>NC_092803.1:16564409-16875358 GCF_040954645.1 Diabrotica undecimpunctata | reverse complement strand
AATCGACCCAGTACGTCACAACAACCATTTCCAAGAGGTGCCATTAACATCCAACCCAAACAAGTTCAAAGAAAATATTTTACAAATGAACAAGTTTTTGGGAAACCAAAAAATGTATTTGATCCTAGGAATGCCCCAAAAAATACCTTTAAATCAGAGCCAATGTCCACCACATCTAGAATCCCCTCTATAAGACAAAAATTCCCATTTACTCAAACAGGCCCTGCCAAATTTCAAGTCGAAGAATTATATCATGTAACCGACGATGAAGTAGAATACACCTACGAAACAAACCAATACAATGAAAGAGATAATTACGAACCTAATAGTGAAGAAAATGATGAAGTCAATTATGAATCTTATGAAACACAAAATTTTCGCGATCGCCCAATACAGGAAAACGACAAATAACACAGCAAATAGATTTAAATAATATGATTCCAAATTCTTTGCCCTATATCCAATTACATTCCCCAATTCCGATAAAGTTACTCATTGACACAGGTTGTCACCCATCTCTTTTAAGACCGTATATCGCAGAAAAATACTTTTCCGAAAAAATAATGCGACATACGACACCCATCACTACCTGTGCTGGCTCACGCGAAGCACAATTCAAAGCAAAAATCCCTCTTTTAGAAGAGTACAACCTCTTTGAACCACTAGATTTTGTACTATTTAACTTCCATTCTTACTTTGACGGAATCATAGGCATAAGAGATTTACGAAAATTAAAATTAAACGTAGATTTGAATAGACAAATTCTTTTCAACGAAAATAATCAGATAAAATTGAATTACAGAAAAGATTTTAAAACACAAAAGATAGAAGTACCACCTTTTTCATCTATTTTAAAAGAAATCCAAACATCTCTACCTGATGGTGACATGTTTCTAGAAAACTTAGGAAATAGAGAAAAAACAATCGAAATACCAGCAAGTCTTATTCACATTAAAGACCAACGTGTAACAATCGAATTTGTAAACAAATCCGTAGAAACACAATTAATAACCATTAACGACAAATTTCTAAATAATGGTGTGGAAAGTTTAAAAATTAATCAATATAATTGTTTCTCAATAGAAGAAGTGATGAATATAACGATAAATGATAATGACCAAATACAAGGAAATAATGAATTAACTTTGGAAAATTTTAGAACAGAAAATTTAAATTCTGAAGAAAAGGCAGCTCTTAAATCATTAATATATGAATTTAAAGATATTTTTCATCATCCTGATAGCAAATTAACATTTACCAATCAAGTAAAACACGAAATAAAAACAAAAGACGAAATACCTGTACATACAAAATCGTACAGATATCCACATATCCATAAAGAAGAAATAAGAAACCAAATAAATAAGATGTTAAAAGATGAGATAATAAGACCATCGCAAAGTCCATGGAGCTCTCCCATTTGGATCGTTCCAAAAAAATTAGATGCCTCTGGCAAACAGAAGTGGAGAATAGTAGTGGACTACAGAAAGGTTAATGAAAAAACTGTTGACGATCGCTATCCACTACCTTCAATTCAGGATATACTGGATAAACTTGGCAGATGCCAATATTTTACCACAATTGACTTAGCTTCTGGATTTACACAGATAGAAATGGAGAAAGAGTCTATTCCTAAGACAGCTTTTAACGTCGAAAATGGCCACTACGAATATCTTCGTATGCCATTTGGGCTTAAGAATGCACCCGCGACTTTTCAAAGAGTAATGGATAACATACTCAAAGACGTTTTAAACAAAATCTGCTTTGTCTATATGGACGATATAGTAATCTTCTCTACATCTCTTCAAGAACATGTCAACAATATAAAACAAGTATTTAAAAGACTACGACAAGCCAGACTAAACATACAACTCGACAAATCAGAGTTTTTCTCAAAAAATGTCGAATTTCTCGGACATTTGATAAGTCCTGAAGGAATCAAACCTAACCCAAAAAAGGTCCATGCGATAAAAAATTTTCCCATTCCCAAAACAGCTAAACAGATCAAGTCATTCTTAGGTCTTATAGGATACTATAGGAGATTCATAAAAAATTTTGCTAAGTTGACCAAACCTTTAACATCATGTCTTAAAAAAGGAGTTCAAATCCATCACACCCCAGAATTCATTGAAAGTTTTGAAATATGTAAAAACATACTGATGAACGACCCAATATTACAATATCCAGACTTTAGTAAGCCTTTCAACGTTACAACAGATGCATCAAACTATGCAATTGGTGCCGTATTATCCCAAGGTCCGATAGGTAACGACTTACCTGTAGCTTTTGCATCCAGAACTCTTAATCCCGCCGAATGTCATTACAGTACAATAGAAAAGGAACTTTTAGCTGTAGTATATGCTGTAAAATACTTTAGACCTTATTTGTATGGTACAAAATTTCATATTATTTGTGACCACAAACCTCTACAATGGCTTTTTTCTCTAAAGGAACCAAATTCCAAATTAGTCCGTTGGAAATTAAAATTAGAAGAATACGATTATCAAATTATCTACAAAAAAGGCAAACTAAATACTAATGCAGACGCACTTTCCCGTATCGAAATCAATCCCGTAGAAGTTGAAAATAACGATAATATTTCTGTCATAATGAACGTCGATCCTAGTGAATTTAATGTAGATAGAGAATTTACGTCTAATCTGTCAAGACTAAGAGATTTAGATTCAGACGAAATTATATTTCGTTCACCTCCTAATCATGATGAAACCTTATCAGACGTTATAAGTATAAACCAAAACCAAGTCATAACTCAAGAATTTATCAACGAAATAATTGATAAAGAAATACCGATACCAGAAGATGACACAATCCCAGATTGTACTCCTGAACTAATTAATAAAAAAGAATTAGAGAAACCGTCTAAAACAACAAATTCGGAAAATCCAAGAATAAAAATTATTCAAAATATTAGGATTCCTACAAAAGAAGAAAAAGAAGAAGAAGATGATCAAAATGAAGATGATCTAGAAACAGTATACATACTAGTAGAGAAGATCCAATATTAGAAATACCTTATACAGAAAAGGCTATCAACACGTACAAAAACCAGATTATAATATCTTCTACGAACGTAAAAAATCCAAAACTTACTTACGAAAAAGTATTCGATAAGAACCGATATTTTTTGCAACTACCCATGGAAAATTTTGAAGAAATACAATTTTTGACACTAAGTAAAGAAATCTTAAAACCTAAAGGAACATATTGTTTATTTTTCAAAAATAAAGACCTTGAAATACCATTTATTCGTTTTATGACCACTGCTTATAAAAACGGCGCATTTTCTCTTGTCATTTTAAACAAATTTCTTACAGACGTAAAAAACGAAGAAGATAGATCAGAAAAATTAAAATTTTATCACGAGACAAAAACTACACATAGAGGAATAAACGAAAACCTCTCCGCGCTTAAAAAATATTTTTATTGGCCCGAAATGGACAAAGATGTCACCAACTATGTTAATACATGCGACCTATGTCAGAAATCCAAATACGAAAGACATCCAACCTCACTCGTCTTTAAACCAACACCGATAGGACATTCTCCATTAGAACACCTTTATATTGATACCTTTAAGTTCAGTAACCAAAACTTCTTAACCATTATCGATAGCTTCTCTAAATTTGGTCAAGCATACGCAATAAATTCTATAACCGCTATTGAAATCGTAAACAAACTAATTTTCTTTCTTAGTCATTATGGGATCCCCAATAAAATTACATGCGATAATGGAGTAGAATTTAAAAATAAAACTTTCCAAGACCTTTGTTTACTACATAGTATAGAAATCCACTACACAACAACATACAATCCGAATAGTAATAGCATAGTAGAAAGATTCCACTCATCAATAATTGAGAGTTTGCGAATATTAAAAGAAGAAAAACAAAATCTCTCAATAAATAACTTAATGAGCTACGCTATACTAGCCTACAACAATAGTATACACCACGCCACTGGTTATACCCCTTTTCAAATCATAAAAGGCAAATTAGATTACAAAAATCCATTCGAACAAGACGAAACGGAAAGAATAACACAATATATACATGATCATTCGAATAATCTAAATAGACTTAACGACATCATTTATAATAAATTAACAAAAACACAGAAACAAAATCTTGAACGTGCAAATAGGTCTAAACAAAGAGAATTAAAACTAGATGTAAATCGCCCCATATATCAATTAAAAGGATCAGACCAACGATTAGCAAAAGCTGATCAACCGTATCAAAAACTAAAAAACCCTAGAGTAATCGGAGATAATAAAATAATATCAAATGAAAGAGTATATCATTTGCGAAGTATTAAACCTCAACGTATTGTTGCAGATACGAGAAAAAATGAAGATACTAGCAATGATACTGTTCCTACATCTACAGAACCACCAAGCATTAGAAGTAAAGGAAATACGTAACCCTATTTTACCTGTTCAGATCGGACAAGCAAAAACCATAGCATCAAAACATACATTTATATACCACGTTAACTTAACACAACCTCTAGAGATAAGTAATAAAATATCAGACGAATTAACAAACTTAAAAGACTCTATTAAGATAAATAATCACTTTTCTATACTAATTACTAATAAGGTAAATCACGCTATAGGACTGAGTAAATCTATAAATAGTCAGTTGAACGCATATTTAAAAAATTCACGATCAAAGCGAGCCTTAATAAATGCTGTAGGAAAAGTTTCCAAATGGCTTTTTGGTACTTTAGATTCCGATGACGAAAGATACTATAATTACTATCTTAACGTTCTTAATGAAAATCAAAATAGAATAAATTCAAGTTTATATAAACATCATACTTTACTAGTAGAAATGTCGAAATTATATTCAGAAAACTTTAATATAGTAAAAGAAAATCAAATCTTAATTAGTAATCAAATGACGACAATCTCAGTAGAAATTAAAGAACTGATTAATATGGAAAAAGCATTCTCTTTAAATATAGTAATTGATAATCTGATCAACCAGCTAAATAACTTGCAAACTTTAGTCAATAATATTCAAACTGCCGTATCATTAGCAAAATTAAATATCCTTCATGGTTCTATTATTAATCCTGTACAGTTAGAACTAATAATAAACAAGCTAAATAGAATCTATGAAACAGAAAACGTACCAAAACTTCGAAATTTCATGAACTATTATAATTTATTTTCCACTCAAGTCAGTATTCATAAAAATCTAGTAATTTTCAAAATTCATACACCAGTAACTAGTAATCTCTTTCGATATTTCCAAATCCATCCTATACCTTTGAATAATCTAACCATTATTCCCAACCAACCTTTCCTACTTCTCAGTAATAAAGATAGTTGGACAACAGCAGAACAATGCCCGGAAGTAGAAGACTGTTACTATTGCCCAGCAGAATTCCTACACGA
Source organism: Diabrotica undecimpunctata (assembly GCF_040954645.1). Taxonomy (NCBI): domain Eukaryota; kingdom Metazoa; phylum Arthropoda; class Insecta; order Coleoptera; family Chrysomelidae; genus Diabrotica; species Diabrotica undecimpunctata. Next base: position 16,869,936 of record NC_092803.1, on the reverse strand, counting down.
AAATATACAACCTTGCATAAGTACACTAATTCAGACTGGCAACAATCTGTGTAAAAGTACAAGTATCCACCTGATGAAAACCACGATAACATCAATAAATGCTAACCAATTATTAGTCATACCACATAATCCAATGAAAATCGAGACCAGATGTGACAAAATTGGTATTTATGAATTAAACAAACCATCCATTGTCACCTTAGATAAATGCAAAATAACCATCAATAATAAAACATACGAAAGGGAAGAAACCATACACGAAGAATATGTTTTTAACCTACCCGAGTTCAATTACCAAGAAACAATATCTGATCTACCAGTATTTCAATTGAAGACATTAGACAACAAAGAAATCAGAGAAATCCAGAATATAGCAGAAAATATAGAATTACCAAAACTACAAGAAGTTCCAACACGCCACAACTGGACCAATACATCCTTAATTATCATCATTATGTTAATTATCCTTGTTATAGTATATTTTAAGGTTCAACATCCCAAAACAATGGAATACTGCAAAAGAAAGAAAGATTCCAAACCCAGACAGACGGAAGAAGGCTCAGAAAGACCAAGTCCCTTGTTTTCCGAGCTTAAGGAGGGAGGAATTATGTAGCCGCTTTCACCATGCCAAATATTCCAAAGAGACATCATCCTAATGTATATTTGATAAGAAACCATTTACTAATCAATATTGGAAGATTCCTGATTACTTTCTAGACTAATTTGTTTATTGTATACTCATATAAAAGCTGTAATAATCATAACACATTATCAGTCTATATTTTAACATTAACTACGTTAGTTCTTATATTACTTGTAATTTTAAGTTATTGTAAAAGTGTACCATATAATCTGTGAAATAAAGTTTTTAAAAAGTATATTTCCAAAAAGAAATATATAATTCATGTAGCATAAGTCATTAATAAACATATTTTTTGAAATAATGAGTTAAGTTTCACAAGATGACTAGTACCAGCGCTAATAGTCTAGTGCTAAGACTACTAATAGTAAGCACTATTATAATGCTGCGGTGAAGCACCAGTAATAGTGCTTATGTAGTGAGCAGGCGATTGAAGCTACAGATCCAACCCAATTCTTGAAAATGTCTCACATAGAACGTCGAAAATTGACTCCTTCAGCCACAGAACTGAACAAGATTTATGATGCATTTTACTATTAGTGAAAGCTATAGGTCTCTGTTTATCTCTAATGTTTACATTTGATCAAAGTTCCTAATAGTATCTTTGACTCTGTTACTTAGGTATCTTTGGAAGGCAGTTGTAACGTTTCATTAATTCATCGTCAGTTGCTCTTGATCACCTTTTATTAATTTTGCTTCGTTTGTTTATGCTAAAATGGATTGGAAAACAATCATATACGTATTATGCAGGATATGTATATCACTGTTTTTCTAGTTATAGAACATAACTTGTAGTATTTCGTTTTACCTCGTACATTAAAACACCGAAAAATATTCTCAATCTCTTTGCGTCGCTGAGATTAGTAATGTAAACATTTTTAGTCTGTTTATAATAACATAAATTGCTAGTTCGTTTGATATTAATTCGGCTTGGATATTTTGCGCATCAAATAAACAGAAATCTTTCCGTTTATGTTGATAATGATTTGTAGGATGATATCACTCCTCGATGAACCGCTGCCAAAGCAGTCGGTTTTATTGTTGTAGTCATGAGAATTTGGTCTTCTTCTTCTACTTCTTGGAGATCTTTCGATCTGTTTATTTCTGAAGCTGCCTCTGGTTAATTTCCTGGGAGGTAGATTGCCAACTATCCCTCCATCTTTAAGGTGGTCTTCCGGGAGTCTTGAACCGGGCGGGTTATTTTCTAGGGCAATTTTTGGGAGTCTATTCTCATCCATTCGTCTTACATGATTGTACCTTATCCTCTTACGCTGCCTTCCCCATCTTACAATATCTTGAATTTTGCACTGCTCTTTGACGTTTGTATTTCTCAGAGAATTTGGTAACATCGGAAATTCAATATAAAGTAATATAATATAAGTAATATAAGATAATGTAAAGTGTAGTGTAGTAGTAGTTAAAAGAAAAGCAGATTGGGTTCGGAGCAAAAAACATCTCGGCATATAGTTTTCAAGACCGGCAGTTTTTTTGCTTAATTTCATGAGTTAAGAGGTTAATTCAATCTCAAAATGCTATTTGGCAGTTTTTGTTTAGTGAGTTAATTACCGTCTTGTTGGATGCTGTAGTCCATGAGAAGGGTTTTGAAAAACAGCGTTTTCAACGTCTTAAGAAGTCCACATGGTTTTAAGTGAGAATTAAACAGCGGAGTTTTGAAGAAAACATTATGTTATCATTTAGGATTTTGTGTCTCAATGGATCACTCCAGATCAATTGTAGTTTGTATGGGTACTGTATGTTTGTATGGTTTGTGTGTTCGATTTGTATCCATTTACAAGGACAGAAAAGCCTTTCTTTCTAACCAACAAGTGGATTTTTTTAATGGCGTCCATTTTACGTAGTTTAGGAATCTTCTTGTGTTTGTTGCACAGGAAATCTCTTAAGTATTTTTTTTCTTTTTTGTGTAGTTCGTTTCCCAGTCGCTCAAATAAAGAAACCTTATTCACGACCCAGCTCTCTAACCAAAACACAAGTACTCGTTCGCAAACGTTTCAGTTTATTTGCTTACCATATCTCCAGCTCAATAATTGTTCAGTCCCCCCTTTCAAACCCTATAAGCAATTATATCTTGTTACAAGTAACAACCAATGTGATAGGCAAAATAAATTGCTACAACCTTTCCTGTAGGTGTTCTAATACGAAATTAATAACCCTAATGCACAATGATCTAATAGTCGAACAACACTAACTGTTAAGGAGGCTTGAGATTTGTAATCGTTTATAGAGAGCCATCGAAAAAAATCTATATGAGATTTTAGTATCTTAGTCGTCATGCTGAATGACGTGACATTTTTTCCTAAAGACTGCCTTTTAGCGGCTGAACGCATGTTTTGGGACTATTGTCCTTGATTAGTTTCCTCCTAGTAAGGTTTAGAAAGATTTATACCTATGCGAGGTTGCCACGGAGCCCATTTTAGACGTCCGATCTGCTTGATGGCCGGCAATCCTCTCAAGCTTGCTCTCTGTAATTACCTCTTTAAGGGTTGTTTGGTGAAAGTCGAATCATTGCTGCCTCGCACTAGTAAAGGCTGTACAGCCATTCACTAAGTGTTTGGCTGTCTTTTTCCCTTCCTCACACCTGGGACACATTGCTGATGGCCATTTAATTTATCACTATGTCCGAAACTGGGTAAAAGGGTTGAGGTGTAAAATACACCTGCTCGGTACCTTCCTCAGCTGCTACATTGGCCGCCTCATTCCTCTCAATACAGGAATTCCCAGATACCTATCGAACACTACTTTGTTATTTTTAGCCTACAGCTCATTCAGATCTTTGTTGTTATGCAGTCTTGTCATGATGATTGTCTCTGCGGCTTCCTGCAAGGTCAACGTTTCCGCGTGAAAAACAGTAACATGTTTACCAAGATAGAAGCTAGTCTTTTTTTCTTTATGCATATGCGTAATCGAATTTTTCTAATTTCATTTGCATAAGTTTCCATCTTAAGTCATATCAATATTGATCTCCTTGTTCTGCCTCTCTCGCACCAAGATTTCTTTGTTCTTCATTTCCTACTGCTTATAAGAACTTGTAACTCAGAAATTATTCGTATTGGGTAACAATCATTTCGACTTTAAAAATAAAATGACTTGGCAAAAAAAAAACATTAGAAAATGGACATGATTAGAATCAGTTCTATGGTGATCGACTACCTCAAAATGAAGGAGATGGCACTGAAGGAGAATTCCCAATTTGTACAGTTGTACAGTCGATCGTCCTCTACGTTGCACCAGTCTGGAGTGGAGCGGTAAAGATAACGACCTATGGGAGGCTCATGACACGAGTAACAAGTCTGTTGCGAGTGGTATTCGCTTACAGGACTGTGTCTGCGGCAGGCCTGTGGACCATCACAGGATGTATTCCGTTGCATGTTCTGGCGGTGGAAAGATAAGAGCTCTATGAGAAAAGAGGCCCAAACCTTACTATGGCCGAAAGAAGACAGAAAGAAAATTGAAAGATGGCAAGAAGAATGGAACAACACGGAGGATGTGGCACAGTGGACGAAAATGCTGATCCCGAACATAATATATTGGGTGGACTGTGGCCACAGGCGACTGGATTATTTCCTGACGCAGGTGCTCACAGGACACGGGTGTTTTAGGGCATACCTCTATAGGTTCGGAAAGGTTGACACAGATGAATGCCTATACTGTGGACACTCGGACACTGTGACACATACGATGTAAGAGTGCAACAGATGGATAGTAGAAAGGAACAGAATGGAAAGAGAGGCAGTTGTGAATTTAGTTACAGTGAGAGAAATTATTGAGAGAATGATTAAAAATAAAGCAGGTTGGACTAGTGTACACAACTATATTCGTGCAGTGGTCAATAAAAAAAAGGAACAAAGACAGCTGGACCAACGGCAAAGGTAAGAGGGAAAGATGCTGGGAGTTGAAAATAGAAAAGGTCAGACTGTATGAGTCAGACTGTGGGGAAGGAGGATACTTGCTGACAGTCTGTGAATGAATAAGATAGTACTTCGGAAGTGATGCCGGCTTTACAGCGGCCATTTTGCTTCCGGATCGCTGGAAGGTATGTTTAGCAGGTATGCGTTCGGCGTAGACTTGGCGACGAGAGGGCATTTTAAAGTATCTCGGGAACTATCGCCGGGAGTACGAAGAACGAATCCTGCATTAAGGTCAGTCAGGCGGCGTCCTGGACTGAGATGTCTTTTGAAGATTCCAGACCCCCCCTCTATAAAGACGAAAAAAAAATGTAATGAGTCAGATATGTTTCTAAAAATAACTTACGCATATGCTTGTTTTTTGCCTTTTGTCTTTTTTAACAGTGGTTTTAATGTGTAAAAATGGTGTATATATGACCTACCTGCAGTAAATAGTTTTCCCTTTGTTGCCTAGCCTACTTTTCTTTCCGTATAGTTTTCCCACTAATTATATTTATTAAGTTTCTACTTTTAGTTCTTGCAAAATTTTTTGTTTCTTTCCTTAAATATATTTTAAAATTCTTAAAATTAAATATGATATTCTTTTGTTCCTTCCTTTGGGAGTTGCTTCTTGCGTAATTAATAATAAATAATAAGAAAATTTAACTGAGTGACCTAGTAAATCGCCGGATTTTCAAAGAATGTTCTGTATTTTAATAAGGGCTTTTTGTACCCTTGTTTTAAAAATAAATAGAAGTTGGCTTAAACAAAAACACATTTAAAATTTGTTAGACGGGCTAAAAATGCCGCTACAGCGGAAGGACTTAAGGCATCTCGATCGGGCCAGTTTGCTTAAGACCGTCTTAAACCCTTCACAATCATAATGTCCCAAGAGTTTATTTACCCGCCAGAATAAAGGGATTAGGGAATATTCCAGAAGCGCCTCACGTCCTCGATAAAATAAACTTTTACTGATGCGTTCGTCTTCAGCCACCCGCTAACTTTTCCCAAAAATCATGTCGGGACCCTCCGTTCGCGATATCGAAAAAGTTATTCGGGAATTTTTTATTGGGGAGCAAGCAGGTATGGATAAAATTGCCCGAAAACATTTCTATTGTTGGTTGCCAGTCGACAGATATGGAAAGTTTGTGTTTAAGGTGCGCCGACGGAGATATACGGATTAGAAATGACGTATTCCAATGGCGAAAAAATGAAGAAGTTCCGGAAAGTGCCGAAATCAGTTTCCCCTAGTTGGTGGTGAATAACAGAGAACGTGATGGTTTCTAACTTTTGGAATAAAAATAGTTTAGGGGCTTTATGTTCTCGTAACTCATGAACAAAATATTGGAAAAATGTTGCGTGAAAATACTACGAAAATAAAAACGGAAATTAAATATAAAATAATCTACATAACTGTCTGCCAGTTTTTATTTAAGTGATTCAATTCACCTTTTAAGCGTTTAACTGGCGTAGCAAGTATGTGCAAACGAAAAAATATTAACAGGCAATTTTGTCAACATTCGAAAACCATTCAGAAAGTTTTATCTCCTAATTAAAACATGCCTATCTAGTCATTTTGAAGAAAAATAATAATACTGCTTTTGCACAAACTTTCCTCATGACCCAATTCAATAACATTTTTTGACCAGGGGCCCGTTTCACAAAACTACACGTTTGTCAGTTACAATGAAATTCTTACAAGTTTGGCAAAATATCTCGTTATTAGTGTTTCACGAATGCACAAGTATTCACTTGTAACCACTAGTGAATTTTACAATTTTACAAGTAAATTACTTGTAAGCTACCAACAATTTAATTGTTCAACGCAAGAATAATTTACAAGTTTGTAGTTGACAGTTGTAGTGAACTAAACATTTTCTACCTAACTTTGAAGGTAGGTAGTTGGTTTGACAAGTATAATAAGTGTAGGCAAAATGTTTGTGTCTAGTAGCACCTCTTCGTCAGAAAATGAAAATGAGGTATTTATTCAAAGAAGAAGGAGGAGAATATTCAGACCAAGAATTAATAGTGATTTTCCATCAATTTACGAGTTTAATGAACGTTTTCGGATGACCTATACAAATGGAACAACTTCGTATAGACATTGCACCTGTCTTAGCGCATCCAACGAATCGCTCTTATGCACTGGCAACAAAAATGCAATTGTGTATAGCATTACACTGGCTAGGCAGTGGAGGACAATATCACGTCATAGCAGATACTCATGGGGTCAGCAAAGCAAGTGTCAGTAGATGTGTTAAAAAAGTGGTACACGCAATTAACCAAATAAAATTTCATCAAGTTGTTGCTTGGTCGGCAAATATTTTAAATACGACTGCAGAATTCTTTGCAGTAGCAGGATTTCCCCAAGTTATAGGTTGTATTGATGGGACGCTTATTAAAATAGATGCTCCAACTGAAAACGAACCTGCTTTTGTTGATCGTAATGGAAATCACTCTATTAATTGTATGATTGTTTGTGGACCAGACTTGAAAATCTATTATGTTAGTGCAAATTGGCCGGGAAGTGTTCATGACGCGAGAGTACTGAGAAATAGCACCCTTTTTCAGAGAATGGAAGCTGGTTGGCATCCAATTCCAAATAGAATAATTCTAGGTGACTCTGAATACCCTCTATTAGATTGGCTTATGACCCCAATTGAGGTGAATGTGGATGAGGCTGTGGCTACCTACAACAGAGCATAAGAAAACACGGCGTTTAGTCGAAAATGCTTTAGGTGTATTAAAGGAGAAATTTCCTTGTCTTAACTACTTTCGTTTGAGTCCAGTATATGCGGCCAATGTTTTCAAATGCTGCACAGCGCTGTATAACATTACTCGGGAGAGAATGAATATAAACCGACAAATGGATAATGAAGAAATGGAAGACGATAACGAAATAGCCGGACAACCAGCTCCTTTGAATGCAAGACAAAGACAACAGGAGTTGATAAATTAGTTTAGAAATAGAAACTAGTTCCAGTGTGACTTTAAAATAATAAAGAAAATAAAATAAATAAATATAGAATAATACACAATATCTACTTTTTATTTAAACGAAAAAATAATTTCCAAAACATTTAACACATACTTAGCATAATAATGAATTAAAAATCAAAGAAGTAATTCCTATAAACAAAACGTTTTTCTTATAAGTAGGTGACTCTTCTACATTTATGAGGTAGGTTACAGCAGAATCGAACGATGCAGTGAATTTTGAAGGGGTCACATGTAGTTCCCGTTCTAGTTTTAAAATCTCTAATGTTTTTAGATAACTTTCTTTTGCAAGGATTTCAATTTGGTGTTGTAATTTTTTCTTCTTTAAATCGATTAGTGCTTCGCCAATTGGGTCATTATCATTAGATATTTTCGACTTGTTCCTTTTTGCACAAGATGCAGTAGGTACACTGCTGCTCCCAGTAGAAATAAACACATTAGTGTTTTTAATTTTGTTTGTTGCACCGTGATCTTGCAAATGGTTTGAATTTTCTATTTCTTATTCAACGTTCTCAGGATCTTGCTCCTTCTCAGGATCTTGCTCCCAAGTTTTGGAACTGCAGAGACTACACAGAATTGGATTATCCGGCACAAGAATGTCGAGAACTACATTGTCCATTTCTGTAAATTTAGAATCTGTGCCTCCACCAGAACTAGTTTTCCTCCTGTTATTAACTTTCTTCTGCAATACGAAAAAAAGTGCCAGATACGCTTACACTTTGGCAAATTAAACGCTAACACTTAGCATTGTTGTTTTCTTTAAATTTTGCCAAAATACATCACGGCTGTAAGTCTAATCCTTATTTGGAGGCACAAGCCCTAAACTGGTGGATTTTTGGTGCACAGTTTTCCAACATTCTATTTTGTCTTTTTTTGTTAATTTGTCGGAAAAGCTGCCGAAAAGAATTGCTTTCTTATCTCTAATCTCTTTTAAAATTATAATTTTAGTACCATTTAAGTCGCTTTTCGACATTTTCACAGAATTATAAATAACGACTGACGTTTAACTAGTAAATTGTCAACAAAACTATTTTAAGGTTATATTTATTTACAAACTTGTAACTAACATGCTTCACGCATGTACACTTGTTGCTGACAAATTTACACATGTAACGAACAAGTTAAATATTTTTTTGTGAAACGCTAGTTATTAACAACTTGTGATTACAAGTGCTGAATATTAACAATTGTTACTAACAACACATGTAGTTTTGTGAAACGGGCCCCAGTTTCTCTCTGGCCACGGCTTCAAAATATTAGTTAACGAAAAAGCTTCCTCAACCTACAAACGGAAAACGGGGTATCCCAAGGATTAGTTCTTGTTATGTATGGTTTTCATGTACGGATATACTTGGCAACGTTGCACTTGGCAAACGGAACCTCAAGTGACAGCGGTGACATGACAACCACACATGACAATAGATTTAGGTTATGGACTACATGTGAACTGAAATAATGTTAATTTATACAATACTTATAAAGCTTAATAAATTAATAAAACCTATCGTAAGTAGCTTTATGTTATGTCCAACAGTCCTAAAGAGGAATACATTACAGTTCTAAGCCCCACTTTATTCATAATAATAATCAATGATATTTTATAAGAATATTCACAACCCAGTGAAGTACAACTTATGACGACCTGAGTTTTAAATTGCCGCGGTAAAGATAACGTTCCCAACTACAAATTTAATCAAAAACGAAGTGAATAAACTAACTTACTGGTTTATAAATTTTGAATTAATTTCTCTGCTGAAAAATCAAAATTACTCAAATTTAGTTGATGAACACGTAGCATTACCTTAAAGTACATTTAATGGTACTCTGCTTACAGTAGCTAATGAATACATGGAAACTACAGATTACAAATGCCAAAGCTAATTGCTTAACTAAATTAAATCTATTAAAATCTCTAGCAGGAGAGAAGATTCTCGATGAGTGGAATTTATCATACATGTCCTCCATTTTCAAAAAAGGTGACAAAAGGTCACCAAATAACTACAGACGGATCAGTGTAATGCCTTCAATAGCAAGAATCTTTTCATCAGTTATAAAAGAAAAACTAGAACAACACATGGACCATTATAGCGAAGAACAAGCCGGATTCCGAAAAGCCAGATCATGTTTAGATAATATATTCATTATGAGACAGGTGATTGAAAAGAACAAAGAAAAAAACATTGAAACACATAATGACCTTTATCGACTTAGAGAAAGCATACGATAGCGTGCCCAGGAAACAACTATGGAAAGCAATGAGAAGAATGCGCGTTAGAGAGAAATGGGTGAATATAACACAAATACTGTATAAAGAAACACAAGTGCAAATAAAGTTAGGTAATGAAATAACAAAAACAATCACCGCAACAAAAGGTCTCAAACAGAGATGTGGTCTCTCACCTACACTTTTTAACATATATATATATATATATATATATATATATATATATATATATATATATATATATATATATATATATAGATCAGGATTTAAAAAGTTGGTATACAATGGGCATACCAATACAAGAGAATATATTACATTCACTACTTTTCGCAGATGATCAAGTCATTTTTGCACAAGACAGGGAGGATATGGAATATATGATAAGGAAATTAAAGGAAGAATATGAACTTTGGGGACTCAAGATAAATATGTGCAAGACCGAATACTTATGTATTGGACCCGAGGTTGCAGATTTGAACTTAAGTTTAGAAGAAGAGACTATTAAGAGTTGTAAGGCTTTTAAGTATTTAGGGTCAATGATTAGCCGAGATGGTACTTGTATGAAAGATATAGAAATGAAAATAGCACGGGGAAAACAAGCCACAAGAGCACTTCATGGAGTGATATGGAACAACACTCAAACCAAAGAAAACAAAAAGAGGATTTTTCAAAGCATAATGATGAATATTACCCTATGGAGCGGAAGTATGGCCAATGACAACAACAATACGAAATAAAATAAGAACAGTTGAACTGGACTTTATGAGAAGATGTCTACAAATCACAAGAGCGGATAGAATAAGAACGGAGGAAATATGGAACAGAATGGAAGTAAAATGCTCAATTACAAAAAAGTTGGAAAACAGAGCCCTGCAGTGGTACGGGCATGTACAAAGAATGCCAGAGCATAGGTGGCCGAAAAGAATATTGAACTGGGACCCGCCGGGAAGAAAACGGAGAGGAAGACCTGCTACAAGATGGAAAACATTCGTCGGAAATGCTATGATAGATAGAGACCTCAGAGAAGGTGACTGGGAGAATAGAGTGCTGTGGAGGACGAAAACGCCGAACTCATAATGGGAAAAGCCGAAGAAGAAGAAGAAAATCTCTTCTTCTTCTTCACGTGCCATCTCCGCGACGGAGGTTGGCAATCATCATGGCTATTCTGATCTTAGATGCTGCTGCTCTGAATAGTTCAATTGATGTGCATCCGTACCATTCCCTCAAGTTACGCAACCATGAGATTCTTCTTCTTCCTACACTTCTCTTGCCCTGGATTTTCCCTTGTATAATCAATTGAAGTAGGTTGTATCTCTCATTACGCATAACATGCCCCAGGTATTGCAGCTTTCGTGTCTTGATGGTTTCCAATACTTCCATTCTTTTGTTGATTCTTCTCATGACTTCGTTGTTTGTTACATGCTCGGTCCATGATATCTTCAGGATTCTTCTATACATTTCAAATGCTTCCAACTTTTTAGCAGTCGACGCGTTAATTGTCCATGCTTCTATCCCATAAAGCAGAGTCGAGAAAATATAGCACCTTGCCAGCCTAACTCTCAAGTCCAATTTTAGTTCTCTTGCACAAAGTACCTTTCTCATTTTATTGAAGTTTGTACGTGCTTTCTCTATTCGAAAATCTCTAGCAAACCATTAATCGGGAGCTGATAAAGACATCCTAATTCAGGTATACATTCTCTCATTCGCTCATGGCTGGATTATGGGTGTTTTGTAAATATGTTAACATCAAAGTCTTATTTAAGGACATTATTCAGACTATTGCATTACGAATATGTCTTGAAACTTTCTTCAAACGAAACAACTCTGTACATGAGCTAACTCACAAACCCTATAATTGTAATCCTAACAATAAATACTAGACATTACCTCAAATTTTACTTCTCTTTTCACGACCTCTTGATTTTTCAGTAACAGATACTCATAAACTGTCATCAACCCCTACCTGGATTAATAACATTCCAAAAATTAACCTTTTGCTTAATAATTATCACAAGATTATTATGATGAGATTCTCTACACAGATGCACCTAAAACTGAGACAGGAGTTGGATATTCTGTAACAACTGCAAATAGTATTATTTAGAAGTTCTGCTTTCCACCATCCACATCTATCTATACAAGAAAGCTATACGTCATCCTCAACCATTAAAATGTTCATCTAACCAAACTAAAGCCAATAACATTTCAAGTACAGATGTCTTACTTCTTCTGAAACAAATATAACATTAATCTGAATTCATAAATCAGATATCAAGTTCGTTCAACTAGCATCAGATCTAAAACCACTTTTCAGGTACCAAATCAAAAAGTCCTGGCAAAACCAATGGAAGAGATCAAACCTTGAAACTACACAAAATACAACCTACCATCTTAACCTTCAGATACCTAACTTAACAAGAAGAGATAAGATAATCGTTAGCATCCTAAGAATTGGTCACACGTCACAATGGATCCCCGCCCATTTCGTCGTGGTAATCAGCGGTTCCCTTCTTGGCCAAGAAAGTTAATTCGACCATGCCACAAAACCAGCTTCGCTTCCAGCATAAAGAAGAAGAAATCAAGCACCTCTTTGAGTTGGAGCTTTCAGTCCTTTTATGAACCCTCCATTCCCTTTTGACTAAACACCGACGTTATTCCAAGACAAGGTTTACATTATCCCTCTTCCTCAACGTTTTTATTGGTCTGAGGTACTTGTGTCCCCAGGATATGATATCTTTTATGTTTATCATTACTGAATCTCGTCTTCTTTTACCATATTCAAAACGCATATTATTTAGTAGCCTACAAAATGTGGTTTTTAAAAAAGCTGGTACGTCCTCATCATCCTTCACTCTATTCATTGTGCTATCGACGATTTGTGATATGTTTTCCAAAAAAAAAATCATGGACAATTCTCCTTATTCGAGATTTCACTCCCACATCGTAAATATTCTCATGTGAATTGGACTGGAAACTGTTTTTCTTTCTTTTGTGTACCGGTTTCAGTTCGCCTTGTTGGGCCTCTTCGCGGATGTCATAAATTTTGCGAACACTCACGACGCACATTTTCGAAACTTATTCCACAATAATAGTCAAGCTGTCACCATTTTTTAAGTTCAGAAGACAGTTCAATACATTTAACACCACACGTTTTACTTGCACACTAAGAGTCATATCCTGTTTGAAATTCACGACAGATACTGGCAACGGTTCCATGATTGCGAAAATAAAATAGAACTGAGCTTTCATAGTTTTTGCCAACAAGTTTTTGGTCTAATGGCCAGTATTCAAATCGACAAAGAGACATGTTTGCTTTGCGTGGACAATGGGGATTAAAACTGATTCGTTTCTCCTAATGACTTTATATTGATCTTTATTTTCCAAAGAACGCGTCTACAATGGAAGCTATTGAAAATTAATATAGATAAGCTATCGACAATGAGTTTTTTTTTATTTTTTTTTTTAATTTTTTTTTTAGTATTTTTCTTCATGTTATTGTTTAGTTCGACATTGTAGTATTAATAATTAATTAGCCAATAGTGAAGACAGTTTGCCGTACTATATTGTTAATTTTATATTTATTACCTGAAAACCTGAAAATTTATAAAACATTTTAGAGATAGAAATATTTTAATATTATTCCAATTAGATGGAAATCGAAAAAACTGGTCCAAACTTATTGTTTAGATTATTTCTATAGTATAAAGAATTTATATTAACTGAGCATTTAAAAAATTTAAGGATATTTATATTGTAATATTTTAATTTAATTTTATATCGACATTAGAACTGTCCGTTGGATAAAAGAAAAATGAAAGGTTATTACAAAAAAATACTAACCATTTATGGAAGTTTTTGAAACAATCACTCAAGTATAGACCTAGTTTCTCAGGAACACTGACACATATACCACACCTATCCAGACATGCCAAATTTTAAACATACAACGTTGTATAAATTACTTAATAAACTTTGTAACAAACCAACCCCTGACGCTGCTCCTCTGGAAGGCGAGCCGTAATATTATGATTTTCAAACCCCAACATATGGCATTTCAGGAGTCCTGGTCGATGGACCACTGACCTGAGTGTGTATGGTCTGGCCGTTTTATATATTTTTTTTTTCAGGTGTGAATAGAACACAAAAACAGGATTCGCATTATATTTAGTGAGTTAACTTTTAGCTTTTGTAAAAGATACACGATTATACAGCTTTATCAAATCATCGTAATTTTCATTATAAAATAAACTCTAAAAACCCTGAGATTAATTATTGTTAGTAGAACATCGTATTATATGTTCGGCTACTCCACGTATTAATATGTTGTAACTTTAAATTTCAATAGCGTGTCAGAAATAGCGTGTTAGACAGAGACATAGAGAGACATTACGATATGAAGGAGGGAACTTTTCAAAAAAATCATTCAATTTAACAATAATTTAAAAATTTAATTCAAATAATTAATGTTTTGTATTTTGAGAACCATTTCCGAACTGGAAAATAGAAACGTCAAAATAAACTTATTTTGAAGCAAAATTGTGGCTTATTCCCAATAAAATAGTAAATTATAATAATTTATACTTGGTGTTCGGATTTCTATGTCACCAATTATGATTATTATATTTTCTAATGCGCTTTTACTCTTTTACTTAAAATTTACCATACGGACAACCTAAGAATTGCTTCACTTACTATTAATTTGACATTTAGTGGCGTTTAAATTAACGACGGGCGTAAAGTTAAATGTTCGACCGGACAATATTATGCGAACCGCATTGACACGGCCGTACACGCAAAATGTCAAGAGGATCAACAAATGGCTTCCAGAGAAGTTAAAGAAGAAAACGGCTTATCCCTGGACGTAAAAAGATAGTTTATGGCATGAAAACCCCGCAGCCCTAAGAGACGTTAACAATCGATCTAGATCAACTAAATATTCCGTAATAAAGTAAATAGTAAGGATTATGAATAAAAGCAAATTAGTACATTGAAAATATATAAAAAATAAGTTAGGCAACAAACCATTAAGATTAAAAAGCATACAATATACAGTGTGTAAACCTTTTATGAATTATAATTATTTTGTATAAGTATTATAAGTATTACTATCATGCAAAAGACCAAGGTGTCCCTAGCGCTGATGAAAACATCTAAATATTTTTAAAAATATCTTAAGTTTCCAGGTCAACTCAGTCTAAATAATGAGTATCTTGGGTAAAATCAGAGATAATAATAGGCAACATAGACCTAGATTCCCAAATTCTACTAGTGGCATAACGGGAAATATCTCTCACTTCCTGTAAGGGGAAAATTCTCTCTGCTCAGATACGTTCAGTATTAAAAGGATTGAACTCTGGGGGTACTCTTTCCGTGTTATCAAGCCATAACTGGTATGCTCTAGTTTCTTCCAAAAATTTTCGAAAACCTCTGGACCCTCAAGACCAGTACCACGTTTGCATGGCCTTATGGAGATTTTCACTCAGACCCAACTGTTTGACACCGACTAAAAGATTATTTGAAATGACACTAGTACTGGAGAAAATAATTGGTACCGCCCCGGTACCCTTTATTCTCCAATGTCTTCTTATTTGTATCCCAAGATACTTTCTAGTTGATTTTAACACACAAATTATTTTTGTTAGGTACTACTACATTAATAAAAAATGTTGTTTGTCTAGTGAGCCGATTAACTATTATGACCATGGAAAATACAGATCATTTTTAAAGTCCCTAATCAATAAGCTCCGATCACTTAAGTGTCTCTAAGGGAGTTTGAATTAAGTAAAAGAGGCAGTAAACTAAAAGCATATAGATATTTAAAAATTATTATTCTTCTAAAAAAGGAGACAGAACATACTTGAAGTATGTTGAAGTATGTTCATTTTCCTTCAAAATTTTTTTACCAAGCCCATGGCTAACAAATCAATGGGACGCGTCATGGCTGAATTTATTGATTACTGAAAGTGGCATCACATAGTGTTCTTAAGACCCTCATCTTCCAAGTACTGATTCAATGAATTCCTTGCCTTTTAGAAATCACACATTTCCTAAACCAATTCACGTTACATGTGTTTTCTCTAGCCAAATATTGAGTTTTTAAAAAGAAAAAGTCGAAATGGTTCCATGTTCGTAACTCATAATTAGGGCTAGTCTTTCATGAGACCATTTCATGATCAAAGTTCCTCTTTTTAACAGCATTCTGAACCCTAACTAACTCTAGACTAGAGATTAGATTAGATGTCCATCTAATTTTAATTATTTATTATTATAGACTTTGATGTCAATTATGTTTGCCTCATTGTCTTGTCGTTGTTTCTGCTACTACGACGTCGTGTTGTTGTTTTTGTTACCACAACGTCCTGGTATTGGTTCTGTTACCCTAACATGCAACGTATTGTCTTTGGTTGCAGCAATTTACTATGCGGTTAACAACATTCAAAACAACAAACACATTGAGATCTATTTTGTCTAAAACCAAACCTAACAATGAACAAGAAAGGACATTGTATTTATAAAATACCTTGTGAATGCGATCAGTTTTATTTAGGTGAAACATCAAGGCCATTAAATGTTAGAATAAGTGAACATCAATATTATATTAAAAATAGAGAATTTGATAAATCTCAAATAGGTAAACACGCATGGGATAATAAACATAGGGTTCAATGTTCAATGGAATGATTCAAGTATAGTCCTAAAAGAAACTGATGGTAAAAAGAGAAAAATCAAAGAAGCAGTTCTAATTATGCTAAATGAGACCAATTGTGTCGCAAATTCCTTGGCAGAATGTAGTAAGAATGTAGTAAGATCTGGTTGTCCATATTAAAGAGGGAGTAATTAAAAAGAAAATACAAGTATTAGTAAGTCAGTAACATATCGAGGATACATCATTTATGTTTTTTAAACAAAAAACATATAAAATCAGAATTTGGTGTTTATTGAGAGTAAACTAATTGTAAGACCAAATACTTACCATGTCGGGATAGTATTATGAGGTTTTTTTCCTGGGTTTTCCCTCATGATTTACTATGATATGTGGGTTGTCTTTGTAAAGACGAATTATATGTTATGATTTTTTCTGACGGATATTCTCAAGTTAAAGTTGATTTCATGTAATCAAATGAACTATCTCACAAGTAAAGTCGTCCCAGGAACGCAACTCAACAATATTGGCAATATCATTTTAAAGTCGTCTACTTTAAAATGTATAATGTATGTCTGAATTGTCAATATAAATGAGTCAGATAAAATTAAATTATTAAAAGAATTTTTTCACCAAGTAACAAAAAAACAAAATTTGTTTAATTCTCTAATGTTTGTATTTTGAGAACGATTTCCGAAGTGGAAATTGAAACGTTAATAAACTTACTTTAAGAAATAGAGAATATCCTGGATTGATCATCGCACTAACGTATCGATATTAGAACAACTTAAAGTAAAGGATAGATTGCTTAAACAAATACAACAGAGATATTTGCAGTATTTTGGACACATTGCTAGAAGAACAGGTACGATGAAAAAACTGATAGTCGATGGTAGAGTTGAAGGAAGAAGACCCAGAGGAAGATCTCCAAGCCATTGGGTAGATCAAACAAAAATACTGATTGACCAAGGGTTACATGAAGCCTAACAACTAGCCCAGGACAGAGAAGAATGGAGAGAAATCGTGCAAAAACTGTAAAGGCCTGATGGTGTCACCACATCCCAAAAGGGATTAGGACTGAGGAGGGGGAGGAAATCGAACGTTTATTCCTTTAATTTCATAACATAGACAGCTGGATAGATCTTTTATCATTTTAAACATTATCGCTTTCAGGTATAACTTACTATTAGTGTTTACCGCGGAATATAATTACCCCTCTCTCTAATCTTTTGTTACTGTGTAGTAATCATCTTGTACAGTTCCGTTATCATTCTCGTCTTATTATCTCCCCGTTCTCTTATTTATTAAGTTTCCTTATTCCGTTTAAAAATAGTGTGGTGCCCAAAATTTTCTTCTCTTTTGTATTCTCTTTATCTATCTCATTCGCGAACCACTCGTAGTCTAGCTCTGTCGAATCCCGACCAAGACACCTCTACCAGACTGAAGTCCGGACCTTGGTATCGATTTTTGTGTAACCGTGTTGCCAATGATCAGAGCATTTACCATCTTCTATTGGGCACACTTATCCACAGCCCAACTGTGGTAGCTATTTATACGATACACAAATAAGTGGCCCGTCGACGTAGGGTTAGTAGCTCCCACTAGTGGTGCATGAAACGTTTTGTTTTTTGGTGGTTACATACTATCAGGGACATATTGAAAATTAAGTGAGACAGTTAGTTTAGAGAACTTCCAGTTTTTTAGTTATTTTTTGATGGTACTATATTTGCTAGTAGAGTCACTAAGTACCGGCAGACCACGGTTCCCCGGTCAGATGTTCTTGAGCTTGACATCCATATCGGCATTTAGTATTTTGTATCTAAGGATATTTGACGAAATTTTTAGGGAATTTTTGGTTGAAATCATCTAATCCTTAATGGCTGGTAGGCTACCCTTTGTTTAACGCTGTATTGTCGACATAGTCTGGGCTGACTGTTTATCTAACTCACTCATATCCATAATTCTTCTTCGTATAAGCGATCCAATCTAGCATTGACGTTAAGAGTAGCTGGTTTTGAAAATTGATTTCTGCAAAACTTCTGACTTTTTTCTTTCAAGATTTAGCAAGAGGGCTCTCTCTCCCCTTGAGGGGAAAATTCACTTATCCCAGATACCTACATTATCAAAAGAATGAAGATATAGGGAAACGCATTCCATGTAATTGAGTTCCAGGTGACCTGGTCTGTTGAAGTATCTTCAAAATAGTTTCGTACACATCTGGACGTCGAGAGTAGAAAAGCTTTCTGCATGATCTTATAACCATATAAGCACGGTTTTAGTAATATCACCTTTTATTTGTTCAAGCTTTATTCAAGATGGCTCCTCAGAGAAACGGTCGTGTTTATGATTCGTTAGTTAAGTGCTGTAAAAAGTGCCTAAAAGTTGCACAAAGTGGTTTGTTATGTGCAAAATGTGGAACCTTATCACATAGTGGCTGCCTGAAGCAATTAAAATCTATAAAATATATCGACGATGAAACAGTTATATGCTGTGAAGAAAGTGTGAGGTTAAGTGATACATCAAACGAAATCTTGGATAAAGGGGCTGACGATGAGGACCCGAGGATAACTGAAATCAGGTGCTTAAAGAAAATTATTTATCAAAATGATATTATAATATCAAATCAACAAATAACGATAAATTTACTGAAAGAACAAATAGATTTATTTAAATATATGCAATTAACCGACCAGTCGCCATCTACTCAACAAAATTTGAATTTAGTAAACCACTCTAACAGAAACCTCAATTTTGAACGACCGATACAGTCTAGCAGTAAAGAATACCCAAAAAACAAAAAAACTACACCCGCAAAAAATATTGCTGTTAATGAAGGTCTAGCTGTTGATAAAGAAAGGAGTTCCCCAACAAAAACTGTGTTTAAAAATGTTACCAATAAAAATAAACAAGTTGTTTCCTTAATCGAAAATAATAAACAATTATCAGCTGATATCTTAAGAATACAAACGGAAGCAAAATGTTCAGATATTATTAATTTAACAAACGATGATAATTTGATAAATATTGAGAATACAAATTCGGTTACAAATACTAGTGGGCAAGAATGGAAAATGGTTAGACACAAAAAAAGGAATGGACGTTTTGTTATAGGTAATAATGAGAACTCAGAAATCAGTGGTGTCCCAAAATTTAGCCATCTCCATGTTACTAGAGTAGACCAACATACAACGGCAGAAAATCTTAAGAAGATGTTAGAAAAACACTTTCCAGAAGTAATATGTACGTCGTTAATGGCTAAGCATCCCAACATATATTCATCTTTTAAAGTTTCAATTTTTGAACAAAATTTCGGTAAAGCGATGGACCCAAAACTATGGCCAGTAGGCTCCTATGTAAGTAGGTTTCTTATGAAGCGTCCAACACATACGCAAATAAAGTGAATTATAAACAAATGACTTTTAAACAGGAAAAAGGAATGGATGAGTACGATCTCCTACTGTCAAATATTCAGGGACTAAATCAATTTAAAATGGATTGTTTATTTGCTGATTATAAGGAGTCTGACTTGAAATTTCTTTGTATGACTGAGACGTGGTCAGCTGATGGCGAGGTGATTCATTATAGTTTTCCAAATTTTAATATTGTAAATTCTTTTAGTAGATCCCAATATAAATGTGGTGGCGTTGCAATTTGGGCAAGGAATGATATGAAGGTTAGTTCCATTTTACTCGATCAGTACTGTGAAAAAAGACATTGAGGTATGTGGGCTGAAGTGGCATTATAATTTAAATCAACACACAATTTTAGTTTGCTGCAGATCTCCTAAAGGTAAATTTGATGTATTTTATGAAAAACTTAATCTTATTTTAAATTCAAATTTTAAACCAAATCAATTCTTATTTTTAACAGGCGATTTTAATGTAAATTCCATGACACTAAATAATTCACACAGATTTTCTGGTCTTCTAGCATCTTATGGTTTGTTACCCAGAAACTTTACACCTACAAGGTCGACTTCCACATGCGGAAATATTTTGGATCAGGTATATACAAATTGTGATGATTGTATAGGTACTGTAAATGTAAATACTGAATCGGATCACGATATATTCCTATTGAGGTTGAATTTCATTAATCTAACTATGACATCAGTTCTAAATACTTTCAGAGTAACACATGAAGGCGCTATAGATGCATTCAACAATCTCTTGGGTAAAGAAACATGGCAAGATGTTTATCATGCAACTGATGTTGAGAGTAAATATAATGCCTTTCATGATAAATTACAGTTCTATTTCAATATTAGTTGTCCTATTAGAAAAACCAAACATTACCAAAACCAAATAAAAAAAACATGGGTCACACAAGAAGTAAAATCTTCTTCAGAAAGTCTGAAGGATTTGTATATTTTGAGTAAGGCATACCCTGACCTAAAAACTCTATACAGGCAAAAAAAATATCAGCACAAAGTTCTTGTTGAGGCCACAAAGGGTCAGTTTTATTTTAACAAAATCTCTGAATCCTCTAATAAAAACAAAACCACATGGGCTGTTATAAATGAACTTAATGGAAAACAAAAAAATCACAAAAATATCTGTCTAAAAATAGATGATACTAGGATTACAGATTCAGATATAATATGTAACAAATTTAATGATTACTTTATAGATGCACCAATAGATATAATTCAATCAGATTTAAATTTTCAGCATTCCAACGATTTTAATCAAAATAGTTTGTTCATATCCCATGTAACAGAGGAAGATATCTTAGACATAATAAAATATAAAATTAAAAACAAACCATCGTGTGGTTTTGATGAAATATCAGGTATAGTTATTAAGAAAATTGCGTCTCAGATTTTGACACCACTTGCTCACATTATAAATGCTTCTTTTAATGCTGGTGTTTTTCCCAGTTTACTGAAAACTTCTATCATTTCACCGGTATTAAAACAAGGTGATCCTGAATTAATGTCAAATTTTCGACCATTGTCTGTTCCATCTGTGATATCTAAGATTATTGAATATGCAATGCTAAAACAACTTTTATTATTTTTAGATATCAACCAAATTATCACAAATCATCAACATGGATTTCGAAATAAATTTTCTACTTCCACAGCCATTAACAGTTTCTATGAGGAAGTCTTAATCTCTATTGAAAACAGTGAAAATCCAACTGCCATTTTTTGTGACCTCAGTCGTGCTTTTGATTGTGTGCAACACGATATACTCCTCGATAGATTGTACAGATATGGTGTTAGGGGAGTTGCCCATAGTTGGTTTGGTTCCTATCTGAAAGACCGGCATCAAATAGTTAGAGTGAAAAATAACTTCAAGATTTCAATGTCTGATCCGATTGTTAATAAAAATGGGGTACCACAAGGCTCCATATTGGGCCCGATATTATTTATTTTGTATATTAATGAACTACCAAATGTAATGTCTGATGCATTTGTATCAGTTTATGCTGATGACTCAACAATGCTATATCGCGATAAAGACATAACTTTTTTACAAGATAAAATAACAAACTCACTGAAGACCTTCTCTGATTGGTCCAGTAATCAGTCGCTCCTGTTTAATGTTCACAAAACTAAATTTTTATCATTTACATCTCGTTCAAATTCTACTAAACCAAATTTAAGTATTTCCATCAATGGTGAGGGTATTTTGAGTTGTAGTGATGTGAAGTTTTTAGGAGTGACTTTCGACTCTCATTTATCTTTTAAGACTCATTGTTGGAATGTATGTAAAAAACTCAATTCTAAATGTTATCAATTGAGAAATTTGGGTAGAATACTTAGTCTGCAACACCTTCGTCTTTTTTATTTTGCTGAGGTACAATCGACAATGAGTTACGGTATAACTGTCTGGGGTGGCTCTTCTAGTATAAAGGACGTTTTTAAGGCCCAAAAGCGTATTGTCAGATGTATTGCAGGTGTTCCGTATGGTTGGTCTTGTAAAAACCTATTTAGAGATTTAAATATATTAACAGAGTATGGAATTTACATTTTGGAATTATTGATACTAATTCATAAAAATAAAAGAACTTTTTTATGTAACAGTGATATTCACTCACACAACACAAGAAATAAGAGACAGTTTGTAGTACCCGACCTATCGACATTTAGAAATAAGTAGGAAGTCATCTACTGTCTCTGGTTTACTACTGTATAATCAACTTCCTCAAAAATTTAAAAACATTCATTCAACTACAGCTTTTAAAAACCAAGTCAAAGAGTACCTAGTGACCATGTGTCCTTATACATTAGGTGAATATTACCAGAGTGTATCTGTGAATGCCCAAGCTGCAACATAACCAAATTTAATATTATTTTTATTATATTATGATGTCCATATTGTACGTTTTATATGTATTTTAATGTTTTAAATATTTTTGTGTATTGTTTTCATTTTTTTGTAATGACTTTATAGTGATTTATATTATACTTTGTAATTTTTTAAAATTTATATTTATAACTTTAGTTTTGACTTGCTGTAAACCTTGTTGTAACTTACAGTCAAATAAACTATCTAATCTAATCTAATCTAATATATCCAAGAAAAATACAAAATAAAAGGAGTAGAAGAAAATACGTATCACATCGTTAGAAAACCTGAAAATATTGTTCTACTGATTCTTTCTTACAAATATGAATTGCATTAATATTCACCCAATCGTTAAATTCCCAAAATATATTTGTGTTGACAACCATATAATTATAAACGTCCCTATTTCCTGGTCTAATACCGATCATACCAATCCAAAGAAGTGTTAACACCGTTCCTATCTGATACTGACATCTCAATCCTCTCAAACAATGGAATTCACCGATCTGAGTCTATAACATAGAAAAAGTGTAATTCAATAAGATCTAATCCCAAAAGTGGCTCTTTGTAATGTTGACATCTCCTGCAGTTAATACTCTACGTAACGTTGTACTTGCAACTGAAGTCTGAAGTGAGTTAAGAGATAGTATTTGTCTCGTCTCGAGAGCAACTAGTTCAGTGTGACAAAGATATAGATCTTATAGTTTTAGTGCAAAATTCTAGTCTGGGTAAAACGAGGTAAACAGAGGAATTAAATAATTAAGGCTTAAAGATAAACGAAAGTGACCAATATTCCGGCCACTATCTAGCAGTTGGAACAATTTGAATACCGGGTCAATAGAAGACGGGAAATGGCTCAATTGATTCTGACAAGAAAAAGTATCTAAAGTGTATTTGCTGCAAGAAGAGAGTATATCTTTACCAAAAACGCTTAAATTATTATCTGAAACAACAAGCTACAAATTCACATCAAATATAAATATTGACTTTGCTTCTCATGCACATTCCGATTTTATATCTAATATGTAGGTCATTGTTATACAAACTATTTCTGGGTAGTCATTAGATTTGATGGTCTAATAAACAAGAGTCGTACGTATGTAAATAACTAAACATCTAACATTTATTTTTTGTGATAAAGGACTTTTTTAAAATCTATCTCCGTTCCCAAAAAAAAAGGTAAGCACGTGCATTCTTCACAAATGTTCCATAGACAATGACAAGAAAATAAGAAGCAGAAAAGGACTACGGCAATAGTTTCAATAGGTGAAAGATGCAAAAAAGAAACAAAAATATTATAAGTGCTTGCAAAATAGGACAGACAGAGGAAAACAAAAAAATATGCAGAAAAGCTCGGAACGTAGCAAAAGAAAGAAGGTTATAAAACAAGAGCAAGGTGATCATGGAAAGATGAAACAAGGATCTAAAACACAGACAATAAAGCGGAAGCTCAACCTAGAACCATGACAAGTTACCTCGAAGGAAGGATCAATAGACTCTGAAGAATCAGTTTTAGAGTTACCAATTGAAGTTGAAATCCCCACAAGTGAAGACGCTTCCTGTATTTTCTGTGATGAGTTGTATTCAAATAATAGGAAAGGATAACTATGGGTTCAATGTTTAATGTGTGAAATGTGGGCTCATAGTGAGTGCGCTGGCTGTGAAACACAACATTATATTTGCGATTTCTGTAAATAAAGTCTAAAGTGAAATCCCTGTATAGACTATTTTTAAGAAATTTACATTTTTAAGTAAGAAATGGACTTAACATATTGTTTATACCATTACGTAGTTTGATCTGTATGGCATTTCAACTGGTAGAACAGTTAACCACCACAACTTGTAATTTTCAAATTTTGTCATTTAGAAAAAATATTTTTCTTTTCTATATTAAAATTTTTTATTAAACTAAAGTTGTGACACTTATTTACATAATAAAGTTAAATTGTAATTGTTAATTGTTAAATCGTTTTAAAGAAAAACAAAATGGTAGCCCATAATACCACCTTTGTCTCTTTAAAATGTATTTCCACATTTTTAGAAATTTAGCAGTAAAAATTTTACCTATTTTTGTGTTATTTTAAATTGGAAATATACTTTCAGGTTTCACTGATGCTGGTCCGACTGGACCAAAAACGGTTTGGAATAATTCTAATGCTTTTGGATAAATTTTAATTATTTTTTAATAACATAATATGCCATTATAAACTAAAAGTTTTTACTTCTCTTTAAATTCTTTTTTTAAGAAATTTCGGAAAGCTTCCAAGCCTCTGCTTCATACAATAAAGTAGAGAAAACATTACATCTGAGAGTAGAGACTTTGGTTCTGAGTGGTAAATTATGCATCCTGAAGATAAATTTCATCGTTATGATTGCTGATCTAATTTATATGGTAGGAATTATATAGTATGAAAGATAAAATGTGTCAGAGTTTCCTAAATGGGATATAGTTTGCCAGTATGTATACTGCTTAAGGATGGTAGTTTATACTCAAGTATTTGTCATAGTCAATTTTGTATCAGCATTTGTAAAGGCGTAAGGCAAGTTGCTTAATTTTTTCGTAGGATTGGGATTTCTTGTTCTAATTCTCATAATATCAGTATATAAGTTTGGAAAATGATTAATGAATTAATCCGTAAACTAATTTTTCGAAACCAAATTCAGATTTCTGCTTTAATCTGTGCCTTCTAAGAATTGCAAGGCAAAACAGACGTTGATAAAGATGTTATTAGAGACATGCGGAATCTAAAATTGCATTCCACAACATATCTCCTCAACGACCTTAACTAAGCAAAAATCCTTAGCGAATTGGTTTCTAACACTCATAAAGAGTATACCGGAATAAAAGGAAAAAGACAGTTAAGATTTGATTTTACGTATAGTGCGTCTGTATATCCTCCTATACGTATTTCACCCTAAAAGGGATCCTCAGGACGGCTATTCACAGACGTTCTGAACGTGAAAATAAATCTTTCCTGTCTTGAGAAGCAACTCTAACATGGCTTCGTATGGACGCAAATAGCGAAATCTGATAATAAATCCGTAAACTAATTTTTCGAAACCAAATTCAGATTTCTGCTTTAATCTGTGCCTTCTAAGAATTGCAAGACATCTTTATCAATAACAATAACATCTTTATCAACAGACGTTGATAAAGATGTTATTAGAGAGATGTGGAATCTAAAATTGCATTCCCATATAATTGTAGAAATATTGCACCTAAATATTTAAATTTTTCCACTTCCTCGTCTATCAACACTTCAAACTTTGGATCCGAATTGATAACTTAATATTCTGTTTTCTTCATACTTGTAACCCCCATTTTACTTATTCTGTGTATAGATGCTTTATTATAAATTCTAGATCATAAGAATCTTTAGCTAGGACGACTTGGTCATCCGCAAAGTTTAGGGAGAACAGTACGTCATTTCTTATGGGGATTCCCATTCCCCGGCAGTGGTTTTTCCAATTTTGGAGGGCTGCTCAACATATAAATTAAACAGTAAGGGTGACATACTGTATCCTTGTCTTAGCCCTTTAGTTAATTTTATTGACTCTTGATAGTCTATTTCCGATTTTTAGGTAGGAGTAGGGAGGAAATAGCGTAGGAGCAGAGGAGCACGGAGCACCTGCATACACCTGTCCCTAATTTGCATACACCTGCCCTAATTTGCATACAGCTGTCCCTAATTTGCATACACCTGCCCTAATTTGCATACAGCTGTCCCTAATTTGCATACACCTGTCCCTAATTTGAATGTGCTCCCTAATTTGCATACACCTGTCCCTAATTTGAATGTGCTCCCTAATTTGCATACACCTGTCCCTAATTTGAATGTGCTCCCTAATTTGCATACACCTGTCCCTAAATTGAATGTGCTCCCTAATTTGCATACACCTGTCCCAAATTTGAATTTGCTCCCCAATTTGCATACACCTGTCCCTAATTTGCATACAGCTATCCCTAATTTGCCATACCAGGGGTCATGCTCCCTAATTTGCATAAGCTTGTCATCCTAAATATAACCTGGTCTTAAAAGTTAGCCAACTCAAAGTAAAACAATTCCAATTGAATCAAGTTTCAAAATAATAAAATCAACTGATGGTAGGCTAATGACACTAGTTTATAAATATCCAGGATTACTAAATGATAAAGTCCTTAAAGATATAAGACATAAAGTTTCAAGAAACCTACTCAAAAATTATTAATTTTTACTAGTAGTAAAACAGAGAAATATTTTTTTTCAATATATTTAAAGCATCAAAAATAATACTTAAATAACCCAAGCCCCTGAAATTAATTTATAGATAAGCAGGAAAACATTCATATCCTTAAAGTCCATGTATGCACCTATTTTGTTATAAAGATATCAAGGACTATTTAATGGTCAACTTTAACGAAAATGTCCGTATCCACTACGTTGAAGAAAATTGTCCATGTAGAACCAGGTACTGGGAATTTGTTGCTTTGGCCGAGTAAGCTTCCGACTTAGAATAGAAAAAACCGCTAAAATATTAATCATGTACTAAATATAAAACAGAAAAATAAAATACATTCATTAAACATTTTTATTTATACTACTCCTTTCACTAATTTTGAGACAGATTTAAATTTAGAAAAAATTTTAATCACAATTAATACTGTTTGTATTAATTTACTACATAAATTTTAGACCACAAATATAGTATTGCCGAAAAGCCTCATATCTGTTTCATAAAGTTTCAAGAATAAACAGCCAAAAATCATTAATTTATAAAAAATGCATTCATAAAAAAACATTTTTTATTTTATTCTTTTCACTAATATTTACTGTATTTTAAACAAAGAATTTGGTCACTATATAGCTATAACAACACATGTTAATTTTTTAAACACTTTGTACTTGTTCAGATGGGTCTCAAGGTGCAGGGACATTTGTTTTCAATTAATATTGTGTACTGGTACAGTTGCAACTTCCAATAAATGAATCTTGTCTTTTAAGTAATATTTTGTTATATGGGTAGTATAAATTTTGCAGCCTGCAATAATTAAAGTGGCACCTTTTTCTTTAATTAGTATGTTATATGGGTACATATAAATAAAGAAGTTAGCAAATTAACTACTTATGTTGGTAGCAATGAATGTGGATACAAAGAGAATTAATTGTAGTAATATATGCACAGATGCAACTAGCATCTTGTCTTTAAGTGAATAGGTATATAGAGGTACTTATAGATAAATTGTACAACAAGCAATAAATAAAGTAACACCTTTTCTTTCAATTAGTATTGTGTAGTTGGATAGGGGTACTGAATGCATAAACTTTGCAGTCTGCAATAAATGAAATACCCTTTTTCTTTCAATTAGTATTTTGTAGTTTTATATGGGTACATATGTAGCTGCTTGAAAGAGGCCTGAAATTAAGTTAATAAACTGCTGGTAGCACTACACAGGTGAGGTTCTTCAAGATTTAATTGATGTGGGTAGCAGGTATTGAGACACAAAGAAAATTATTAAAAATTATGTTTGTAGAAATTACCTTTAGTAAGAGGTAAGTAGGGAGTGGGTTGGGTCTAAGAAATAAGGTTTATTTTTCATTGGTTACACCACTACATAGCAATTCAGAGAGGGGTATAGGACTGTGAGAGGGATTAGGATCCTATAAAACCAATACTTGCTCCATTATATGATTATTTTTTAGTGACAAACCCAAACAATTTAAGTTAAAAAGTTTTAGTTTTCTGTGAAAAAACCAAAATGAAAGTATCCAAGTTTAGTGTTCCTATTAATGGAAAAAAATCGGGGAAAATTATTACGCAATTGCTAAAATCTCCTCATTTGGAGGATAGTGTTAACTCAAGCATAGAGTTTGTTGAAGGCGATATGGAAAACCATTGTCCCTTAGGATTTAAAGAATTCCAGCAGAAGGTTTCCTGTTCATCCACACCAGGCCAATCAATAATGGATTCAAGATATGATAATATATCTGAAGATAGTGCTTCCGAAGATGAACAAGTTTTAAAAGTGTCAATGAGTGAATTAAACGGGTCAATAGAGGAAGGAAGTGCGCTTAATGCGACAACGGACTATGATGGTATTGATAAAACGGTAGTAACCTCCGATCATGATTTTAAAAAAGTGTTAACAGAATTTGTAAGTGCAAATGAAAAATTTTTAAGTGACTATAAAAACCAAAGGGATATTATTTTAAAAAAACTATCCAGCTATGACAGGAAAAAAAAGAGGGCTCAGCAAAGTTTACAAATTTTGAACCAAAAAATTGCTACATCCAACAAATTATTAACAAGTATTCATTCATTGTGCGAGTGAAAAGGTAAAACCAATACTTAGGATTTCAAGACTTGTTCAAATTTAATAGTGAAATTTATTTTGTGAGTGATAATCAAAAATCAATGTAATTTAATCAATCAATGTAACTTTTATTATAGAGTTTAATATTTATCTAATGACAATATAAGCTACATATCTTCCTTGATGTATTAACTGTTATAATTCCATATAAAAGACAAAAAGACTTTTAATGGTACTATATGTTTTTATAAAAAAACACATAGGAGCCCTAAAAGTCTTTTTGTCTTTTATATGAAGTTATAGCTGTTAGTATATCAACAAAGGTAAAATATTATTTTGTTTTCAAAAGAATACAAAACTTTTTTAAACTTGAACTGATTTATTTTGTAAGCGATAATCAAAAATCAATGTAATTTAATTAATATAGAGTTTAATATTTATCTAATGACAATATAAGCTACATATCTTCCTTGATGTATTAACTGTTATAATTCCATATAAAAGACAAAAAGACTTTTAATGGTACTATGTGTTTTTATAAAAAAACACATAGAAGCCCTAAAAGTCTTTTTGTCTTTTATATGAAGTTATAGCTGTTAGTATATCAACAAAGGTAAAATATTATTTTGTTTTCAAAAGAATACAAAACTTTTTTAAACTTGAACTGATTTATTTTGTAAGCGATAATCAAAAATCAATGTAATTTAATTATTATAGAGTTTAATATTTATCTAATGACAATATAAGCTACATATCTTCCTTGATGTATTAACTGTTATAATTCCATATAAAAGACAAAAAGACTTTTAATGGTACTATGTGTTTTTATAAAAAAACACATAGAAGCCCTAAAAGTCTTTTTGTCTTTTATATGAAGTTATAGCTGTTAGTATATCAACAAAGGTAAAATATTATTTTGTTTTCAAAAGAATACAAAACGTTTTTAAACTTGAACTGATTTATTTTGTAAGCGATAATCAAAAATCAATGTAATTTAATTATTATAGAGTTTAATATTTATCTAATGACAATATAAGCTACATATCTTCCTTGATGTATTAACTGTTATAATTCCATATAAAAGACAAAAAGACTTTTAATGGTACTATGTGTTTTTATAAAAAAACACATAGAAGCCCTAAAAGTCTTTTTGTCTTTTATATGAAGTTATAGCTGTTAGTATATCAACAAAGGTAAAATATTATTTTGTTTTCAAAAGAATACAAAACTTTTTAACTTGAATTGTTTGGGTTTGTCACTAAAAAAATAAAAATATACACAATAATCTGCCTTTTATTTTCTTAGTACCTAGGTTAAAAATTATCTGTTTGATACATATCTTCCTTGATGTACTAACTGTTACAATCTTATATAAAAGACAAAAAGTTTTTTGTCTTTTATATGAAGTTATAGCTGTTAGTACATCAACAAAGGTAAAATATTGCTTTGTTTTCAAAAAAAATACAAAACTTTAGGGTGTTTCATGGTCTAAATTGATAAAAAATGAAAAATAATGACTTTTTATGAAATTTACATGAATTCTTTGACCCAATTTGACAATCGAAATCATTTTTTTGTATAAAGTATAAAAAATACTGTTAATTTTTAAATAAACCAACACATGAAATAATTTTTGTTTTGACTTATAGTTTAAAGCAAATTTCGATTGTTATTAAACATTTTGATTGTTATTAAACATGAAATAATAATCGTAGATTACTTACTTTTTGACATAATTTTAAATAATCCAGATATTTCACAAACACCCACAAACAGACACACACACACACCATTTTTTTACGAAAACAAACAGAAAAAACACCAGATTTTATTCAAATATATCAACAAACGAACCCCCATTTTATGTTACGTTACTTAAGCGTCTATATTCTTTGCTAAAACAGAGATGAGCAGTAAAACATTTATTTATTATTTGAACACTTTTCAGTCATTTAGCTCCATCTATAAATTAAAACGATAACCTCTCCTTCACGTTTGAATGTAATCTTGGAGAGTTTCGCCATTGAAATTAAAGATGGCGCCAGCAGTACCATACCGTACTTCATGGATTATTTCAAATAAAATAGGCCAGGATTTTAACGAAATTTTTTAATTTGTCATAATTTTTAAAAATAAAAGGTTTTAGATAAAAATTAAATGTTTTCAAACTTGGAAATTAAAAGAAATGTTATTGGGATCTTATTTATATTATAGTTAAAGTCCGAAAATTGGATTTTTTAGTGTTTTTTAACATTTTATATCAAATATCTCTGGATCCTTAGAAGATAAAAGGCCCAAATTTTTACAGTATTAGTAGGTAGATAATATCAAGTTCCTGGTAAAGTTTTTTTTTTTGAAAAAAACAAGTAAAACAAAGTTTTTTGGATTTTTTGCAAGTATTTTAAAAAATCTCTGCGGAACTAAACAATACATTTCAAGATAAAAAACTGCTTTGGGTTCAGAGATATGGGACATTTTCATTAAATAAAACTTAAAGAATTAAAACAACACTTTTTTAAAAATTTATATATTTGTATAACCAAGTATAGTACCTATTTAATTGTATAGTCTATGCATTACACAGAAGACAGTGGTTTATAAACACCACGGAATATAGTTTTGTTTCACACACAGCGCAATGATGTCCAGATATTTCATTATATCTCCCACTAACATGGCGGCTCACATGGGCAGATGGGACTTCGCTTGGTAGTCCTTGCAATACACTAAAAAAACAAGATATGCACAGTGGAGTATTGTCCAAAATGTAATAGTGTTCTGTAACGCATATAGGGTAACTTTGTTGATTAACTAAAAACCATCTATTATCAATATCACTAATATTAACAATTTTTTCGTCAATTTCGGAATTATCTACTTCTAAAAATTCACTGTCAATTATTTCGTCAAGATCAATTGTTGATGCCTCACTACTTAAATCGTCTTGTTCCATGATTTCTCTTCTGCTATGGTAAAAGTTTAACTGACCGAATAAGTGTCTTATTTTATTTTATAAAGCCGAGGAGCACCTCTCCTATATCTATTATAAGTGGGGAACTTGTGTTTTTAACCTATCCCCATACACAAAGGGTTAGCATACAACTGTCGTTTACCTGTCAAACATCTGCTTCCTGATTTACATTCACCCATCACTAGTTTGCAGGTGTAATTTACATACAGTTGCCGCCACATGATAATTTACATACATACGGGTCTCATTTTTATAAAGAAATGTGGAAAGCAGAACATCTGTTAAACAACTGCTGCCTATTTTATATTTAACTGTTTTTAATTTGTGGGTGCAATCTGCGTATATCAGCCCTTACAATATAATTTGCAAATATACGGGTCACATAGTCGCAGCTTTTCATTTGTGGTATTTATATAAAGAAAGGTGGAAATCAAAACATCTGCGCACCCACATAGAGGCTATAGCGCAGAAGTAGGGGTAAAAAAGGGTATTTAAGCTTGGGTGAATCATTCTAGATGTTTAAACATATAAGATGAATCAGTGTACGTGCGGTAAAACTTTTTCGCGATCTTATAACCTTCGTAGACATATGACTGTATGTAATAAGAGTCACTCGCGTGTGTTTATCTGTAACAAATGTGGAAAGACTTTCACACGAGGTTCTAATTTACAACGTCATGAAGTTAGTTCGTGTTACGCCGCTTGCCCGATTCCGAGAAAGAGACTAAGACCAATAGGTGTTGAAGTGCTTGAGAATGGTGTTACTAAACTAACACATGCATTTAAAAATAGAATAGCATCATACCGATTTATGAGTAAATCTAACAAAATTTCCTATTCCGGCTTCATGAATGAGGTTAAACCAAAAGTAATAAAAATTCTTAGTGACTATCTTCTTCAACACACGGCTCTTAAAGTTAACTGTGAACTGTTTGCGATGTTTTACAAACCCGAGAATGAGATGTCAGATATTAAGTCAATGAATACATCTAATAAAATCTTCACTTTGAGTAGTCACATATCCGACATGTATGATGACTTTGCTGAAGCGATAATGACACAAGCATCAGAGTTCCAGGAGAAAGATTCCAACTGGGCACTTCAGGAAATTCTATTCCTAGATGTCAACATTAACAAATTCAGTACTGTTTCTGCATCAGCATATATTAATCTTCCATCGCAGATTAAAAGAAAAGGTGCAATTTTAAATATTCAAAACAAAGATAGCATGTGTTTTGCTTATTGTGTGATGGCTGCTATATTTCCTGCTAATGGTGATCCAACAAAACCAGAGTCATATCCTCCTTGTGACACACTTCTAAATTTTGATGGTATCGGGTTCCCGGTTAAGTTAAAGGACATTAACAAGTTTGAGATTTTAAACAATATATCAGTTAACGTTTACGGTCTTCAATCATATTTTAAAGAAAACAAGATGCAATATGAAGTTGTAGGACCACTTCACTATACTCAACAACGTAAACTTATACATGTTAATCTTTTATTAATAAGTGACAATAATCAGAGCCATTATTGTCTCATAACAGACTTGTATCGCTTAGTAAAAACTCAAAAGACAAAATATGACGGAAAACAATATTTCTGTGATGGGTGTCTTCAAACTTTTTCAACCCTTGAAAAGCTAAAAAATCACCAAGAAAATGATTGTTTACACATCTCTACAATACTCCCAACCAGTGAATTGAGAGTTAACAAGTGTGGTGAAACTCTTCCATCCAATATTCTAAAATTTATCAATATTGAAAAGACAAGCCAACACCCGTTTGTAATTTATGCTGACTTTGAGTCGATTCTTAAGCCAATACATCATTGTGATCCATCAGATGGACAATCTTACACAATCAAAGTTGCAGAACACCAGCCTTATTCATTTTGTTTCTACCTCAAGTGTTTTTTTGATGATAGTTTATCAAGATTGGAAACATATCAGGGTGAGGACGCTGCTAAAGTGTTTGTTCAAAAGTTAGATGCTTTAGCTATTAATTTATACCAGAATCATCTAAAGCATATCAAACCAATGGTGTCTTTGACTAGAGAAGAAAACAAGAATTTTCAGAATGCCATCAAATGCTCCATTTGCCAGAAATCGTTTTCCTCGTTCGACAAAAGAGTTCAAGATCATGATCATCTTACAGGATTATACAGAGGTGCAGCACACAATTCCTGCAACTTAAATTTTAAGGTACCTAATTTTATTCCAATTCTATTTCATAATTTAACAAATTACGATTGCCACATGTTTATTAAGGAATTAACAACTAATGGGGAGTATTTATCAGCTATTGCGCAAACTAAAGAAAAGTATATTACATTTTCAAAATCTGTTCTAGTACACAATAGTGATGATTCAAAAAAACATAATGTTTATTTAAAATTGAGGTTTGTAGATTCATTTAAATTTTTAGCAAAGTCTTTAGATAAATTAAGCCAAACATTAGAGTCTAGTCAATGCAATGAAATAAGGAAATATTTCCCAGGTGAAAAAGAGTTCGGTTTAATGCGCCGTAAAGGTGTGTTTCCATATACATATATTGATAGTTATATCAAATTAGAAGAGAAACATCTACCATCTAAAGAAAAATTTTATGATAATTTAAGGGGAGAACATATAACTACAGAAGATTATAACAGAGCACAGGAGGTCTGGGATCATTTTAACTGCCAATCTATGGGGGATTATGGAATGCTGTATTTAAAATCAGATGTACTTCTACTAGCTGACATATTTGAAAATTTTAGAAAGGTATGTCTCAAAGAGTACAAATTGGATCCTGCACATTATGTTACAGCCCCATCTCTAACATGGGATGCTATGTTAAAATATACCGATATCGAGCTTCAGCTTTTAACGGATGTTGATATGGTACACTTTTTCAAAAAAGGGATCAGAGGAGGCGTGGCTACCTGTACGAAACGTATGGGTATTGCAAACAACAGATTTTTAAGTAATTTCGATCCAACAAAACCGGAAACGTACATAATGTATCTAGATGCCACTAATCTCTACGGTGCCGCCATGAGCCAACCTCTTCCTTGGGGAAATTTTAGATGGTTAAATGAACAAGAAATTGACCAATTTAATGTTTTTAATATTGATGATGATGGTGAAAAGGGGTATGTGTTGGAAGTAGACTTGCATTATCCACCCAATATGCATGATCAGCATAACGACTTACCATTTTGCCCCGAGTCAATAGTACCACCTAAAAGTAAATACAAAAAACTGATTCCTAATTTATACGATAAAAAAAAATATGTCATACATTATAGAAATTTAAAACAATGTATACAGTACGGATTAAAGTTAGAAAGAGTGCATAGAATACTAGAATTCTCCCAATCACTTTGGTTAAAAAAATATATTGATCTGAATACTTTTCTCCGAAACAACGCCAAAAATGAATTTGAGCGTGATCTTTTTAAGCTTCTTGTCAATGCTATATTCGGCAAAAGCCTGGAAGGAATAGATAAAAGAAAGGATATACGTCTTGTTTCTCAGTGGGAAAATAGCAAGGGAAGGGTTGGAGCAAAATCTTTAATTGCCAAACCAGAATTTAACTCATTATCAATATTCAGCGAAAATTTAGTTGCAATTCATTTAAATAAAACCAAAATTATTTACGATAAACCTTTATATATTGGTTTTTCTATTCTGGATGTATCTAAGACATTTATATATGATTTCTTCTACGGGTATATAAAAAACAAGTACCACAGTAATGCTAATCTTCTCTATACAGATACTGATTCGCTCATTCTAGAAGTACAAACACCAAACTTTTATGATGATATGAACAAAAATCTACGTTACTTTGATACATCTAATTATTCGGAAAATAATCAACATGGGGTAGACAAGACAAAGTCAATTCTTGGAAAGATGAAAAATGAATTTCCAAACACCACCATTAAAGCATTTTATGGTACTGGAGCTAAAGCTTATTGTATTGTGGCTGATACAATTGTGAAAAAAGCGAAAGGTGTTTCCAGACATGTTGTTAAAAACCAACTACATTTAAATGATTACGTAAGAGTTGTACAAAACAAAGAAACAATATTTAGAAAAATGTATTTTTTTAGGTCAGAAATGCACACTGTTTACACCGAATTGCGAAATAAGGTATCACTAACATCCCGTGACGATAAAAGATATGTTATTCCTGGTGATGTCTCTACTTTGGCTTGGGGCCATTTATTAATTAATCAGCATGAAGGTAATATAGATGACCTTTTATTTTTTGCGAATGAAATGATAGATGCTCCTACATTATATGACTTAAATAATATCCCCAATGAGGAATTGTTCCAAGTTGCACCTTTTTATTATGACTCCTACTTATAAATTATTGTTTGTTATCTGTAATTATATTTAAGAATTAAGCATATGTATATTTTTGTGTATTAATAAAACACTTGTATATTAACATATTTTTTTATTTAAAACTTTAATTAATTCCATTACCAGAGGAACTATTGACAAAGTTGAACATATAGCTATATAATAAAATATTGGAGATAAACCTTTTTCATCCTTGGGACTTTCATTATAAAGTTCTAACCAGCCGGAATCAGTGATTTTTTCACTAAAATGTCTAAAACGCAATTTATATTTGGTACTGTTCAAAGCTATTTGAGCTTGTAAAGTTGGTAGAAAATTGTTTTCCGGATACGATTTCATTCTTGTCCATTTCGACGGCCACGTGTCATTTAGTATACCATTACTATCAAAACACACAAAAGTTTCTCTAACATTGATTGGTTCTTGAATTAAGAGCAAATTTCCCACAATTGCTTGTAAAACAATAAAGTTTAATGATACCATCATAATAATAGCTGTTTAGAATTTAACGTCTATTTATAGTAAATCTAACTTTGGACGTGGGGAGTCCCATTTATGTGGTGGGGATTCCAATAATCCATCACGATAACCTACAGAACGATGAGATAGTCCCATAGGTCTAGTCTCACTACAAAATGCACAAAATTCAAATACCAATTTCCATCCTTTAAATATTAAGTTTCTTCGAATAAGTCTAGTTCCAGACATTTTACGACAAACGAGACAAAGCTTTTGTCGTACAATATAAAAAGGAAGTCTCGAAAATGTTTCCCATTCGTCACTCCTATAGCTAAGTAGATTATCACAATATTTATATGGTATGTTCCCTTCGTTTATTATACTTGAACACATAATTAATAGTATACAAATTAGATTTTGTGAGGGACTCTAACGAACTGGTTTATGATTTAGCTTAACAAGTTTCAACAGGAATGAGTCCCCGCTAGCTGATAAAGTCTTACACACCTTGCTTGGTACACTCTAGTGTTAATATATTATTATGAGTGGGGGTAATGAGCAACACACCTGCAACCGGTGTCAATGGGGGTAGGAAGGATATAAGGAAGGACCATCGTTAATTTAAACAGTATGGACTCAAGAACGTTTCGTGAACGGCTTAATCAGTTTAGTATACGCATTAAAAGGATAAAACGTGATATTCTATTTTACAAAAGTCAGAGATATATCAATCATATAAATAATCGTATTAACCAGTTAAAAAGTCAATACGAAGATAAACAACTTATGTTTAAACAGTTTTCAAAGCTGTGTTTGAGTGATGCGCTTGCGTAGTGGTAAAGTTTACACAACAAAACCAGAAGCAGATGTAAGAGTATTTTTTCTCTCCAGATACGAAGAGCAAAAGTGGATAGACTTGGTCTTTAAGAATATTAACCGATTTACTAAAGATGGATTGTTGCCTCCGGTCTCGCATAATGGCAGAGCATCCAAAAAAACCGTTGTACAAGTTCACGACCACAGAATTGGAATATTTTAGCCTAGCCTACGTAAGAAAATTTGTAGACCCAATTGAACTTCTCCGTTCATGGTCTATACTACCCAGAAAATTTTGCCAGGATTTTGAAGTTCAAACTCGTCTCCCATGTTTCGTTCATTTCAATCGTCCTGAGTGGAGAACAGAGTTAGAAGGATTCGCCCCAGCTCAGTCCAGTTGTCATTTGTGTAAACTTGCACTTCAAAATATAAATTGTAACATGTAATAGTTATTGAATAAAGTACTATTTTTTTAATAAGGTTTTTTATTAATAAAACAAAATGTAAAAAAAAAAATTTATTTCATTATAAAAGTATCATAAAGTTGAAATACATTACTTAAAGCACAAACACTCCCACTGTTTGAATGATATGGACATCTTGGCTCCATTTTCTGCAGAGCTGGTTGTTCATCAAACTCCAAAACTGGGGATAGACTATACTTTTTGATGTACTGTGACTTTTCTCGCCCTTTAACATAAACAGCATTAACGCCTCTTGTCAAATGTTGGATAATATTATGGAACTGGTGTACTGGTGTAAATCCGTGATTCCAGTTCAATCCATGATGGTTATTCATCAACCAAACAGCTTGATTATAATATTCAGGACCCAATAATCGTATCGGATATGGTGGTTTAAAAAAAAAATGACTAATTTTTTGACCATCATAACTTGCAAACTCTTTCACGATAAACTTATTTTTTTCGGTAATAAAACCTTGGACATCTACTATTAAGCACATGATTACAGACTAAGTTTGTGTAGTGCATAATTTGTATTTTTAAAAGAATTTTCAGTCATGCGCATGAGAGAGTTTCGCATATAATGCCATACTTAGCACCTGACCCTTATACAGTCCTCATACGGGAAGTCTCTCATTAGATACAATTTTACAACACCTGTACCTGCTCTTTGCATACAGCTGCTCCCTATTTAAAATAAACTCCCCAATTTTCAGGTGCTCATTAATTTGCATACAGGTGCTCCCTAATTTGCATTCACCTGTTTTGTATAATATAAATATTTTACAATTGTTTCACAATTTTTGTTAGAGGGTTATATGTGAATTCTTTCTCGTGAAGTATTAGACAATAGGCTGAGATATCAGAGGTTGTTGGTTCATCTGTCTCAAATTCTATACGAAGCACAACAGATCCGGATTGAATTACTTCTTTTTGACGAGAGCAGTCAATGTGTATAAGTGGAGCAATTGTTTTAAAGTCAATTGGATTAAATATGGGTTGGTTTAAGGTCATGTGATAATAACTCTCCTGGAAATTGGCAAACATTTCATATAGTTTGGCAAACCTATTAGTCTTAAAATCTAGTTGAAGATCATTATAGGGATACCTCTCAGAATTTAAAAACACTTTAATATTCTTTAAAGTGCAATGATCAAATTTACTCATATCTTTTGTTAATTTTGATTTTCTGTTATTTTGAAAAGCAACAACAATGTGTCGTGGAGTTTCTATTTTGGTACTAGTCCGCACTGACCATGTGTGACGTGTAGAGTTATTTAGGGCTGGATATTCAATCATTTGCCAACTTCGAAATTTAATAGGTAGTTCTTGGTTTGTATGTGAAATTTTGTTTAGTCGCAACTGTTCTCGAATACTAGGAGTTACATGTGGTACCTCCCAATATAATTTAGTAATGTCAATTTTTGGACGCTCAGTCTCATCTTCGCTTACTACTGCATCAATATCATCATTTGATCGAATAAGTATCAATTCTTGTTTCATGTTCATAATAATTTTTCTAAAATCTTCAAAGAATCCGGATAATAATCTTAAAGGTATACACACATTAAAGTTTCCATTTGAATCCACCAAAACATTGTTTTTAGGGACTTCACTATTATTTTCCATTCTACTCATTTTTGGAAACCAACCAGCATTTTCCAATAGCAAGCTTTGATTTTCGTTAAGGCTAAGATAGTTTTTAATACTTGATACTAATCCTACATCACGTACTGAGTCAATTATTACCCCATTTAATTCAAAACGTATTTCACGAAACAAGTAAGCTATACTATTATTAATAAATTTTATTTTGGTTGGTGTTTTATTGTCATGTGTGGCTAATTTGCCCTCAATATAGAGGAAACTATTTGCTGGAAACGTCAAACTATCCAAATCTTGTACTGAAATACGGATTTCATCATTGTATCCCAATTTTCCAGGAATGTATGGTTGATAAGTGTGGAACTGATAATCTTCAATAGTGTTATCATTAAAAGGTTGACCAGTAACGTGAAGAATTTCCATTATACCAAGACTTTAAATCCTAACGATTGAAGAAAGCGACGATTAGATGGAGTTATTTGTTTAAAAGGTAATCTCCTTTTATATGATTTTGGTAGAGATGGAGTTATTTTTGTAGAAGGTAATCTCTTTATATATGTTTTTGGTTCGCGAGAAAAAACTAAAACCATTATATACGTTTTCTAAGATGTAGATTTACAGTAACCTCCTCCCCTCCAAAGTCAACAAGTTTACCTGCTTGGTTGATAATTTTTACTGTAAGGTTAGAGATTGTTTTAATACTCACTGGATAATACAAAATATTTTGGGGTACCTCAACTATTTTATACCCAGTTGGTACGGTTGGGAAGAACTGATGGATAATGTGAACTGGATTTCCGTTTAAATAGGATCCTGATGCTATGTTACAGTCAATACATAATGCGTTTGCACCCCAAATCTCCACTGGGTTGTCTGAGATATGTATCTGGTTTGCTGCTAGTAGCCCTGATTTAAATCCAAATAATTTCCCAATAGAATTCGCGGGAAGAAATGAAATTTCTCTATTACTATTAATTATAACTTTGGAGGATGATAACTGTGGAGTAATTTCTATAGTCGCATCACTATCTCTCTTTTTCATGTTTTCTTTTATAAGTTTTGTAATATCATCTAATTCATAAGACCCCTTTGGTAATTTATAGGTATAAGTAACATTTCGTATATTCCAGAGAAAAATGTTATTGTTTTCATCGATATTTGGAATACTATTAAAACTATAAAAACTAGTTACCCCAATTTCGTAATCGAATTCATCTTCAAGGTAAATCGGAGGATTAAAACTATAACTCAGATTTGAAGCGTTCCCAGTAAGCGTAAAGTTGAAAGACATTGTTTTAAAACGTAAACAATCAATGTTTGCTATTTATAGTAGTTGTATAGAAAATCTAAGGAGTAATGACCACACCTGTATGAGTCGTTTTGGATTTTATCATAATTGTAATATATTTTTACATCGCCATTACTTAAAAAATACTTTATTACGCTTTTTGGAGGGGGTAAGTCTCCATAAGAATCAAAGTAAATTACGTTAGACTTAGATTTTGCATAAGCTACCCAGTGGGTTCCGACTCCTCGATTAGAATCTAAATTTATAACACCACACTCGTTTTTATGAATTTTTTTTGGCATATTATTTCTCATATACACACCTCTAAACAAAGGAAGAGCTTTACCATGCTTTATTATATCAGTACTTGTTAAAGCATGATGAGGAAGATTTAGTTTTTTGAATAAGGCTTCAAGTATAATCCATAGCCCTTATAAGGTCTTAGATATAATCCTTTGCCTTTCTGTTCCATGGCTAGATTATGGCGTTTTTGTTCTTCAAGACTAATTCGATTAGCTTTCGCATCTCCAATGGTCTTGTAAATAGTAGTACCAAGGCCCCCAACAGCAGATAAAGCACCGATTAGTGGGAGAAGTAGGGGAAGGAATCCACCTTTCTTTGGTGTTTTAATGATCCTTTTTTTCTTATTTATTCTTTTACGAAGAGAACCACCTTTTTTGCGTCTTAGACCCATTCCCAACTTACGTTTTCCTTTCATAGCTGTTGTAACAAACCAAGCAGCTGCCTTCTGTCCAAACGGTGTGTCTTTAGATTTTACAATATCCCAAGCTTTGTTTTCTAAAATCTGATCCGCCTTGTGTCTGGTTGATAAATCAGTACTTGTAGAGTATGCAATATCGTGGTGTTTACAAGCCTCGTCTAGTTTATTAATTCCCTTATCTCCCCGCTCTAATCTTTGTTGTAAACGGGTTCCTGGTCCACAATATGAATATCCTGGAAGATGGAGTTCTAATGGAAGCTTATTTATAATTTTGTTTAATAATCCACGCCCTTTTCTTTTTATATGCCCTTGAATCTTTTTTTTCATGGTGTCTCACTTATATATATAGTAGATGGGCTATATATACCCCAAAGTTTTAAAAACATTTTATTAATGAAGATTGAAAAGCAGAAACTCTCTCTTCCTATTTCTAACCATGATGAGGTTACAGAGGAACAACATGTAAAACATGGTTATCTTTTTGGTGGCAACAGAAGGTTTTTAGTTGTTGGACCAAGTGGTTGTGGCAAGACGAATGTATTATTGTCTTTAATTGAGCATCCAAATGGTCTAAGATTTGAGAATATATATTTATATTCCAAGTCGTTGTATCAACCAAAGTATGTATATTTGCGAAACTTGGTTGAGCCAATAAAAGAAATTGGCTTTGAAGGATATAATGATCCCAATAATGTACCATCTCCTGATGATATTAAAGAAAATTCAATAGTTATTTTTGATGATATTCCATCGTGTGATCAAAAAATTGTACAAAGGTATTTTTGTTATGGGAGACATAAAAATATAGATTGCTTTTATTTATGTCAAACATACAGTGCTATTCCAAAACAATTAATTAGAGATAATTCTAATTTACTTGTAGTTTTCCAACAAGACTTTACAAATTTAAAACATATTTTTGACGATCACGTTAATATAGACATGACTTTCCAACAATTTAAAGATTTGTGCTCATTATGTTGGAAAGACAGATATGGATTTCTTGTCATTGATAAAGACTCTCCCAAATCAATGGGTCGATATCGGTATGGGTTCGATAGGTATATAAGGCTTTAAACTAACATTCCTAGTACACAATGGATCCTAAAGTTACGCGAAAACTGCTTTTATCACGACAAGCGTTGAAGAAGAAGTATCGTAGTTTAAAACATGACATAGCTCAGTCTCAATCTGCTTTAGAAAAAAATTATAAACCTATTACACAACCACTTAATGAACTTTTACATAAACTGGAAACTGTTCCGTCTATTAAACAAGAACCACAATATTCGTTTGATAAACCAATCAAGTTGAGTACACCAAAAGACTACAAAATGCGAAAATCCAATTATCGCTTAGCATTTTCTTCTCCAAATACGAGTGTACTTCCTGGGGGATCAAAAACACCTACCAACTTTGGTGATGAATCTATTATTCCAAGGGAAAGACAACCAGAAGAAACTTTTGAGTCAGAAGGACAAACTAATACCACGGATGAGGATATTAATCGGTATTTTGAGGATACGCTTAGAGAATTTAATCAAATGATTACAAATCCAGATATAATGAATCAATTTTATGAGAATTATACATCACCTTTACCAAAGAAATATATTAAAGCTAACATTGAAGACACAAAAGGTAATTTTGACCATGATTTAGGAGTTTACCATGATTTGGAAACTGAAAAATTTTCTATTGGAAATTCTCTAATTGATTTTGATGGCGCGGATCTTATTATCAATAATATAAGATACAAGGGAACTCCAGGGCTCTACGAGCTTTTATTTAAAACGAATCCAGTATCGTTTAAAAAAACAGATGTTAATGAATATATTGATATTTTACGTAGAACAAATGCGATATATAGAAACAATAATCCTGACTTACCTATAAAAAGTATTCCGTCAAAAATAAAGGATAAATATAATTTTATTATTAAACCAGCTTTGGAAACGAGACCACAACCATCTAGAGTTCGTTTAAGTTCACTTCCTGGAAATTTAGCGCAGGGACCTGTTACCCGAAATTTAGCTAAACATTATAAAAAAAGGGGTGGTGCACTTTTCAGAAAATATAGTGGGAAGCCATTAGAGTATAAATACTTTGATAATTTTAATGAAATAATAGATAGATTAAGGTTATTAATCGCATCACAAGCTGCGGGAAACGACGGACACGTGAATGAAATTATATCTATAATTGAAGAACTTCGAGAAGGTGGAATAATACAATAATGCCAATAAATCGTTTCGGAACTCACTTTTTATCCGAGTCAAAAACTTGTAGTGATGACATTTCGGTACCCTTATATTTTACAGCTAATCCAGAAACTTTTTTTAGCAAATGTTTTTATCGTATAAGAGGACATGAAAATTTAAAAATTAATAAAAATTATTATATTTTGGAAAACATGGAGACCACTTTTCCATTTCCGTTTAGTTGTAAAATTGAATCCGTTTTGAAAGTACTTTATTTCGATGGGTTTGTTAAAATTAATTCTAAAACATATAAATTGAATGAATTGGTTGGTGTTCAAATAAAAAAGGGAGATACAATTCAATTCAAGTTAACTAATTTACCTTTAATAATTGTAGACTTTATTCTCCAGTGTCCTTTAGAAAAAGATATATAAACACAAAAGTGTAGATATAATTATCAAAATGCCTGTAAGTAAATTTGGTAACCATTTTTTAAAATCATGTAAAAATTTATCAAGACCGAGTAAACTATATTTTGTTTGCGACGCTTCTACATTTTACAGTAAATTCGTTTTAACACTAAGAGGAGAAAAAAAATTAAATTTGAATAAAGAATACTACGTTCTTGAAAATGGTGGAACAGCTTATGTCTTCTCCGTAAATGGAAAAATAGAGAGCATACAACATTATGCATTTGACGCTCCAGTAATATTAAATTCTGTACAGTATAAATACCATGAATTAATAGGTAAAACTTTTCAGAAAGGTGATAAGATTTCATTTCAATTAGGCACTCATCCCAACGTATTGGTGCATATAACTATCCAATGTCCTTTAGAAAAAAATGTCTAAAAGTCAAGTAATTGAAGAGATACATAGACCAGCGAGAAAAAATTATAGAAGAAGACATGTAATCATAAAAGGGTTAAATGATTTGGTTCAAGCAGATTTAGCCGTAATGATTCCTTATGCCAAAGTGAATAAGGGATACCAATATATTCTTGTTGTTATAAATGCATTTAGCAAATTTGTGTGGGCAGAACCTGTTAAACGAAAAACGGGAATTGAGATAACAAAAGCAATGGAAA
The DNA here is from genome assembly GCF_040954645.1 of Diabrotica undecimpunctata. NCBI lineage: Eukaryota > Metazoa > Arthropoda > Insecta > Coleoptera > Chrysomelidae > Diabrotica > Diabrotica undecimpunctata. The sequence continues at coordinate 16,824,969 of NC_092803.1, read as the reverse complement.
AAATTTTGAATCAAATGAAAACATTTCCAAAAAACCTTCAAACAGATTTGGGAACTGAATTTTACAATTCCAATTTTAACTCTCTTATGAAATCACACAATATTAACCACTATAGTACATTTTCCAATCTAAAGGCAAGTATCGCGGAAAGAGTAATAAGAACCATAAAATCAATGTTGTGGAAGCAGTTTAGTTTACAAGGGTCTTATAAATGGGTAACCAATCTTTCTGATATTGTAAAAAAATACAATAATACTAAACATTTAACTACAGGTTTCGCACCTAGCCAAGTCAATGAAAAAAATGCTGGGAATATAACTGCCTATAATTACCTTAAAACCATTGATCCCAGGAAACATAAATTAAAAGTTGGTGATTACGTCCGAATTTCAAAACATAGGAGTTTGTTTACTAAGGGTTATTTGCCCAACTGGACAAATGAGATTTTTAGAATAAGAAAAGTTAAGCAAACCAATCCAGTAACTTATTTGTTGGAAGATTCACGAAAAGAAGAAATTCAAGGTGCTTTTTACAGTGAAGAATTACAAAAAACCCGGTTTCCTGATATTTATTTAGTGGAGAAGGTGTTGAGGAGGAAAGGCAACAAGGTATATGTAAAATGGATGGGAATGAATAGTTCTCATAATTCTTGGATTAACAAAAATAATGTAATAAATTAAAACAATGTAATAAATTAAAATATATTTTTTAAAATTGTTTTTTATTTTTGTTCTATATATTACAAAGTTCCTTATCAAAATTTGTCCTAATATTAGTGAAACAAATAAAAAAACTTTTTATGATTGTATTTTATTTCTATGTCTTATATCTAGTACAGGATTAATAATTTTAGCAGTTTCATCTATCCTACGTCGGAACCTCATTCTGTCAGCAACCATGAATTCCCAGTATCTGGTTCTGCATGGACAATTGGCTTCAACGTAGTGAATACGAACATTTTCGTTAAATTTGACCATTGAATAGTCCAGGGTATCTATAGAGTAACTCTAAAGCTATACCATAAGTCGTCTTATTTATATTCTTAATGGGCTCCATAATCTTAAGCCCGGATTCAATCGGGTTGTTGGAATCCACCCCCAGCTTTAATATTTCTAAGGAGTTGGTAAATTCTTCCTTCTTTAGGGTTTCTAAATGGTAATTAAGAAGCGGTAGTATTTTCCATATTGATGTTATTGAATTAGCACCCAACATGATCTGTGAATCACCTTTGATAATTTTTACAACTAACATGCATGGAAGCTGCATGAATTCTAGCAGAAAATCTCCATCTTTAATTGGTTGTTGGTGATTTCCCGCCATAAAATTATCGATCACATTTTTATGGGATAAAAATTTGATCCAATCGGTTTGACTGAATAAGACACAATCATGTTTGTATCCACTGATTATAACACTTGGTTCAAAGTTAAATTCGTGGGCTAAACAGATGGACACATATTTGGTATTTGATGGGTTTAAGTAAAATCGACGTTCACTTAAAAACACGTTAGGCATCTGCACTTTACCACTCATTGTTAAAAACTAAATAACACACACAATACAAGACTTCTTATACCCCTTTACATGTGTTCACATATCTAGGGTGGGAGGTGTACGCAAATTAGCGAGCACATGCAAAGCTGTATGCAAATTAGCAGCACCTGTGTGCAAATTATGGACAGGTGTATGCAAATTAGGGAGCACATTCAAATTAGGGACAGCTGTATGCAAATTAGGGAGCACATTCAAATTAGGGAGCACATTCAAATTAGGGACAGGTGTATGCAAATTAGGGAGCACATTCAAATTAGGGACAGGTGTATGCAAATTAGGGAGCACATTCAAATTAGGGACAGGTGTATGCAAATTAGGGAGCACATTCAAATTAGGGACAGGTGTATGCAAATTAGGGAGCACATTCAAATTAGGGACAGGTGTATGCAAATTAGGGAGCACATTCAAATTAGGGACAGGTGTATGCAAATTAGGGACAGCTGTATGCAAATTAGGGCAGGTGTATGCAAATTAGGTACAGGTGTATGCAAATTAGGGACAGCTGTATGCAAATTAGGGCAGGTGTATGCAAATTAGGGACAGCTGTATGCAAATTAGGGCAGGTGTATGCAAATTAGGGACAGCTGTATGCAAATTAGGGCAGGTGTATGCAAATTAGGGAGCACATTCAAATTAGGGACAGGTGTATGCGAATTAGGGAGCACATTCAAATTAGGGACAGGTGTATGCAAATTAGGGACAGCTGTATGCAAATTAGGGCAGGTGTATGCAAATTAGGTACAGGTGTATGCAAATTAGGGACAGCTGTATGCAAATTAGGGCAGGTGTATGCAAATTAGGGACAGCTGTATGCAAATTAGGGCAGGTGTATGCAAATTAGGGACAGGTGTATGCAGGTGCTCCGTGCTCCTCTGCTCCTACGCTATTTCCTCCCTACTGGTAGGTAGTGATCTTGTCTACTTCTGTGATTATTCGTAAAAGGTATGGACTAATGCCGAGTTGTTGTAAAGCTTGCCACAATTTAAGTCTTGGAACTGTATCATACACCTTTTCTAGGTCGATGAAGGCTAGATGTACTTCGGTACCAACCGCTATTCCTTTTTCTATTAATTTTTGAACAAGTTATCAGTGCAAGATCTACCAGGCGTAAATCCACTTTGGTCTATGCTAATTAGATGTCCTACATCATCTTGTATTTTTCCATTTATTATCTTTCCAAACAATCTCCCGAAAGTAGGTAGGACACTTAATCCTCTGTAGCAGTTAGGATCTTTTCGATTACCCTTTTTAAAGATGGACACTTGGTGAGCGGTTTTCCATTCAGATGGTACTTTAATTTATTGGCAGCATTGATTCATTAGAAAAGTTATTCGTTCTATTAGGAGTGGAGTAGTCTCCTGCTTTAAGTAACTCTACAGTTATATTGCCAGGTCCTCCCGTTTTTCATTTGAATTAACGCAGTACGGAACTTATTGTTAGTAGTATTAATGTTATTATACTGTATTCCTTTTCCATATATTCCAATTTGGTCTCTTGGAATAAATTTTTATAGTGATTTTCCCACTTTTCTACAGGAATTAAGTTGCTTATGGAGTAAGGGTGTTTTTCTTTAGATTAGTGATAGTTCTCTATGCTTCCGTAGTCTGAGAACCACCAATTAAATTTTCAACTTGGACACATTTTTGTTCCCAGAAATTGTTTTTTGCTTCTATTATTTGATTGCGCACTTCTCCGTTTTTCCTCTGATATATTACTCTATTGCTAGATGTTTTATTTATTAGCCATTTCTTATATATTTTGTTTTTTTCTTGTATCATTTCTTTTAAGTTTTCTGTCATCCATGGTGGTTCGTGGTGTTTTTTGTCGTTGTTCTCTGTTAATAATACTTCATAAGCAATTTTTTATTATTGTTTTGAGGTTGTTGTATTCTTGTTCTACATCCATATTTCTTTCCATCTCATTTAGTTCCTTTTCTAATCTATATTAAAAAAGATGTTTAACACTTGGTTAGAATAAAAGGTGCAATTTATATCTCTCCGTTTTGTACTGTGTAGTATTGTTTCTCTCACTTTCGGTGTTCTGTTTGTAGTATTGTTTAAAGGGGCACAAAAAATTAGCTAAAAGAAAATAGTGATCTCTTCCACAGTAAGATCCTCTTAGATCCACGTATAAAGGTAAATTTGTCAAATACTAAGTAAATAAAATTTTATAGTCCCTCTAAGAAGGCCGTGTAACGACTTACTCCTGAAACTCCCAAATAACTCTTTTATTTTTTATGTGGATGTGTATAACACAATATCAGTCTCTTTAATTAATAAATGTAACGAGTCTAGTCGAGTGAATTTACTTGTAAACATTTTTTCACCCTTTAAGACTACAACAAAAGGGTATCAATCACATTCAATACCTCGACATTTACACTAACCATTCCCAACACCTTTCCAGTTCCAACGTCACATATTCCCGTAATTAAATTGTCAACCCAATACATATCCCCTTCGTCATTAATCAACTTACCGTGCACATCTGAAGCAGATTTGTTCCTCTGGTAACACCTGAAAAAAAGAAACGGGATTAGTGATGTCAACACGTGTTTGTCGTGTGGTTATTCCCGTGCGATGTTTAAGGAAATCGCTCTTGACAGATAGCAGCGATAATTTGGGAGTTAATCTTTTTTGTATGTTGGGAAAACAGGAAAAGTCTAGAGACTTAAGACATGACTGTAAATGTATAGGGTGAATGTAATAGGATGAACTAAATTAAACAATATATTTGCTTTTTTTTGTAGAATTTTGTAGAATTCGCATGGGAAAAATATTAAAAAATTTTAATCTATCTAAAAAGCCTAAATTGTTCACTGCTGAACGCAGGCCTCCCTTAGTTCTTGCCTCTCTCCTTTCTATCTGGTCCTTTTTATCCTTCTTCTTCTCTTCTTTGGGTGCCGTGTCCGTATTCAGAAGTTGGCCGTCATCATGTTTACAATTTCCTGAAACCTTTCTATGTCGGCTGCTGCGCGAAATAATTCTTCTACTGTGGAACCACACCATTGTCTAATATTACGCAGCCATGAAAGTTTCTTTCGACCAATCCATCTCTTTCCTTCCACTTTTCCTTGTATTATAAGGCGAAGTAGATGGTATTTAGGTCCTCTAATTATATGGCCGAAGTATTCTGTTTTTCTCCTCTTTATGGTGTTTATGAGCAGACGTTCTGAATTGATCATTTAAAGAACATCTTCATTGGAAGTGTGCGAAACCCACGATATCTTTAGGATTCGTCTATAGCACCACAATTCGAATGCTTCTAACTTGTTTAGCATTGTGGTTTTTAACGTCCATGTCTCACAACCAAACAATATGATGGACCACACATAACATTTCAGGACCTTTTTACGAATATTCATCAACAGGTTTCTGTTGCATAAAACTGGTTTCCAGGTCATAAAAGCCTTACGTGATATTTCGATCCTGGTTATTATCTCTTCATCAGAGTCACAATTTACATTTAACCAGCTGCCAAGGTATTTGAAATGATTTACCCTTTCGATCTCCTCTCCATTAAGAGAAATCAGACCTTGATCTATATTGATCTTTCCAACTGCCATCCACTTTGTCTTTGAAATGTTGATTTTTAGGCCTCTCCGATAACTTGCTTCACTGACTAGATTTAGTAATGTTTGGAGATCTTGTAAATTTTCTGCAAGAATGGCTGTATCGTCAGCGTATCTAATATTGTTGATTACTTCTCCACCTAGTCTTACTCCCTCTTGTCTCTCATCCAAAGCCTCCCTAAAGATTTCTTCATAGTACAGATTAAAAATATGGGTGACAAAACACAACCCTGCCGTACTCCACGTTTGATAGATATTTTTTCAGTCGGACTGTCTTCAATTTGAATAGAGGCTACTTGATTGTAATATAAGTATTTTAGCAGTCTTATATAATAGTGGTCAAGTCCTGCTGCCCGTAGGCAATCGAAAAGTGTATCGTGTTGTACTCTGTCGAACGCCTTCTCGAAGTCGATTAAACAAACATAAAACATTCTTTCGGAATTCACAACTTTTTTGTAATAGAACGCGCATACAGAATAGTGCCTCTCTAGTTCCTAGACCGTTTCTAAATCCAAATTGCTTATTACCCATCCTACTTTCGCATAGAAGGAATACTCGGTTTTGTATAATTCGTAAGAGTATCTTCAGTGTGTGACTCATCAAACTAGTCAAACTAGTCTTAAATCGCTGCATTTGGTGGGCCTGCTTTTCTTTGGTAATGTTATAAACAGTGACTCTAACCAATCATCTGGTATTTTTCCTTCGTTGTAAATTTTGTTGAAGAAAGTGGTTAAGCAGGCAATGCTTTCCTTATCCAAAAGTTTAAGTAGCTCAGCAGGGATTTGATCTGGTCCAGGTGCCTTATTGTTTTTAGCTTGCTGTATTGCCTTTTTGACTTCCGAATTCAGTATACTGGGACCTCTGTCTAACTGGTTGTCACAGGAAGTATTTGGAGCATTTTCTCTAGAAGTATCGTCAAAAAGGTCAGTGATGTATCTCTCCCATTCTTTGCACTGTTGTTTGCGATCACGTATGTGAGCATTTTTCTGTTTTCTAATTCCGGCAGTATATTTAAGTTTCTTGTGGAGGTTGAAACTGTCATGCTTTTTTTAGAGGTCTTATATTTCTTTACATAAATTCTCAAGCCAGGATTCTTTGGCTTGGTTATTTTTCTTTTTGTGCGTTTATTAGTTATTAGTTATTAGTTATATAGTAATGTTTAGTCTGTTCATTTCAGAGAGTAGATTTCTCAACTTACCAGCTTCATATAAAGTTGTTACATTCCATGTGGCCACTTTATATGGATTCTTCATTTTCATCGTATGTCTAGTGATGTTTTGCCTAGTATGTCTAGTGATGTTTTGCTAGTGATGTTTTGCCTTTGGGATAAAACACGGAGATTTGGTCATTTGTGTCATATCCTGATCTAAAACCTGCCTGTTCTTTGGGCTAAAATCAAGTTTAGGTATTACATATGTCTTAAGGGGCTAATTTTCTGAAATTAAAAGAAGAACACAATCGACATGGGTCTCTTTCGGTAAACTAGCATTTTGGAAAACACCTCCATTCCTATAAACTTTAATAAAATGATGTATAACACATGCATACTACCAGTTTGTACCTACGAGTTTTAGACCGTAGCTCTTACCAGGAAATCTGCTAAAAAACTAGTCACAATGCAAAGGGCAATGGAACGAAAAATGCTTGGAATATCACTGAGATACTGAGATAGATTAAAAACACCTAGATCAGACGAAGATCAGGGATGTCGTGGAATAAATTACAAAAATGAAATGGCGTTAGGCCGGTTACATAGCCAGATATGATGATAAGAGATGGACACGGAAAATCCTGGAATGGAGACCAAGGAGGACAACAAGAAGCATGAGAAGACCTTAAAAGAGATGGGTAATGGCAGTGGCAAGCAAACGGTGGGTTAGATTGGCGAAAAATGGAGAAAGATGAAAGAAATTGGGAGAGACCTACATTCATGAGTGGATGAAAAATGCTTGATGAAGAAGAGAAGATTCTTCAAGTTTTAGAGTCTGTTTCCCCTTTGTAGTAGAATATGTTGCCTGATTTTAGTTTTACCTGATCTTCACCTCTTGTTTTGACTCCTTTAGTTCCTATAATATCCCATTTAACCTGTTTGAGTTCTTCCTCCAGTTCCGTCATTTTCTCATATGTCGAAAATTTTCTTATATTATATGTGTAACGTAGTGTTCGTCGTTGTTGGTAGCCTCCTATAGCCCAGGGATTTTTCGCACCCTTCACCAGCTGTCCTTGAATTCTACCGCTATCTTGGTTGGTAACAAGCAAGCTGCCTGGTACTGGAGTGCTCTTTTCGTGAATGTCTGTTCATGATGAGAAAGTTTTGATATTTAAACACTACGCTTGCCAGGCGGTTTGGTAAGTTGGTTTGGGAAATTGGTAGGATATAGTCGGTATTGGGAAGGAATAGTTTGAGGACATAATTTCTCTCCAGTACAGGAGTTGAGAAAGAATTAAGGCTTGTGTATGTCAGGGAGGCATCGCTAAAGTAGGTATGTCCTTCACTGGAATTGTGGAGTACCTACCCGCTAAATAAAATATTGCAATAAAAACTGGATTTTTCACAACGTATAGTTCAATGAAGATGTGTTGTTGCATAAACGTAGAAAACAAGTAAACGTTCTTATCAGTTTTATGTCTATAACATTTTATCGTGCATTCGATTTTTACTGTTAGGTTTTTATTTTAAATTACTATGTAGCTAAAAGTTTTTGCATAACAAAACGTTGAAGAAGCATGTTTCCCGGGAAATCCCATAGCAAGCCACTCACCATGAAGCTTAAAATACACTCTTTGGAAAAATCCTTTGTACTCTCTCTGCACTTGTCATGTGCGGTTGATATATTAGAGCTCGAACCACGAAAGTATTTTCTCAGTCTCAAAGAGGGCACGAAGGCAAAAGTAATGGTTTGCATGTGTCGCCGGTGCCGTAATCTTTCATATCCAACAAAATGCAATACACGGATTTAAAACCGCTTATTTCTTGCGCCGTTTCGTTTTAGAACACACATGAAAATGAGCGATTACGTTATTTTATAAAGGTGTAACGATAAAAGCTGACTTAGATAGGAAATACTACAATAGCGAATGATTGCACGTTTATACATACGAGTATATGCATGCGTCAACAGGGGTGTAATATAATTTCAAACAATTTACTGTATGACAGATGATGTAATTAAAATAAGTATAATTGAGCAATAATAAAACAAGTTAATACAAAAAAAACTCGAGAATATCGAAAAATGTTGCAGTAGAAACGTGCAAAACATCTATACCTTGTGACCAAAAAGATGAGGGTATTTTAGAAACTACAATATAATCATCGGTCTCATTAGAGGTAAATAATGAAACATGCATACACCCTTATACATTATTATTACATAAAGCCACGCATAATGCGCAATTATAATGTATTTAAATACGAATTAATATTTCAAAAACTGAATTCATAAATTCAAATTTATAAAAGTAGCAATATTCACGGTTGTAATCAATGAAAATTGATGTTTTTTTTTATTTGAGGTATCTTTTTTCATACGTTATACAAATTAAATTAATTAATGTGTCAGTTGTTTATTTAACCTAAGATAAAATTTAAGTTCATTAAAATATATAATCGATTACTGCCATTCAATGTCAATCAACTTAATTAATATTTGCGATAGATAAAGTTCTTCTTCTTTCAGTACAATAAAGTGTTACTTTACTGCTACAAATGAGTACAATAAGGAATGCCTTTAATGACGGTTGGCGATAAATTCTTTTTATTTGCTAATTTCTGTGGTCTAACAGTGAAAGATTCCGATCTTTACGATTATCTTAAAGATTTTCCATATATTGCACAAGCCTTTTTTATCTGTCGAAAATTCAATACATTTTTTATATCCCCGAGCCGCTACTGGGTCCAGGCACACGCAAAATATCCACACATTCCTGTTTTATGCTCCTAATGGTCCCGTAACGGTATACATATTTATGGGCTTGTTACGTTCCACACGCGCATACTATTTCGGAGATAAAATGTTCGTTAATTCGAGTAAACGAACACCGAAGTTTCTGTGCTTCTGTAAAATAGCTGAAATTATGTTTAATTCTAATCCTGGTGCAAGATAATTGAACTAATAGTCCGAGCTGTAGAAATGGGCGAAATGATTCCTTGTGGTGATTCGGATCCGTGGTATTGATTCAGTATTCGATTCTTTTGATTCGTTTATTGTTCACGTTATTAATTCTGTTAATAAACATTCAGTTATATAGACAAATCAGATCTAATCTGGCTTAGACAATTTCAGATTTCTCCTCCCATACATGTTTTTCCGTGCTTCAATTTTTTTTTTCTTCTGCATTCCATCTTGCATAAAATATTCTATCGGCAGTCATTTAATTATAACCATATGTTTATCTAACAATTTTAACCATCATTCATGTTTTGGTTTCTCTTGTTGGTAAATGTCTTCTTTTTGCATCCTTTACAGCCGCATGTACAGGATTGCGGAAAAGTCTGGCAATAAGGTGCTATATTTTGAAATTATGAATTGTTGGATATGAAATGATGTTGTTGTTCCAGAAATGAACATATCATTTTAAAATATAAAATAAAAATATAGTTCTTTACACTTTTCTTAGTGTAGAATAAGTAAAATATTCACTAATATCAAGTTTGCTCGGGATACCCGACTGATTGGCACCACAGCCTCTTAAATAGTTTTCACACCTAAATACAAGAGGGGTAATCGTCACTTTTACGCACCAAGTATTATTTTATCAGTTCGTTCTCACACACCGCCCTTGAGGCATGTGCATTTTAAAACACTCTCAATTCATATATAAAATATTTCTCTACGCCGAAATCGGGCATTTTTCTCATAAATACGGTTTTCTCTTTTACGTGTGATAAAGAAAGAATTATTTGATATTGTACTGTCAGCTACGGCCGTATTGAGGCTTCTTTACTCTAAAAATAGTTAATTATAAGTCGATAAACTAAAGGTGATTTTACTTCTCTGGAGCTATATTTGCTCACATCAACAATCCTTATCCTTCAACGGTCACTGAAGAACCAAACCTATGGAGATACATCCACTCACAAGTCCTTTGAAGTAAGGCTTGGAATCAAAAGATTTCCAACCCTCGAATGTAGGGATCCAGTTACAAGGCCCCCACAGTTGTGTTCTGAAGTGTTCATAGTGAAGTTCGATATTGTGTGTTGGAAGACCTCTGTCAAAGTTTAAGATATTTTTTGTTACCTTTCGTATTTCTTTCTATTTTACCTTCTGTTATTTCGCTATTTGATATAGTTATTTTCTCATTTAATTAGGGTCCAATATTGGTTTTAGTATGGTCCAAGTGTAAATTTGAAGTAGATCCAAGTAAATCCACGGTTAGTCCAAGTTTAGTCTCTTAGTCTCAGTTTGTCCCAGGTTATGCCCTAATTGGGAATCTATTTGTAACTGGTTGTGTTTTCTAGGTTGTTCCATTTGTATCCTTATTGGGAGTTTATTTTATATATGTGCAAAAATTTAGTTTATGTGATAAGTTAATAACATTTATGCATGTAAAAAAGAAGGACTAGATATACACAGTGTTTATAAATTTTGTGTTTTTGTCCATTTAACTTATACGGCACGCTAGTCTTTTACGGTACGCGCATCCAGAGAAATGTTTTAGTTTTTGTTACAGATTGACGGTACAAGAAATTACAGATCTCATTCATTTTGGGAGAATTTTGACAATGAAACAGTTGATCGGGTTTATATAGAACCCCCAGAAAACTGAGAAGAATCTGGAAATGAATCTGGTGGTGGACTAAACAATTTATCAGGCAAGCTTCTGCAGAAATAGTATTTAATAGTGGGGGAACGAATCGGTACAGACGATTATGAAAATACTGAAAATATTGCACATAAAGACTCTAATCTGGTAAAAATAAAAAAAAATGTTAAACTGATTAAAAAACGGTGACTTACCCGAAATTACAAATCGAAACATATTTCCAATTTCAAATTTCTCGAAGTATGCAAATATGTCACCAGTGGACCTGTTCGAGCTTCTCATTACTGGTGATATCATACAGTTACTTTGTGTTGAGGCTACTCGATACGCTCAATTCAAAAATTGTTCAAGCATAAAAATTACAACTCAAAAAATGAAATGCTTTTTAGCAATTTTTATAGTTTCTGGTTATGATACAAAGCCATCAGAAAACATATACTGGGATTCTGGAAATGATATGCGAAACACAGCCGTTTATAATTCCATGCATCGTGACAGATTTATTCAGATTATGAGATTCGCACATTGTGCCAATAACTCTTTTTGAATCCAACGATAAACTGACTAAACTCAGACCTCTTATAAATAAGATAAAAACTAACTTTCTAAGACATTATATCCGGATCAAAAAATTGCCATTGATGAAAGCATGATAGAATACTTACGGATGTAAGCAGTATATTCGAGGGAAACCCATCTGGTTTGGATATAAAGCCTGGTGTCTTAATTCCAATAACGGTTACCTTATCAATTTTGAGGTTTATCGGGGAAATATGCCAAACTCTAATCGAGAGCATCAAGAAAAATTTGGTAAAGCAACAGCTCCGTTATTGCAGCTCATTCAAGAGATGCCCGAGGAAACTAGATCTTTGCTATACCATTTTTATTTTGATAATCTATTCACATCCATCGATACTCTTTATTATTTAAAAGAGAATGGTTATGAAGCAACAGGGATGGTTAGAGAAAATAGACTAACAAAGAATTGTCCACTCCGGACAGTAAAAGAGTTTAAAAAGATACCTAGAGGTACTTATGACTATGCAGTAACAAAAAATTGTCCCTTCCGGACAGTAAAAGAACCTAAAGGTATTTATGACTATGCCATATCCACAGATCACAAGTAACGGTTACACATGTCGGATGGATAATTCTGTAGTTACTGTAGCATCAACTAATAGTAATAATATGGTATGGCTTTTTTTGCCGGGGAGATCCTTTCGGATTGTTCCGGCGCCAATGGCATCTTTAACCCTGTTTCATATAGCTAGTGTCGATGCACACTAGCCCAGGGGAACCGACGGCTTTACGTACCCTTCGAAGCACGGTGAACGGCTCGTATCATTTTTAGAAATGAAACTGTCGTTGTTGGTGAAGTAGCATCAACTGTTCATAAAGTTCACGGCTCTATTAAACATGTTTAAATCAAAATGGATTAACGAAATAGTAAATTTTTTTATCTTTCTTTTTCGTGCCTACCGTTTAATATTATGTTTTGTTTTATTTGCACAGTTAATTCACTGCAAAGAGGACGTAGATTAGTTCTCATGTTTAATAATAAATTTAATGACATGTGATATGTTTGATATATCTGTAGTATAATTATAATACTTGTTATAATTGACATGACATTTAACTACTTTATTTGTTGTGTAATTTTTGTTATTTTTGAATATATTTTGGTTAAGTGAATTTTATTATCTTTTATTTAATGATATTTATTTTTTTCTGTGCTTTATAAATATCACATTTCTGTTTTTTGGGATTCAAACATTTAAAAATAGTGTGACCCTTTCTTGTTTAAAGAGTTATTCTCTTCCCTATTTCTTTTTTGTTGTTTGCATTTATTCTTTTTTGTGTTTCTCACCTCTACGAACGACCCCTCCCATAATCTACCAGTAGGTACTGAACAACGGAGCCTTCCAGACAATTGTGTACCGGTGTTCTAAGAGTAGTTTTTCATAATTTAGAACACTAGTTATAATACAACAGGGCTCGATTCTTAACAAAACGATAGTTACGATATTATCTTCATAGCACTATACTATATTTGTCGCTTATTTATTATATTTAAGAAAGAAATTAATGACAGTCTGGAAGCTTAATCTAGCAATAAAAAAATACAAACTTAAATGTGGCGACTGCCCAAAAACTTACATCGGTCAAACTAGGAGAAATTTTAACAAATGTATAGCAGAACATAAAAGGGTTTCAAGAAACAGATTCTACATACGCACTTCACCTTCTAGATCATACTCATTCTTTTAATGACGAATTTCAAATTTTTCACATCGAAAATAAAGGCCTCAAGCTATTTTTATTTTATTAGTATCTATGGAAATTAACAAATTAAAAAATACAAACATAATTCTGAATGACCAACTTAAGAGAAACAGTTCTCCGTTCTTCAACCTATTCAGATAAAAACTATAAAGTGTAAACACATACCAAAAATATATCACTTAAGAAAGGCACTCTGCCGAAACAGCTGTTGTGATAAGATATTGTAATAAATTTTGTGTGTGTTTTATTGTTATATAAAATGAATTTTCATCAAGTAACGGTCGAATCCATCACTTATTTAATAAAAAAATAGTTTTTAAAGGAAGACATAATTTGCAACAGTTTTGCAATATCAGCTTTATGGAGAGCAAACGTATTAGTATGTCATACTAATAAACGTTCACAGGAAATTCCCGAGATTCCCAATGCGCTTTCACGACGAAAAATAAACATTGAATCGAATCAGTTATAACTAAGGCCACCTCTAGTCCGAAGCCCACTCAACAATGCACGCAGAGGTATGAATTTGCAAACTGAACTACAATAGAAAACGGATGACTTTACAAAATGTGTGGAATCTCGACTGGTGGAAGAGGTATTTAACATAAATACTCTATATTAAACAGTTCGAAGCTACGCCCAACGTTGTCGGTACAGATTCCTAATATTTCAGGGATCAGAGGATCGTATCGTATGTTTGTTTCTAAAATCATAACTACTCGGAAGTTCAATCCTTAACATGATTGAAGCTTGGTAGTGCCAAATGAAGTATGTGCCCCAATTATATGATAGAGATAATTAAGAAAAACTTATTAAAGCCAAAACGTTTAAATAATAAATAACCAAATAAAACTTATTTACAGGCTACAGAAACTTGCTTTTATTTACCGCGGCAGTATTTACCAGAAAAACACAAGAACATTGTAGCGATAAGACTACCAAACATAATTGAAATGCTATTACAAAAATAATACCTCAATCAACCATGGAAGCTTATCGTCTATGCTTCGCCTAGCTCAGTATCTCAAGTGTGAATTCGTCTTGTCTTAAACTAGGAATTAAACCATGAACCCTTAGCTGATAGCAAATAAAACAATTATTTAACTAATCATATTTATTTAAAAATAAAAAAAAAATAATCAAGCTTTACAATATATAAATTTGGCGATATTTATGGCATCGATGGTTGATTGTGTGGTATCCCAATTAGATGGTTAGGTCCTCCTGAGCTGCAGTTATTCCATAAATTCTCCAATAAGGCCAATAAAACCAATAATACAGCCAATAAAATCTTCAATAAACTAAAATATAAGGAACAACTTGTATTAGAGAAACATCAAAAGAGGTTTACCTTCCTTGACATTTTACCAAAGTACAATTAAACAAATAGCAGATGGCAACGATAAAACGAAATAGAATTACTATTGAACTTAGCTAAATTTTGTTACGATTCCTATATACATATAATCGAAAAACGTGCTTTCGAAAGAAGTGGGGTTACGAATTTTGAAAATGCTGTCAGAATTATAGAATATATATTACAATGAAAGTACTTACCCCAAGAGAATTCTACAGACCATAAAATGAAGCTTATAATAATTTTTGCCTTCTTTTATAAATTTCAGAAACAGGCAAAAAATTATATTCCCACTACTAGAGAAGTAGGGAGACTAAAATGATGTTCGCACAGATGACATAGGACGTATGCCTATGATGGAATTAGCACTTCTATCAACATAGAACAGAATATTTAGTCTACCGGACAGAAAGAGAGAGAGGGCGAATATTTATTCTACAGGACAGAAAGAGAGAGAAAAGAAAGACAGAGGGCGCCAACTACTTTTTGAAGAAAAAATAGTAAAAACGAAACTGGGGGTAAGTAATTAATAAATAATAAAAAAATTAAAATAAACTAATTAGTTAAATATAAATTAATAAAGATGTGACATTTATAACGTTACAACATGTAACACTAAATACATGTAGAATACTGCAGCAGAGAAAACAAACTTCCCCATTGAAAAATATTTGAAGTTGCACCGAAATACGAAACGCAGCGAAACTTTTTGATGTAGCAGAAGACAGTGAAGCCCTTATCATGGCAATCGCCAACGTTGAATTTTTGTATCGCAAATATTTAGATGCAAAGTCCAGTAGAACATCAACGACTTGGATATAGTAGACTGGACAGAGGTGAAGAATTGGAAAATAAGGAAGAAACCTAAAAACAATGGTGCATGTACGTTTATCAACGTTTTTTGCTAAAATAAATTACTTATAGGCTCTTACCAAGTGGATCCATCGGTAGGAGGAATGTGCTTACCAGTAACACCTATCCAAGATACATTTTATCTAATTCAACTTACAGTCAGTGTGTTTAACATGCACGATCTTAAAACCGGTAAAAGCTACTTCTACGTATATCACGAAGGATTATGCAAAAAGAGCCCTAACGAGGTGTGTTCCTTCATAATGGATTATATTAAAACATATGTATCTGAGGAAGTGAAACACTTTCACATTTTCTTCGATGGAGCTGGAGGTCAAAACAAAAACCACACAGTATTAAGGTTAGCCAGAGCCTTAAGAGACCTCAGAAGATTTGAAACGGTGAACCAGTACTACCCTATTCGTAGTCACTCGTTCATGCCTTGTGACCGTAATTTTGCTGTAGCAAAGAGAATAATAAAAAAGGCTGATAGGATTTACACATTAAAAGGGTATGTATAACTCATTATAACTGCTAGTATTAAAAGAAGTTTCACTGTCCATCTGATCGAGAATGATAATAGTATTATCAAAGATTATAAGTCCTGGTGGACTAGATATTACAAAAGAAATGTTATCACACGGATCACTAAGTAGGCATATTCCCAAAAAACAAAGTTTCTTTTTCTATCAGCAAGTTCATGCACTTTTTTTGTAACTATCAGGCAAAAGGTCAAATTGTTGCTCATGAATTTATTGATGGAATTGTTCACCATACATTCATGTTTCTACACGCACCAAAGTAGAGTCACTATCTGTTCACTTGGTCTATCCTCAAGTCAGAGTTCCGATTAAGAAAAAGAAATTAGAACATCTATTGAAATTTGCACCCTACTTGGATGAGAACATTTCTGGATGCAAGATATTTTATGATTCCTTATTTACATAGCCAATATGTCCACTTTCTCCTCCCACTGATTCAATTATGTAATCATTACAACACCTGGAAGGTCCTCAAATATAATATTTAACAATAAATTACTACATAGAGTAAATATATTTTTTTATTATAACTAATAAATTAACAAGCAGAATAAAAAAAATGTATTCTATGTTAATGTGATGAGTTTAGTCCCTGCCTCTTGATTCTGGCGTGATGTGGTCTCCTCCAGTGAGAGAATCACGTGTCCATGTTACTGGTCTGTTGGTTAACGTCACTTTAGTCTTCAGATAACTTGGTGTTACTCAAAAATGTGTGTTACTTAATAATATTGGAGTTCCATTCAGCTATTAGTAGAAAGAGTTTGAATCTTGGTTATCTGAAGGAGCAGGAGGTTGTGTAGTATTTGCTAAATTACCATAGCTTACATTTGGTCTTACTGTATTAGGTATACAGCTTCTGTTACGTGCTTGTGATATATTTTGAAGTGATGTGATATATCTTGGTTATCTGAAGGAGCAGGAGGTTGTGTAGTATTTGCTAAATTACCATAGCTTACATTTGGTCTTACTGTATTAGGTATACAGCTTCTGTTACGTGCTTGTGATATATTTTGATGATGATTGGTAGTTTGTGCGTTATTTTTATTTCTATTTAAATTACGAAAATATTCGCGTCCTTTATAATTAGCTCGGTGAACTCCTCCACATCAAATACATGTGAGTGGTGTGTTTTTGTTCTTTTTACAGCTTGCTGTACTGTGCTGCTCTCCAAATTTCAGTCATACATATGGTCTATTGCAATATGTTTTTGAATGTCTATATCATTTGGATGATGATTTAGTTTTTTATGGGTGGATCAATTTGTATATTGCAGTGTAGTAATTTCTGAATTCTATAAATATCTTGGTTATTGTCTGATGGTTCAAGGTCAACAAAGAACATATTTACGGGCTCTTCTGTAATACTATGTTTAGCATTAATGAAGTTTCGTTTCTTGTGACCCACTTGTGTAGTTCTTGTTTGATATCTTCTGTTGCATGTAGATGATGAAGATACTTAATTACGACATAGTGTAAATAAAAAGCACAGAGGATAAGAGGATATGAACACATATTTTAAACAGAGGACAAAAATTCCTTAATCGATATACCAAAATAATAATATTAATACGAGTATATCATCGCAACATTACAGTTATTCCTAGTGTATAATATGACAGGTTTGTTTAAATTAAAACCCGTGACCGCTGTTCAAGAACAATTACATCAACCACCAGAGAAGCTTTTGATTTACTCTACGGCTAGCCAACGAGAACAAAATTGGCGGTAGAGCAATTTCCGTACTATTTATTTTAGAATTTACAAAATAATCAGCTATTAATTGCCCCTCGCTCTTCAAAATTAATGCAAGAATTTCAGGCTCCGGGTTTTGCATTAAATGCTTAATTAAACATTGTATAATAAAATCGGAGAATATCTATTACATTCAGGAAGCTGTTCTAGTTGAATAATAGCCGTTATACAGTTTATGGAATTATTATTTATTGCCGAAGTAAAATATTAATTTGATTTTTTGCCATCAATTGCACAAAGCATTTGTACAGCTAGTCCAGTAGTACCGTATTTAGTAATAAATTATAGAGCTTTAAAATGAAGTAAAAACCTTCAGTGTAATTGGTATGTGTCTAAGAAAACATTAAAAATTAAAAATCCAAATAGATTACAATTGTTCAAATTATTCAAAACGAACAGTTTTGGTCTTATCAGACCAGTTTTAGTGAACTTAGAACTACTTGCTAAATACCTAACCTCATCATTAAATAGTGCATATGTTTAAATTACATATTAAATGCTTAAAATTATAAATTGAAAGGACATATTGTCGATGTTTAACGATTAACTTTCCGGGAATACTAGAAGCTACACTCTGATCTGGGTTGGTCAGTGGTAATACCAAATACGACAGTTCTGAACAATTTTAATCCATTTGGATGTTTAATTTTAATATTTTATTAAACATATAAATCACAGTGGAGCTTTTTCCTTCATTGTAGAGCTTTTTAACGAATATGATATAAAGCCAACCCCCGGAAACTTTCTTATTTTAAGACAATAAATAACGGGGTAACGTGTAGTACTCTTTTACAGTTCCCAGACAGACTAATTCAGGGCTTGGCAATCCTGCCCCTACGCCAGCTACTGTTTCTCTCTTAAGCTCCCCTAGGACAAAACAGGTCCAATCCTGCATTCCATCTAATCACCATTTATCCTTCCCTTCTCTCACTTCGACCGAAAGGTAGTTAAATATTCCTGACGGAGGACAGCAGTGACCGGCAGTACCAAGATAATGAACGTAGGAAATGATCCTGGACCAGGTTATCGACCGGGTCAAGGAGTGCGAAATTGGACACCGATCACGCGAATATTAGGGATTAAGCATCGTATGGAAATTCAGGTACTGGTCCACAGAAATCAAACCTCAGAAAATTAATTAATGTCGGTACATGGAACGTACAATGATCTCCATTTCACAATTTGATATAATTTCTGCTTCTTTACCAAGTTCTATATTCTTTATCAATAATATTGTAATGATAAAGATCAATGAGTTCTTTAGCTTCTAGAGTACAATGAATAAGCTTCATCGAGCTAAGAACAGCTTCGAGCAACAGAAGCTCCAGGAAAACGCAAAGTCATACTGAACAAAAGAAACAACAACAATACACCATGGTTCAGAAAAGAAATAAAAGAAAAATGTATAGATAAATGAGAGGCCTACACGAAGTACAAAACATCAAATACTCCAGAATCCCGAGACACCTATAGAACAATACGAAATGAAACAAATCAGTTGGTAAGAAGAACAAAAAATGAACACTGGACCAGTTTACAAAAAGGATGGAAAGCGACTTCTACGGTACACAAAAACAAATATGGAGATTCATAAGAAACCAACGGAAAGAAATGGCAGAATTGAAGGAATACAATAACATACCAGCAAATGAATGGGAAAGATTCCCGACGGAATTGTTTAAAGGAAAGGAAAATAATAATCAATTCAATAACATACCTGAATTAAGACATGAAATAGAAGTTAGTTTTCAGAAAGTAGAAATAGCCATAAATTAACTCAAAAAAATGCACTGGCTAATTGGCTTAGTTCCACTGCCATAAAACAAAACACACACACACACAAAACTCAAAAAAATAAAGTCACTAGGACCAGACGGATAACCAACGAGCTTCTAAAGCACGGAGGAGAAAGTATAACCCTAGACATGACAAAACTTATACAAAATCTAATATTGCACTGCAAGATACCAGAAGCATGGAGAAACAGCATAATGATACCAATGTTCAAGAAAGGAGATAAAGAAGACCCCAACAATTATAGAGGTATAAGTCTACTGAACACCGCACTTAAGCTTAACACAAAAGTTCTAACCAACAAAATCAATAAACTAACAACTTTATCAGATGAACAACAAGGATTTAGATCCGTAAGATCCTGCGTAGACGCCGTATTTGTACTAAGACTAATCACAGAAAAGGCCATCGAGTACAATAAACCAGCATATCTATGTTTTATAGACCTGACAAAGGCTTTCGATCGCATCCAAGTCGAAGATGTACAAACCATCGAAAACATCTAATTCCATAATCGAATACAGGCAAAGATAAATGGAAAACTAACACAGTGTATGCCAGTACAAAGCGGGGTCAGACAGGGTGACTCGTTAAGCCCATTTCTCTTTAATATAATAAAGGAGGAAATAATACAAGCAGTCGTAAAGGTCATGGCTACAGAATGGAGAACAAAGAAATCCAAATATTATGTTATGCAGACTCCAAATATTAACACACATCTGCCAAGAAATACAATATGATAATATCAGCAGAAAAAACCAAATGTATGACAACATCTAAATACCAACTACGATTTAAAATGGAAATTGATGGGAAAATAATAAAGCAGGAAGCAAGGTTTAGATATCTGGGAGTAGATATAACTAGTTACGGAGATGTTGAAGAAGAAGTACGCAACAAAGCTTAAAAGCAAGTAAAGCGGCGGGATCTCTTAATGACACAAGTTGGAAGAACAAACACCTAAAACAAGACACAAAAACAAGAATCATCCAGCAGCAATTAAACTTTTATTAACATACACGGCGGAGACAAGACCTGACATATCTAAAATGTGACGACTACCAGAAACAACAGAGATGAAAATACTCCGACGAATATCAGCGAAAAGTCTGTTGGATAGGGAGAGAAGCGAAAACATAAGAAGAGCATGCAATATAGAAGACATAAATGAATGGATGACAAAACGGAAACAGGAGTGAAACGAACACATTAGTGAAATGGCACAGGATAGGATAGTACGAATAGCACGAGATAAGTCACCAAATGGACAAATAAATATTGGCAGACCAAGAAAAAGATGGTGCGATAATTTAAACAATTTAGGAGGCTAATATTGAAGAAAAAACAGACTTTAAATCCTACATACAAGAAGGAAGAAGAAGAAGAAGAGCTAAGAACGCTATCTCCCATCTATCCATCCATCCAATGGCACTACAGCCCAAATCGGGCCTTGGCCTCCTTCAACAGGCTTCTCAAATCATTTCGATTTACCACTGTTCTTTTCCATGAACGCGTTCCCAGGCAGTTCCTGGCATCCTCATCGACTTTGTCTTCCCATCTCTTTTTAGGTCTTCCAACAGGTCTTTTTCCCTGCATTCTTGCATTTAGTAATTTTCTGGGGATTCTATTCTCATGCATGCGGACCACGTGTCCTGCTCACCGTAATCTCTGCAGTTTAGTGTATTGTGCTAGAGTTGGTTCGCTATATATTGCTCGTATATTTCTCTCCCATCTCCCATCTATCCGCCCAGCTGATTTTCATCACGAATCTGTAAATTTCAACTAAAAGCTACAGACCCAATTAAGATTTTATACTAAGACATTTAATAAAGTTCTAGCTAGCGTGGTGGTTAGATTAGCTACCTCTAGATTGCTTTATAACGAAGTGAACGCTGACAATTCTTTTAAGTCCCGAAACAACTATTTTATTGATTTATGTAGCTAAATTTTCCAGGTATACACAGTAAACGATTATACTCTTTTCCCTTTTCCCCTCATGTCATTCCATACTTGTATATACGCTTTAATTTTTGTTTCCAAAAAGACACAACTTGACACTTTGTTTTACACCATTAGCAACGAGTGAAACGCATTACGTTAGTGTTAAATGCACCTGCAAGTTCAATCGGCGAATCCGTATAGCAAATCCCACGACCTAAAAACAAGCTCCACAAACCTGTAGTCTTCATCCCCGATGTGGCGCTATGGTGTATAGGCCTCAGCTGCCGATTTCCCAAGCTCATCATTTTCAAATAACATTGTATCGCGCTATTTACGAGTCCCTACCCTGAGAGATACCACATGTACCAAGACTGGATTTCATTGAATTCTTGGAAAACACAAAGATCTCGTTGGAAACCGACCATATAGAAGGGGATATGTGTTTGAAATTCACAATAACCTGCTGAAAACAAACTATTTAAGGATATATACTTGGATATTTACGAGACATAACAACTTAAATGTTAATTTACACAATATATTGTAACAATTTTTTTGCTGAAAATTATTTTATAGCTAATATAGCTAAACACAGAAGTGTATTAATTTCTTTTTGTAATCTGTTTTCGTATCTGTTCATTAAACTTACTGTTACTGTCAATTAAACTTACTGTTACTCTATTTATATTAAATACTAAAATGGCTTGGTTTATATATCATCATCATCATCATCATCACACAGCCATTTGCGTCCACGGCTGGACATAGACCTTCCTCATTTTTTTTCATTGTGCTCTATCTTGAGCGCTTTTCATCCAATTGCTTGACATTTTCTTGTATCGTCAGTTTAACGAGTCGGGGCTCTTCCTCTACTTCTTTTGTCTAACGTGTCCGGCCCAGTTTCATTTCAGTTTGGCAATTCGGAAAATTACATCGGTAACTCCTGTTCTTCGTCTCAAGTCTTCATTTCTAACTTCTTCTTCTTCTCTTCTTCTTCGCGCGACTAGGATTACTCCTGTTTGTCTGCCTCTTGCTCTGTTTCAGTCGTTGTTGACTGTACATTATCTTTCCACCTTTTTGGCGGCCTTCCAACGGGTCTTCTGCTATACGGCTTGTTGTTTTTACAGATGTTCGCTAATCTATCTGGTCCCATTCGGTTTACATGTTCGTTCCAGTTTTTTTTCTTGTTTTTATCCACCTGTTAATATTTATAATCTTGCATTGTTCGCGTATACTTCTGTTGTCTGTCTCTTAATGATATGCCCGCTATTGATCTAAATACTTTCATTTCGATATTGTTGATTTGTCGTTTCGTCTTTCTTGTATCGATCCTTGTCTCCGCTGCATATGTTAGAATTGGTCTTACTGTTGTCTTGTATACTTTCATTTTGCTTTCCATGGTCAGATATTTGTTTCTCCATATGGTTTCTCGGAGGCAACCACTTACTCTTGCCGCTTTTAATGCTTGCCTTGTGGTCTCTGTTTTTATATCCCTGTCACTAGCGATCTCTACTCCTAGGTAATTGAATTTCATTACTTGTTCTACAATTTTGCCGTCTATTTCTAGTTTGCATCTACGCGACTCTTTACCGTCATATATACCTTCATATATTTATATGTATACCTTCACTATACATTTATTTTTTCTACTGATATTCTCATATTAAGTTTGTTTGCTGTGATATTGAAGGTGTGGAGCTGCCTTTGTAGGTTATCTTCGTTATCAGCAATTAGTACTGCATCATCGGCATAGCATAGTATCGTGATTTTATGCGCTCCCATGTGGTATCCCTGTCGTTTTCTTACTTCGTGAATTATTTGATTCATCACCATATCGAATAACAGTGGGCTGAGCGAGTCTCCTTGGCGGATTCCTCCTTTTAGTTCTATGCATTCTGTTTCCCCTGTTGGCATTATAACTCTGGTCTTGTTGTTCTTGTTAATTTCATTAATTGTCCTTATTATCTGATGGTCTATTTGTTCAGCTTGTAATAAATTTAAGATGTCATTTCGCTTCACCCTGTCAAAAGCACTTTTTAAAACTACAAAGCACATGTATGCTGGTTTTCCATATTCAATAGACTTCTCTATTATTTGTCTGATAATAAAAATTGCGTCTATTGTGCTGCGGTTATTCCGGAAGCCTTGTTGTTCATCTGCCATGTTCGCTCTTTCCTCGATTTTGTCTTTTATGACTGCCGTTAACAATTTTAATGTACTATTCATCAGACTAATGCCTCTATAATTTTCAGGATTTCTCGAGTCTTCCTTTTTAAGTATCGGTAGCAGGACGTCTGAGGTGGGTAGGCCATGTAATGCGGATGGAGCAAACCGACCCAGCTAGAAAAACGCTCCTTGATAGACCTATTGGCCAAAGAAGAAGAGGAAGACCCAGAACAAGATTCCTAGATAACATAGACCAAGATATGAGAAATATGGAAATACGTGCTTGGCGGAGGAAGGCGATGGATAGGGACGACTGGAGAAAAATTCTTGGGGAGGCTAGGACCCACACAGGGTTGTAAAGCCAAAATGATGATGATGAGCAGGAGACTTTTCTTCCATTCCGCTGGTACTACTCCGTTATTTATTATATCGACGAATAATTTTAGGAGCCATTTGCGTAGTGTTCCTCCTCCATATTTTAGCAGTTCATTGTTTATCTTATCAGGACCAGGTGCTTTTCTGTTTTTTAATTTTTTTATTCGTTCTTGTAGCTCTTCTTCTGATATTAGTACTCTATCGTGAGTTTCGTTAATGTTTATTTCTCTGTTCTCTTCTTCTCCTTCTCTATATAATTTCGTGAGATGCTCAGTCCATTGTGCCTCCGTAATGTTACCTATGCGTACAAATTCATTCATTTCTGTTTTTTGTCTCCTTATCAACTTCCACACCTTTTTCTGGGATCCATAGAGGTCGTATTCCATATCTTTGGTAAATTCCTCCCAGTGTTCTTTTTTGATGTTATCTATTTCTTGGTTTACTCTATTCCTGATTCTCACGTAGTCTTCTCGTGTCTCCGGTGTCTTCACTCCTTTGTATGTTAGGAAAGCTTGTTTCTTTTCATTTGCTAGTGCTTTTACCCTTTCGTCGTACCATAGTGTTTTGTATTCCCGTTTATTTCTGTTAACTTTTCTTTCTAACTTTCCATTCTGCTCTGAGCTATTTGCAGCGTTCTAGAAGTTGTAGCTGTCAATGTCAAAGTTTCGGCACCACAGGTCATCACAGGCACCACACATTGGTCAAATGTTTTACGTCTTAAAGAAATTGGTATATCGCATTTAAAGATGTCTTTGAGTTTTCCATAGGCTGCCCATGCTAGGTTTATTCTTTTTCGTAGTTCGCATGTTTCGTTGTCTCTTGTGATCTTTATTTCATGTCCAAGGTATATGTTTTCCACCAGCTATACTTCGTTGTCTCCAATATTGATATTTCCGCTAGATACTAGGTTTGTCATGAATTTTGTTTTGGAGATGTTTATTTTAAGACCGACACTGGCACGCACTAAGTGAAGTTCATGTAGCATTGAACATATCTCCTTGAGGTTGTCTTGTCTATCTTATAATCATGAGATAGCTTACAGCGCGAGTAGAACTGCATTTTCTTTGCATTTACCATTAAAGAGTTCCTTTTACACCAAGTTGTAATTTCTTGTGCTACCAAGTTCATTTTTGATATGAGTTCGACTTCTGTTGACTCGTCAACTACAATTGTTGAATCATCTGCATAGAGAACTGTATGATCTGCAGTTAAAAAATTTTGCAAATCATTGACATATAAAAGAAATATTAAGGGTCCCAATGCGGAGCCTTGTGGTACACCTTGATCAAGATTAAAAACAGATGACTTCTTATTATCGACTTTTACTAGGAATTTACGATGTTGGTAAGTATGACCTTAACCAAGGGCTTCAAGAAGTGACCCCAAAAACCAAGGGCTTCTAATTTGTGCAGTATAATTTCAATGTCAATAGAGTCAAAAGCCTTAGTTAAGTCAAAAAAGAGTGCACCCACATACCTTTTTCGATCCAAAACAGCGTGTATATAATAAAATAATGAAATAGAAGCACTCTCTGTAGATTTATTAGGAAGAAACCCATGCTGACATTTATTTAAGATATCATACTTATTCAGAAAATTTAACATTTTATTGTAAATACACTTTTCGATAATCTTAGAGAGTAAACTTATTACAGTGATTCGCCTGTAATTATCAACCAAACATAGATCTCCCTTTTTGAAAATTGGACTAACTACTCCTGTTTTAAGGTCACTTTGAAACTCGTCATCCTTGACAGATAGGTTGATAATGTGAGACAGAACAGGAGAGATATATGAAGAAATGTATTTAATTATTTTGGTGGGGATTTGGTCAATACCTACTGAGCTGGTATAATTTAAGGAAGATATAATATTCTCAATATCAAAACCTCAGAAAAAAGAATGTGTTGTTAATTGTCATATTTGTGAAATCGTTAAAGGTATTGTTATTGAAATAATATGTGTTTGACTGATGTACAAAAATACTCACCAAATTTGTTTGCTTTTGTATACTTTTTGTTTTGTATACTTTTAATAATAAATACATTTTATTCTTTGGTATGTGTAATAGAAAAATTAGTGAATATTAAGCAACAAAATTGTGTTTTGGGTACTAAGATATTTAAGTAAAATAGAGTATAGACATAATATCCATATTCCTACAAGACTGAAATAATGTAATAACCTCCCATATATAGTCATTTTAAAAAATCTTGTCTGGAACTATTCGTTTGAAAAATATCCTGCATCAGCTGTAAATAAGCCGAAGAAGCATAAACGCAACGTGTAAAATTGCGAGAAAAGGACTGGAAGGCCCAAACCGCACCCGCTACACCGGGCCATTATCGATCGTGCCGGCCGAAACATCACCACACCAGAGAGAGAATGAAATTGTCAATACCGAGACGTTATTTTTATGAAATGGTTTTTCAACAAATCGGTCATGTCATGATTTTAGATTAAGGGGAATATACCTGTCAAAAGGGATGATATTGCAGTGGACGTTTGGATGAAATCGGTTGGGGGTTGGAGATTGGAGCAAATAAAGAGCAGATTGAAAGAAGAGATTTAAAATGTATTCAAAAGGTTATTTAAAATTAAAGAAAAAGGAGACAGATACCTTTCATTTTTATAAATATTACAAATAATTCAACGGATATCAAAGAAAAGAAATGCAATGCAAACTACAACTCTCCATTAGTACTGTTATAGAAAGTCATGAAAAATACACAGAAAAAGAGTAATGATATTATCCTCAAGTTATAAGGTGATACAAGGTTTTATATAGAAACATTTCTGTTATTGATAGATCAATTCATGTAGAAAACATTTCTGAGTTCATCCCACTATTAGTGATAAAAGTTCTTAGAATTGGATAAAAATATTTTGGTCTTTATTCTAATTCCCAATCAGTCCATTGTTCGTTAGATTAGCATAGTTAATATTTTATTAAAAGCTAGAGATTTTGCTTATCACCATGCGACGGGGATCCAATCAATTGCATCTACAATTACTCCACTTAATTTTTTCTGTCTTCCTCCTATTTAAGGCTAGGACGATAAGAGAATAATATTTTAATCTGCTGTACAACTTTCATAACAAGTAAATCACTTTTGGAGGGTCACTGAACTCTTTGCGTAAAGTCGTCTTATGAAATTGACCTACGTATAAAACCAGCGTAATTTTAGTTTGGCAAATTATTTATTGGGAAAACGAGTTTTGTATTATATTGTTTACCGATCACCAAATTCGCATCCAATTTTCAGGATCAACAAAACTTTCAGAAGAATTAAAAATTAAATTTTTAAAATATTATACTTCTTGTGACTTTAAGTGACATAACATTTCTTGAAATTTTTTGCTAATTTTTCACCATTCATTCAGTCCATTGTTCATAGGATTTAAAGTTGATATGTAACTAGTAATTACCTATAAAAATATTACAAAATTATTCACAGTGAACATGATTTTATTACTTGTGTAAGAGCTTCATCATCATCAATGGTACTACAGCTCTATAGTAGAGCCTCGACCTGAACACAGTATATTTCGTCAGTCAGCCCTATCCATTACCAACCGTTCCGTTTGCTGCATCTATTTACTAGCATTTTCGTCTACACCATCTCTCCATCTCAGCTTTGGCCTACCTCTTCGTCTACTTCCCGCCTATTGTGACATAAGGATTCTTCTAGGAGGGTTGTTAGTTAGTCTTCCTATTTTTATGAGATATCACGTCTTTACCAACCGATACCTGTTTGTATTTGTTGTACATCTCATAGTTGTACCTCCTCCTCCATATATCGTTTTTACAGATGCCACCGAATATTCTTCTCAGGAATCTTCGTTCGAATATGAGCAACGGGTTTTGGAGATGGTCCATATTTTCGATCCATATGTCAGCACTGGCAGTATAAGGGTTTCTACTTTTCATTTATTTACGCATCACATAATAGCACTTGTTTGCCCGAATTATTCTTCGTTCCATTTCTTCAAAAGCTTAGTAAAAAAAAATAAAGAATGCAGACACTCTTGAAATTGCTAAATCACCAAAAATGTATGCATTATCTTTAAATGAAAAACATCTCCTAATGAATTGCTACGTACCATTGAAAAATAAGGATTCGGATGCAAGAGTTGATGATACTGTAGAATGGTGAAGATACTGGAGCTATGATATTTATCAAAGAAAGCACAAGTGAATTATTTCAACCTCCTAAACATCTCCGGGGTGATGACAAATTCAAATCGATCAGTCAATAAAAGAAAGATGGACTATTCGAAATAAGATACAGAAATTTTTGAAAAAGTGTGTATGAAAAACTCAACACAAATTCTTCTTGGTGGGCAAACAGAAAATAAGTTAAATAGGTAAAAGAAATAAATTAGACTTACAATCAATTTAATTTTAGTACCAAAAATCGACCGGTTTCGTTTTCTAAAATTTGCAAAGCATCTTCAGGTCAAACAGTACAAAGTAAATTAAATGATGCCGGTACAAGAATTTTTATATAATGATTCGTGATACATAGTTCAAACTATCCTGTAATTGCTGATAATGGGTGATCTTCGGTCAATGTTGTAACTGTCTGAGAATTAACGAGGAAGTTCTTGAGGGGAGAGATGTTAACAAATGAAATAGGAGTAAGGTATATGTGATTGTTTGTTAAATAAAAGAATGATGTTTTATATTATTTAAATTATTAAAGTTATTTATATTTATTCAAGAGATATATTTTAGAAATGTGTGTTAATTTATTGAAATTTTTTACAGAAAGAGGACAGTTATATGACAATGAATAAAATTAGTTGTACTATTTTGTGGGTGTGCAATTTCTTTGACTTGTAATTATCAAATTTTTTGGATAAAAAGCATTTAATTTCAATTGTGATGTCAAATGTTAAAATTATAAAACTAAAACACAATTGGGGACAAACAGAACACAATTAAAAGAACAAAACAGACATAAAAACTTAAAAAAAATGGGGCTTATTGGCGCTACATCGTTTGGTAGGAGAGGAACTGGTAAATTGCAGTTACGTTTACAGTTTATGAATTGAAATTTAGTTGAAAAACCGTCATCGGGTTGGTTGGCATTTTATGAATGGGGCAGGTTGTCACGTTGTGCCAACCTGCCACATATATCACTATGAAATCGATTGTTTTTAACAAAAGTATTATCTAATTATATTATCTAATTATCTGCAGACGTAACCATGCCAACCTATAAAAGAAAAACAGAGCGAGGAAAAACACCTACTGACGTCATGGAAAGAGCTGTACGTGCTTATAATTATCGACAAGTTGAGTTTGAAGGTTGTTTCGCAACACTATTAAATAGGCGTGCGCACTCTTGCATGATATTGTAAAAAAATAAAAACGAATAAACTGCAAACGGAACCTGGAGGTATTCCATCTGTACTGCATGTAGGATATCAGAAGAACAGACAGGTATAAATATTTTTAAGAGTCCAAATTTTCTTAGGTAATAACTACCAGGGCCTGCGTAGCGCAAGCGGTAGGATGCTTGCCTCGCATGCCGGTGGTCCGGAGTTCAAATCCTACCGCCGGCAAGAACAACTAGACATTTTTAAAAATGTCTATAGGCTCCAGGTCGACTCAGCCTGAATAAAATGAGTACCTTGGGTAAAACCAGGGGTAATAATAGGCGGTTGAAGCGTAGCACTGGCCATGTTACCTTCCTTGTATACCGTAGGCCCTAGATATAGCAGACTACCCTGCTATACTACCAAAGCCGCGAAGCGGTATAAAAACGGGAGACTATTATATAATAACTACCATATATTGTTTTAGATCTTTAACATGAAAGACGAAGAGGCTTTATGTGACTATCTAAAAACTTCATCTGATATTCGAATGTTGACTTTTCAATATGCTAACTCTTAATATTACGGTTCCAATATCTTGGTCTACAAACCAAATGGCAGGACCTGATTGGTTTACTTCGTTTTTAAAACTACAACAGACATTATCCATCAGAACTCCAGAGGCTACTAGCCAAGCTAGAGCTTCAAGTTTTAATGAACACAATGTGTCACAATTTTTTTTTAAATCTTAAAACAGTTTTAGACCGGCTGAAATTAACTGCGAGTGACATTTATAACATGGATAAAACCGGTATCATCACCGTACAGAAACCGGATAGAGTAGTGGCTCGTAAAGGATTTAAACAAATTGGCAAAATAACATCTGCAGAACGGGGAACCCTAGTGACACTGGCCATTGCTGTTTCAGCGTCAGACAATTCAATTCCTCCGTATTTCATATTTCCTAGGAAAAACTATTGAGCGCACTTTGTTCGAAGTGGTCCACCTGGCAGTATAGGTGATGCGAATCCCTCGGGATAGATGACCGAGACACATTTTATAAAATTTGCAGAGCCTTTTATATACAATGTAAGATGTTCAAAAGAAAAACCAGTGTTATTGTTGCTCGATAATCATGATTCTCATTTGTCAATAACTGCACTAGTTTCAAACAAAACGGAGTTACAGTTTTATCGTTTCCACCTCATTGCAGCCATAAACTTCAGCCTTTAGATCGAAGTGTTTATGGTTGCTTTTCCTACAGATTGATCAATTCAAACTGCTGCACTCATTGATCAATCTCGATCAGAACCAAATAAAGTTACTGTGCCAATTAACCATCCTCTACCTGATTTAAATCTGTCTTTGAAGTAGTGTGATCCGCCTCCACTCGTGCCGATTTAAGTTACTCCGCTAACTCAGGTTAATTCACATTCTATGTCTCCTACAATATCAACTACCAAATTCTACTGTGCAGTATCAACAACTACGCCTGTATCATCTGTTAACGAAACATCGGCTAAATCATTTTCTGGTGGTGCCTCTGTCCTTCCATCAACTTCCAGCAACAATTTATTGACAAACTTAAGACCATTTCCTAAACTGGCGACAGAAAAACAAATACCAAACGAAGAAGAAAAAGACTTTACACTGCAATTTTCATAGACACACCAATCAAAAAAGCTTTAGAACAGGAAAAAAGGCAGCACAGGAGAAGAAGGCAGCAGTTACTGCTAGAAACGAGAAAAGCAAAAAACTCTGATCGCGATTGTGATGAATACTAACAGTATTTTTTCTAAATACAGATTTCTAATTATTTTATTAATTAAAAAAAAATTAAAAGCCTTTACCGCGAAGCCAACGAACCCCCTCTTTGGCTTAGACGCCAATATCTCCTCCTTTCTTATGCTACCCCTACTTCAGCTAACCTTTATAATCCAGTACACACACTGTTGACATTACCCAACTATACTAGTACTCACCTTCCTGCTCCACGCATACACACTATCGCCCTCCTACTTCCAACTTTAATATCACATATAAATTTATCCCTAACTAACCCTCTCCCGATCCCGCAGAATTCTCCTTGGACCAAAACTTTACCGAAATTTAATGTGTCACTTAAAAAGTTTTGTAAGGCAGAAACCAACCAGGCTTTGATTAAGAAATCCTTACTAGAAATTCTTAATTTTAAGAAATTCGATCGGGTACTCTACACTGACGCATCAAAGAGCGAAACGGGGGTTGGTTGTGCGGTTACCACTACGGAAACAGTCGTTAGTTCATGTCAAATACATGCCACATGCAGCGTTCGCACTGGTTAACTGTATGCTATTTACCAAGCCTTCAAACTCTGTACAGCACCCAATCAACATATTGCCATCTGTACAGACTCCCTTGCCTCTATCCAATCCATCAATAATCTATTTACTAATCACCCTCTTGTAGAAAAAATCCATGACACTTACCAAAATCTTATCATCCACGACATCCATATCACTATCATATGGATTCCCTCTCACATCGGTATTATGGGTAACGACAACGCCGATCGCTTTGCCAAAGAAGCTGCTGTCCAATCCAATTGTACACCACATAATATACAAATTGCCAGTGACCTAAAAACTAGTATAAAGAAACTCGTACGAAATTACTGGCAGAATCTTTGGAAACAATCCACTACATTTTTACACCAAATAGATCAGACGATTGAGCGATTCGTTATCCCTGGTATAACTAGAAATGAGATGGTTGTTGCTAAAAGATTACGTATCGGTCACACCAGATTTACACATGGTCACCTAATGAATTCTACACCTAAGCCAATCTGTCACTATTGCCAATCTCCACTAAGCGTTCTACACATCCTTGTGGACTGCCCTCATTACAATAAACGACGCCAAGAACTGGGCATGAAGGGCGACATCACAGATATATTATCGAACCAGAGTCAAGTCATCACAGCTCTCCAGTTCCTGAAGCTAGAAAACTTACAAAATAATATATAACTATAGTATATTATAATATGTAATCGTAACTTATGTGCTAATGGCCGAAGCTGTCACAAGCACGTTATATTAAATAAAAAAAAAAATAAATAAAAAAAGGTCGTTTGAATTCATACGATCTTATTAAATACATTTACTTATATTTTTTCGGCTTGTATTATTTTATATCATCATCATCATCATCCAGCCCCATTTTCACATCCATTGTTGGATATAGGCCTCCTCCAAACGTCTCCAGTTCTCTCTATCTCTAGCTGCTGCAATCCAGTTTGTTTATATTCTCTTTAGGTCGTCGGTCCATCGGGTGGGTGGTCTGCCTCGACTTCGCTTGTCGGCTCTTGGTCTCCACTCCAATAATCTCTTCGTCCATCTTTCGTCTTCCATTCTAGCAACATGTCCAGCTCACCTCCACTTTTGTTTATTGATTCGCAGTATAATATCGTCTACGCCAGTTCGTCGGCGTATCTCCTCATTTCTCACGCGATCTTTCAAGGTCAGGCCCAGCATTGATCTCTTCATTCGCCTTTGTGTTACCCTCAGTTTTTCGGCAGTAGTTTTCGTTAAAGTTAGGGTCTCTGCTCCGTAGGTCAAGACTGGTAAGATGCATTGGTTAAATGCCTTCTTTTTCGGATGAATTCTGGTAATTGTTTTAAAAATGTCTCTCATCCTTCCATATGCCGCCCATCCCAACGTGATTCGTCTATTTAGCTCGCAGGTTTGGTTGTCTCTGGTTATTCTAATTTCATGATCCAAGTATGTGTATTTATCGATTAATTCTACCTTGTTGTTATTGATCTGTACCTCTTCGCTGGGAACCATATTGGTCATCATTTTGGTTTTCTCGAAATTTATCTCCAGCCCAGTTTCTTGTAGTATGTCATTCAGTTCTTGGAGCATGTCTCTTTTTATACCTACCTATTATTTATTACTGTTCCTTTGCATCTTTTTCAAGTGTAGTTATGATTTATACCTATATGCCAACGTACCCCAAGGGCTATGACAATTTGCTCCAATCACGGGGTAAATTGACATAGGTTGTAGAGCTACTCTTATTATTTTATATGAGTATGTTGAAATACATCTAGAGATCTAGAAAAAAAGGAATATTGAAGTAATGCTCACTTTATCTAACGATAATGCGCACTTTTTAAAACAAGTAATAGTAATCTTAAAAAAAATTTAATAGGCGAATCTATGACAACCAAGCCCGGTCTCCCCTACCCTTAAAAAAATTTCGAACTGAACCATAATACCGAAAGAGCCATCGTAGCATGGTGGAATCTGGAAAGATCTTAACAAAAGAACACCTTATAAAACAAGTACAGCAAAATTACTACAAATATTTGAATTAGAGTAACATAATGACAAATAATGGTTAATTGGCACTTCATTCATATACAATTAAAACGCATATTTCTTAAATGAACCACGACATTATAGCTCCAGCTATGTTATTTCGATACACTCCCTCTTGATTACGTTTATAAAGTTATTCAATGTAACTATGATAACAAGAGATATAAATTTCACCACATACGGGGCAATTTACATTACCTCTAGTTATACCAAATCAATTCTAATCCAACTGACTAGCTCGCCACAACGTTCATTGACTAATTTATACCAATTCCAAAACTGTAGAATGCGACATGTTGGATGTTAATTTGAAAAGTTATATGCTGATTCATTGGGGTTAAGCTATTGATGAAATAGAACAAACACCTGAAAACCAGACATTCATTAGTTTGGATTGTGTTGGACGCTGCAACTATTAAACGAAATACATACAGAGGCGCATTCATGCGAATTTGTACTAATATGATCCATTTGAATGTTGCATTAGCTCTTATTTATAGTATATCATTGTCTTCGTCTGTATCCGTTCATGTTGAATCTGTTCTGCTGTTTTGATTAAGAGGCGTCGGTGTAGACTGCTTCTATATAAAGTTTGTTGAATTTTTTTTTATGAAACGAAAGACAAATTTTAAAAATCGATCCTTTAATTTTGTGCAGTTCGCCTGTCGATCTGGTTATTCGCCATTTGAGTTGCCAAACTTCGAAATGAGACGCCGTAATACTAAGAAAAAAAAATTATACCTATCCCGATATTCTAAAGCTATCGAAGACTTTTTATTTTGTGCTTGTAAGTTCTTAATCTTAACTTATAATATTAGATCAGTCACTTTAAATAAAGAAAAAACCTCTAAATGTCGTAGATTAAAACAGAAAATCTATATTTCAGATTAGAAAGACTAGTATTGGAAACTACTTAATTGAAATAAGCAATTGCAAAATCCTGGTCTCCAAAGTCTATTCATCAAGCAGCCTAAATTAAAATCTTGTAGAGAGCTCTTTAACTATACTTCAATCATCATCTCGAAGTTACAATTGATTCTATCACAATTTAAATTAATTCTCTAGCTCTTCTTAGGCGGCCAAGTTCAGTTCTGATTTGAGCGTTCGCTGTCGATATTTAAGTTAATTGGTGAGGAATGAAGAGGTTTGAACGCGAATTGTAATGTCGAAGTGATTGAGCTACGATTAATATCTGCAGAAACGGACTGGGAGAAAGTTCGAGCAAAAAAAGCATGTATTCTTGAAGTAAAACTAGAGAAAGACCCAGAATATTCTTTGGTTTTATTGCGTTGACAAGATCGTGACAGTTCTTCATATACATATTTCGAATAATTTTTGATTAGCTAAGAAATATCAATGAGAGTAAATAGAGTAGTGAATTTTGAGCTTTTTTGACAACTAATCAAAACAATAACGTTTCTACGATTCAGAGGGCTGTTTGTTACTATTTCAATGCAACAAACAGAAGTTTTTGCATCGATATATGAATTGTTTGTTTGAGTTTATATGACTGCTGACACTAAATCCATTCGCCAATCTTACAATTTTTTTTTATTACTAGTATTGATCTCCAACATAGTCTTTTTTTTTGGTAATTTGTTTCTAGTTTTTTTTATTAGGTGCGTTTTTAGTTATTTATATATAAAATAGGTGGTGAGTTCCTCAAGAGTTCCATAGCAAACTCTTCTGCAGCTATTTACTTAATTCAATAGCTACGTTACTATGGACTGTCCAAGTTCCTCATTTTTTCTATTTTTTTTAATTTATTTTTTTTATTTATTTTTTTTTATTTATTTTTTTTATTTATTTTTTTAATTTTTGAAGTTATACTTCTATACGCGCGCTCCACGTTGGAAATTTCTATGGGAGTGAATCTGTGAAATCATTACATATGTAAGATAATGAGTAAGAGAGAGACAGAAGATATATTTTCTCTCTCTTCCTCTTTCGAATATAAAAATGTTCCTTTTGTATATATAATTTAATATTATATATATTATATAAAGATATATATACATATAATATTATACATATAATAAAATATTTATTAATATTATTATTTATGTGATATTTATATTTATTTATGTTTTGTATTATTTATTAAATGTTCATAATTATATTAGTCTTTTGTATTTCAAAATAATAATCTCAATAAATCACTGTATGATCCAGAACTGTCAATTTTGAAATACACTTGTGTCATGTCCTCGGTAGTATAGTAGTCAGTATCCCCGCCTGTCACGCGGGAGACCGGGGTTCGATTCCCAGTCGGGGAGGACTTTTTTATTAATATTATTACATTATTGTCATTTTTAAATACTTATGGATATTGCATTTTAATTTGTATTGTATTATTATATGGAATTATGTTGCACTGTATTGTAGTGTATTTTTTTATGTATATTATTGTCATTTTTAAATACTTATGAATATTGCAGTTTAATTTGTATTGTATTATTATATTAATAACAAAATAAACAATGAATTTTACTGCAGAGTATGTGTAAAAAAATTTTTGCATTCAACTCCTTTCATACATATATGAAAATAAAAATATACATTTTCATCAAAATATTGATTCAATCCTTCATTGTTAGTAAGTTGTTATTAATTCTGTTTCTCTTTCTGCTATATCTTACCTATAAAATTACATATGTAATGATTGGGCAGATTGACTCCCTAATAAATTTGTAACGGCGAATGCGTGTATAGAAGTGTAACTTCCACCGGCAGTCCCACTGGACCCACACACCCGTTTTTTTTATTTATTATTTTTTTTATTTTCTTTTTCTATTATTTTTTTTAATATTTTTTTTTATATTCTAACGAACTACAAAGAAATACTTACTCTATATTTACAATTACAATTTGAGTTTAATATCTAAAACATGTTTATACAATAATCTATATAATAACTCATTGTTTTCTAATGTTAATAAATAATTTAAGTTAATGGGATGGTGGATATCGGTCAAAGAATACAGCGAATTTAAGAAATTATTAACCTTATTAGATATAAGAGAACAGTCCAAAATTTTATGTTGTAGGTTTATATAACTTTAAGGTATTCAATTTAGGTGTAAAAACAAACGAATTTGTTTATAACGATTTTTTCGGTGGTATGGGATTTAAAAAAAATCTCTACAAAAAAATAACTTCTGCGTGTCTCGTAAATCTTAAGCTGTTTATTATGGTTTCTAGAATAATAATTTATTATTTCATTTATTTATCATTTAATATTAAAAATATACATTGAAGCACGTTCAATCAACCCGCAAATTCTTCCAAATCTTTGCCCTTTTAGCGTTCCTTTTAGAAATTTCTTTTAGCTACGCCCATGGCTAAAAAATCCTTAGAAGAGTTACACTATGCTTTCTAATTGGCATATTGAAAAAAAGTCATGATTCTCCTATGATCCTTTTTCTTCTCAAAAACAAGTCAATAGTTTGTATGTTTTGTCTATCCACTAACCCTTCACTTCTAAGAACAGTTATAATTTTCTCGTTTTCTAAAACCTCCGAAAATCAAGGAAGTCCTTTTCACCCCGAATTGAAGACCCGAATCGGTCCTCAATTCTAAAGTATAATTAGGGCTAATCTCGCATGGGCAAAAAAAAATCCCCTCTTTAGAAAAAATTTAAATTCTCATACGAATTTCGAAACGTATTACTTTATTTATATACCAGCCTTCAAGTTAAGTAGATCAACTTGGCGGTAAATCGTTTATTCAGATCATTTCTTGTAACTGAAGAAAACTGTAAGAAAAGAAATAGAACATAAATTAGAGGACGTACAAAGTGGATTCAGGAAAGGACACGCCACACAAGACCATATATTCACCATGCAACAAGTAATAGAAAAAGCCTTAAAGAAAAATAAAGAAATATATCTGAGCTTTATAGACATGGAAAAAGCATTCGACTAAGTCAAAAGAAAAGATATATGGGAAAGCCTAAAGAAGAAACAAGTAAGTGAAGATCTGACAGAAGCAACAAAGAGTATATACATGAAAACAACAAATACATTAAGAATGTTTAATATACAATCAGAACCATTTGAAACTACTCAAGGAGTTAGACAAGGGAAAAGTCTCAACCCAGCGCTATTCATAAATGTAATAGATGAGATAGTGAAAGAATGTAAGAAAACATTCGAGAAATACTGCATCGGATGGAACAGAATGCAAATGATAAATGCTGAGATGTGTATATTTGCAGACGACATAGTATTAATTGCGGAAACTGCAGAAAAACTGAAATACAACTTAAAGAAATGGAACCTAGAAGCAAGCAAATACAACTTAAACGTAAACAAAGAGAAGACTCAGATAATGAAAATATCAAGGAAACAAGGGACGGAAGATCAAATAGAAGTAATATCTTAATATTTGCAAATTAAATAATAGGGTCAATTTTGAAATCCGTTGGTGTCGTCTAATTGGCAAATTCTTTACGTGTTTGGTTCATACGCTGGTGGTTGTGAGTTCGAATCCCAATTATGAATTTCCTTTTTTATTTTTGAAATATTTAAAAACCTCACTTTAATCTTATTAAATATATGTAATATACGCAAAAAACATAAATTTTAAAATAAAATGAAAATTTAGAACATAATCCGAGTTGTTGGTTTTTTATTTTTATTTTCGTAAAGTAAGTTATGTATATTGGCAGTTTTAAATACTTATGAATATTAAATTTTAATTTATATTGTATTATTATATTGAATTATGTTGCAGTGTATTTATTGTATTGTAATTTTTATATTAATAACAAAATAAACAATGAATTTTACTGCAGAGTATGTGTAATTTTTTTTTGCATTCAACTCCTTTTATACATATATAAAAATAAAAATATATATTTTCATTAAAATATTGATACAATCCTTCATTTAATATACTCCAATTACAGGTCAAATGTTTATATACAGCAAACAATGCACGATATACCTATATAACTAATTCTTTTTCTCTTTTTGCTCTCTTACCTATAGCATTACATATGTAATACCTATAGCATTACATATGTAATGATTGTGCAGATTGACTCCTATATAAATTTTTAACGGCGAACGCGTGTATAGAGTATAACTTCTACCGGCAGTCCCACTGGACTGCCACACCCGTTTTTTTTTTTTTCATTTTTTTACCTTTACTAATCTCGTAATATAGGCAACCAGAGTCCTATGAGAAGGACATTATTTTTGATTTAAAAGATCAACAACCTACATCTGTCCTTTATGTAGGACATTAATAAAATCAATATTTTAAGATTAAGATTCTTTTAAACATTTTTTCAGATACTTTTTAAACTTCCTTAAGCAAGTCTGAAAGCTAAAAATATTAAATTTAGAAAAAAAACATTACTATAGGCAGGAGGTTAAGAAGAAGGTAGTAGTAAGTTTTAAAAGTCAAAGCCACAAAAACAGTATTTCTTCAGTTGCTCCATACTTCTAATTTCTTCTGCACCCCATCGTATTCTCCAGATCTAGCTTCCGGCACGTTATAAGTTGATAAGTTTTTCTTTTTTGTCTAGGTTAAATACCAAATTTTAAACATCATTTTCTTTCTAATCTCTACTTGATCTCTCCCCTCTGTGAAAAACAGCACATACACCTCTGGCTCATACTCACACACCGAAAACGAAACTGCTTCCTTCGTTAAATTTAATAAAACTCTGCGGTGGATACATCATACAAGTAAAATAAAACATCCCCTCGGTTTCTCGTTTCACTTTCACTTTGAAGGCATCAAAAAATCTGCGAAATAACAAGAATAATATCGAATAACTGCCGCTTTGTCGTTACCGTGTATAGGGGTGTGCTTGTGGATATTTAACGGAACTGGTAAAGACTAAAGACGCACTGGAACATAAAAAATGAGATGGTAACGAGTGCGTCAAGGATCATAGAAGGGAGTGTCATAAATATAAGTTGAGAATCAGTATACGCAAAAGATTTTTTACTCCGGTAAACAAAATCGAGTGGTAGAAAGACACCGAACATGACACAAATATTGAATTAAAGTACAAACAAAAAATTAAAAATGAAATTAGAAATTCAGTACTAAGACAGAAGAAAAGTTGTTAAGCCTTTTAGTAAACAGGTTGTTTACGCAACGCATGTGCTGGCATGTTGCTGTACATGGTTCCATCCATGTACAGCAAATGTATTTTATGGTGAATGCAGGTGAGGAATTCCTCCGCATCGGACGGAATCGTTTTACCGGCTATCATTCAGTGGCGCATTGGCGACTAGTACCCGCCGTTGTTTCATTTTTGCTAAGATGACTTTTAAAATCTTGGCGGCGAAACTGCCATAATTAACGTTTGCAGTATATTCCTAAAACCGATATAGAACCATCAAACGAGTCTAGAGTGACTACTCCATTATTGATGTCTATTAGTTAGTACGTTAGCTTAGTTAGTTAGTAAGATAAGATAAAAACTCAGCTAAAGTTAAAATACACGGACTGTATTCAGATGCGTTCAAAACAAAGTAAGGAACTAGACAGGGCTGCGTACATATACTCTGAATATATAATGAGAAAAGTACTTAACGAAGAAAATGGAGGAATCACTATAGGAGGCAGAAAAATCAGAAAGCTGCGATACGCAGATGACACACTTATACTAACAGTGAATGAAGTCGAAATGATTACCATTACTGAACGGCTAAGGCGGATAAGCGAAGAATTTGGACTTCAGATCAACACTGGAAAAATAAAAATAATGATCGTAGACCGACCAAATAATTATGTATTGCACATACACCAAGTGGCGAATTTCGAAGTGGTAGACAGATAAGTATACTTGGGCTCCCTGATAAGCAACAATGGTGATTGCTTCTCAGAAATAAAGCGTAGACTAGCAATGGCCCGAACCGCAACAGCTAAATTGATTAAAATATGAAAAAACCGAACTATAACAAGGAATACTAAACTCAGGTTGGTCAATGTCCTTATTTTTCCTATTGTTAAATACATACGCAGCTGAAACATGGACTCTCAAAAAAATCGATAGGAGCAAGAACGAAGCCTTCGAAATGTGGGTCTATAGAAAAATTCTACGCGTGTCTATTCTGGAAAAAGCCTCATATAAAAGACAGACTATTAAAAAAAGAAAACCGAGCATACCTAATTTAATTTGACCACATAGCTAGAAGAACGAGGACCATGGAACTATTGGTAGTTGAAGAGTAATATCTCCAACACGATGGACAGACCAAATGAAGACTCTGTTAGGAAAATCCCTACATAAGGCACCAAGACAGCATGGAGGCACCAAGCCAGTAATATTAAGAGTATTACCACGCCCTGTCCAGGGCTCGAGTTATGAGGAGGAGTTAATAACCTACAACGAATTTAATTCTCTTAGAATCAACTGATTTTATGTTGCTTTATTCTTAAAAATTATTTTTATGAATTCTAATGATTTTAATGTATAGTATAGTATGTATAGTAACAAAAATACATAAAAAAAGTTAAACATAAATGGCCCATACGTTAGAGACAATAGGAGATTGAGGTAACTGATGACCACAGAAATCCAAATTAGCCAGTACACGCAAACGTCTACGGAATAGAAATAACTAAAGCTGGAACCTGGATAACTGGATCGATGAAAATCTTTATCCTGGCTTAGAAATTAGAGCTCGGATTGGAAAAGCCAGAGCAAATTTTTAAAAATACGCAGCCTCCTAAACGATAGATCGTTTGATATCCAAATAAGATATAATTTTGTAAAGTGCTCACTTTTATATAAGG
Organism: Diabrotica undecimpunctata; assembly: GCF_040954645.1. Taxonomy (NCBI): domain Eukaryota; kingdom Metazoa; phylum Arthropoda; class Insecta; order Coleoptera; family Chrysomelidae; genus Diabrotica; species Diabrotica undecimpunctata. The sequence continues at coordinate 16,783,568 of NC_092803.1, read as the reverse complement.
TGAAGCGTCTACGCTAAAAGTTAGCAGCTTTAATAGGCTCGAGGATTGTACATGTGGATATATCGACCAATATGGCGAATACCTTGGAATACCCACACCACTAACTTGGAAGTTTTGCATTAAATGGGAAAGAACATGAGCTAATCGAAATTAATGAGTACCTGTAATGAAACACGATAGATACTACTTTCGTTTAACACACAATAGAGGGTAAAATCGAAGGTAAATGCGGACCAGGGCATAAACAGTGTTGCTGGCTTAAGAACATACGAGATTGGACAGGCTTGAGCACAAACCATTTGCTGAGGAATATTCAAGGCAGAAGGAAACTTACCAAAATTGTTGCCAATCTTTGATAGGAGAAAGTACTCTAAGAAGAAGAAGAAAAGCTATGCCCTTAACTTTGCCGGTCCCGCTTCTCTATCTATCTTCTATCGTCTATCTTCTCTAAGTTCTCACGTCTAACACATGTTCCGCGTCCGCTGCCACTTCATGCTCTCACCTCTTCCGTGGCCTTACGCCTAGCTATCTAGGGCTTGTTTCAGCAATCTTTCGATGTTCATTCTCACTACATCACCAGCCTATCAAAATTTTTGGAGTTTAACGAATTCTGAGATTAGTGCGTCATTTAACCAGTGGACAGTACCTAAATCTACACACATTTTCGTTACTAGGTCCAAATATCTTCCCGACCTTAGAACTTTTCTTTCAAATACTTCCAATTTTCTTTTTTTATTTTTTGCCATCACCCATGTCTTGCATCCACAACATACTATTGGTCTGATAATTTTGTAGATCCTGGTTTTCGATCCCCAGTGTATTTTTTTGAAGCGGAACACATGGTCGAGTGAAAAATAAGCTTTGTTTTCCTTTACTTTATTTGAATTTCTGGTTATTTTATATCCCATCTGCGCTTAATGCAACTTACAGATATGTAAAATTTTCTACTGTTTCAATTTTATCCTCTAATTCACCTGTACGTCTATTTAATCCAGCTCTTGGCTGTGTTAGTTTTTTGTCTTTGAAATATTTATATCTAATCTGGTCTCTTTTGCCCAATTGTGAATATATTTCTGCTGCCTCTTCTGTTCTGCGAGACATAATGCTGATGTCATCGGCATAGGCGGCAACCTGTATTGATTTAGTTGTAGATTAGCTCTTACTATATTCAACTGTCTTATATATTCAAGAGACAGGTTGAATAGTGTCGGAGCTAGCCCGCCTCCTTGTTTTAATACTTCGATTGTGAAAATTTCTTGGTGAGTTCATTTTATATTCTGTCAATTGCTGTTGACGAGTCCATTGTTGCTTTTACTAGTCTGATGTATTTTTGGGGGATGTTAAACCTATGTAAAATTTGATATAACTTATATCTATTATGTCTCCAGATAGGGTTGGGTCTTATCACCGTTACTATTTAATTTGTATTCGAAGTCTATATTCAGAGAAGCATTAGACAAGGTCCAAGGAGGAATTAAGATTAACGGAATCAGCATAGACAACATCAGATATGCTGATGATACCGTCTTAAGAGCAAGCAACGCACAAGAACTACAAAATATAATAAATGCGGTAGTTCACCACAGCGAAATGTTCGGTTTACATCTTAACGTTTCCAAAACTAAAACTTTAGTATTTTCAAAGACACCAATAAACGTACATGTGTATGCCAAGGGTTAAATAACAGAACAGGTAAATTCCATAAAATATTTGTGAGCAAATATCAATAGTCAGTGTAATCCAAAAAAAGAAATCCTATCAAGAATCGAACAAGCAAGGAAAGCATTCCTGAGCATGAAAACATTTTTTACAAGATCAGACCTTAGTCTGCAGCTTAGAATCCGAATGATCAGATGTTACGTTTTTTCTGTCTTACTGTATGGCTGTGAAAGTTGGACAATGGACTCTGAAATAGAAAAAAGAATAGATGCCTTTGAGATGTATATATACAGACGAATGTCGAGAATTCCATGGGTACAAAGAGTTACTAATGTTGAGGTACTTTGTCGCATGTGTAAACAAAAAGAATTACTAAGAATAATCAAAGAAAGGAAAATGCAATACTTGGGTCATGTGTTGAGAGGCGAAAGATACGAATTACTTCAAGTTATACTGGAAGGAAAAGTACAGGGCAAAAGATCAGTAGGAAGACGCCAGAACTCGTGGCTGAAAGACCTGAGGAGATGGTTCGACCGCTCATCCGCAGAAATCTTTCGCGCAGCAGTTTCCAAAACTACAATTGCCATTTGGATCGCCAACCTTTGAAAGGAGACGGCGCCATGAGAAGAAGACATCTATCAATTGAGTCGTAGGCTTTAGAATTTGTTTCACTGTGGATACCTGGTCAGGATGGTAAATATTCCTTGTCGGAAACCGGTTTGATATTCCTCGACAATATTTTCAGTTACTTGTTGAAGTCGTTTGTCGAGTGTGTAGGTAAAAGTTTTGTACGATGTGCACAAGAAGGTTATGCCGCAACATAGTTCTTCTACTATCTCCAAATATCTCGAAAATTGAAAAAATGACCTATTGAAGATTATGAATTTGTAGAAAACATTGTACGCTCAGAATAGGTGAAAGGCGTGAACTAGTGATAACCATAAAAGGTCGCAAACCGGAATATCTGGGTCATATAATACGTAATGAACCACGATACTATCTACCTCGGACCATTCTTCAAGGTAAGGTGCATGGAAAAACAGGACCAGGAAGGAGAAGAATATCCTGTCTTCATAACCTACGAAAATGGTTTAACTTGACCACTACCGGACACTACCTTTTTAGGGCAGCAGTCAACAAAGTCAAAATAGACATTTTAGTGTCCAACATTGTAACGAAATATGTTGCCTACTATATAGGGTATTGCTATAGAGGTTGAAAATTCGGACAGAAGTTACTGGGGAGGAGATAGGGCAAGCAAAATAAACGAAACTTATGCGAACGGCACTCAGGGTTTATTTGGAATAGCTGGGTCGTACATAAGTTGAATGGCAAGGGGGTTGGATTGAGGCAACTACAAAAATGAAACAAAGGGGTTAAACGTAAACAAGGGGTCATTGTTAAATGAAACAAAATTATTCTTCGTTGCTTTAGCAAATACGAGGGAATTTCAATACATACTGAGCAATTTTAAAAATGCTACAACACCCGTACGCCAACAGACAGGCACCATAAGAGAAGAAAAAGGACAACGTTATGTGTATTGTGTCGACCGAGTTTGCAACGCATATGGTTGGAATGTTATAGATCCTTCTTGGGCTCATGTCTTTGTCTGACTGTCTCCTTCTCTGTGTGTCTGTCTAACTGTCGATGTGTCCATTTGTCCATGAATAACTCTTGAAGGACAAATCCTAGTCTTGAAACTTGGTACCTAGAATTTACTTTTGAATAGTTTGTTTAGTTTGCCAACGATTTGTAACGTTTTTTATTTCGCTCACAGACCCGTTCGTTTTATGTAAATAAGTTCACGACTTTCTCTAAACCTTCTATAATGTATCTATATAAAAGACTAGGATGACAACTCGCACTGTTTGTCCGGTAAGATAGCTTCTAGCGCCACCTAGGAAAGAAATTCTGAACTACCAACGGACATATCATATTTTGTTCGTGAAACAATACAGTTAATTTATTGCCAATTCATTCTACAAATTGATGATTCAAAGAACCCTTCTCGCAAATTTTACTACTTCATCAGTAATTAATTGCTAAAAATATAAGTTGCTGTAATTGTGAGGTAACATTGTTATTAAGCAAAACGACGTGAAACGTATAGTACATAGAATATCGGGCAAAATCAATAGTAATTTATATATGGGTTAATGTAACACCCGGAATGAATTACTTAAAAGTAAAGGTTCAATCCTAATAAAACAAAATTAACCAAATTTATCGAAAGAAGTTTTTGAATAACATATAATCCCATAGGAAAAAGACACAACACAACAATATTCTAGCGTAAAATGCAAAAAAGAAATATATCTAATCTAATCTATTTTTTCTCATAATAAAATTAATATAAGGCCTTTAAGGTATTCATAATTTAATACATCGTTAATAAAAATTATTTACCACTTAATATATTCTTAATATTTCACGAAGGCCGCATACAGCTGTATGGAAGGAGGATATTAAAAACAGCTCGTCGTGCAGTTCGTCAAATTCGAGTTTTCAATAAAGCCATATTGAGTGCAGTTGAGCTTGCATATTCCTCTTATTAAATCTTTTGAGATGTGCTTTGAGGAATTCTGTTAAGATGATTTTATTAATATTGCTGCATCAGGCATGCTCTCAATAATGTGTATCCGAGAAAGATGTTTTTCACAGAGATGTTATTTATGTTTATTAGGTTTTCAGATGGAGTGTTGTTGTTTGTATCTATTTTAAGGCAGGATAGAAATATTATGATAGTGATAAATATGTATGTAGTAAGAAGATGAAGTACGATTTATAACAATAACCTCAATCGTTTCGTCATCCAGACAAGATGACTAGAAGCTTTTTCCACAAAAGAGAGTCTGAAATTATAATTTGAGTTTGGTTCTTGAACCTTAATATATTTTTTTAGTAGAATTTCTTGGGCTTAGGTTCATATTCAAGGTTGTTTAGGATACTATAACATTTTTTTTTACTTTTTTTTCCAACGTTTCTGTAGGATATCCATGTCGTTTTCAAGAAATATTATTGACTAAAATACACTTTATCAAAAAAAATAATAAGATTTAAAAAGAATCTTTGACTTGCAAAAACATGCAGAAGTTGATTGCGAACAAGTACAAAATTAAACGTCACAATTAAAATAGTGCTAAAAACATAGGACAGACACACATGAGTCATTACATGTAAAATGTATTTCAAATTTAATATGCTGCTTGATGATATTTGGTTTATCATTTAAACAATCAATTGTTTTTATAACATAGAAGTTCTATTGAAATATATTTTGTTTAAATTTTTAGCATCTTTTTTATCGTTCATTGCATTACTATTTTGTTTAATTTCTATAGACTCCAACAGCTCTATCTTTTTTCTGTTATGTTCACTTTTTAGGTTTTTTTCTTTCTGTTTTCAGGTTTTGTGAGAGCTGTTGAAATTTTTCTGTCATATTTGTGAAAACGTATTCTTGAGTTAGGCAGCTGAATGATTTGTCAAATATATATACTCCACTCCAATTTGAGCAGGTAATTTCATATACATGTTTTTAATTGAAGGTTTTCAGTTTTGTAAGATTAACAGAAAATCTTTTAAAACAATGTCAGTAAATACTTTGATTTCATTCCACGTTTTTTAAATAATATCTTTTGCTAAAGCTATTGGAATATTGCTATATACAGATGCAACATCAAAAAAAAAAACTAATTTATACTTTCTACGAAAATGTATATTTTTGTTCAGGTTATCAGCGTCTTTTAAATAATGTAGATTTTTATTAATTACATTGGAAATAATGTTCTTCAAATATTTTGAAAGGTTTTCAAAGGAAAACTGAATACATGAGACAGTAGGGCGCAAAGGCATACAATATTTATGTGTTATACAGAGGTGCCACCTGCTTTGATGGCGAAGAAACAAAACGATTATAATGAAGATTAAATTAAAAAGAATATATTATATTTATGACAAACATTTGCTTATTTCTCTATCTTTCAAGTTATGTTTCGTTTTCTGTTTTTGTGCTTAGTTTGCTAAGTATAATACTGCTTATTCTACCAAATAGATTTAGGAAATCTACAGACCTTTTATGATCCTTCCTTAAGCGTGTTTTATCAACTCAAAATTATTTTACGAAAGCATGTCTCCTGTTTTAATCTATTTAATCAATTTTCATATCAACAAACTAATATATCAGTCCTTTTTACGAAGTTCGCAAGTGCATCACAAATGGATACAACATCCGTCAAAGCAGTAGCATTATTGAGAGAAGGCCTCAGCCAGAGGGTCCTGGCAAATCGACTAAATTTAAGCCAATCAGCTATGTCCCGAGTGTATCGTCGGTACCAAGATCTTCTTCTTCACGTGCCATCTCCGCGACGGAGGTTGGCAATTATCATGGCTATTCTGATCTTAGATGCTGCTGCTCTGAATAGTTCAATTGATGTGCATCCGTACCATTCCCTCAAGTTACGCAACCATGAGATTCTTCTTCTTCCTACACTTCTCTTGCCCTGGATTTTCCCTTGTATAATCAATTGAAGTAGGTTGTATCTCTCATTACGCATAACATGCCCCAGGTATTGCAGCTTTCGTGTCTTGATGGTTTCTAATACTTCCATTCTTTTGTTGATTCTTCTCATGACTTCGTTGTTTGTTACATGCTCGGTCCATGATATCTTCAGGATTCTTCTATACACCCACATTTCAAATGCTTCCAACTTTTTAGCAGTCGACGCGTTAAGTGTCCATGCTTCTATCCCATAAAGCAGAGTCGAGAAAATATAGCACCTTGCCAGCCTAACTCTCAAATCCAATTTTAGTTCTCTTGCACAAAGTACCTTTCTCATTTTATTGAAGTTTGTACGTGCTTTCTCTATTCGAACTTTGATTTCTTTGGAGTAATCGTTTGTGTGATTAATTATTGTGCCAAGATAGTGGTAGTTTTCAACTTGTTCTAAAGCACTACCGTTAATTGTCAGGCTTTCACCATTATTTTGGGTTTTTGATATCCTCATAAATTTGGTTTTCTTGGTGTTTATTGATAATCCATATTCCTCTCCATACTCAACTATCTTGTTCATTAGCTTTTGGAGGTCTCGGAGGTTGTCTGTTATTATGAAAGTATCGTCCGCATATCTAATGTTGTTAATTGGTGTTCCGTTGACCTTGATTCCTGCTGTTTCTCCCTCAAGAGCTCTTTTCATAATTTCTTCAGAGTATGCTTTGAATAGTAATGGTGACAATACACACCCCTGTCGCACTCCTATTTTAACTTCGAACTCTTCTGATGTGTGTTCATTAATGCGTACGTGTGCCTACTGTTTATAATATAGATTTGTTATAATTCGAAGGTCATTGTGTCGTATTTGTTTTGCTTTGAGGATGTCCATTAGCTCTTTGTACCAAGATACTGATGATTATGTCTGCCAACAAGGAGTAGGCCGTAAACGAATTTCAAAGGACGGAGTTGATCGATTTCTTGTATCCAAATTCCTAAGAAATCGACATTTGACTTGTGCTAATCTCAAAGGAGAGCTCTGAGGTGTGGTTACGAGCGTTTGGACCGTCAGGAGACTGAAGGCAGCCAACCTGACACCAAAAAGACAGCTACTGGTCCCAAGATAACTGCAGCCCAGAAACAAAGGTAAGTAGAATTTGCTCACAAACATCTGGATTGGGACGACTATCAATGGAGTCAGGTATTACTCTCCGATGTAAGTAGGATCTGCATACACGGCAACTACAAGAGGCGTCTAATCTATAGAAGGCCAGAAGATCGATTTGCTTAATATTGTGTACGAGAACCTGTGTCATATGATGGCGGTTCTTGTATTTTTGGGCAGGGATTTTCATGGATGGGAAAACCGAGTTGGTTTTCGTGTTTGGTGGAGGATGTGGAGGAGGTTTAATGGCGGATCGTTACATCTGAGACATTTTGGAGGAACATGTTGTTCCATACGCGGGATTTATTGGTGATGCCTTTATTTTAATGCACAATAATGATATGAATAAATAGACCTTTTTTGAGACGACCTTAAACAAAGAATCTGGGACAGAAATCATGCATCAGGAAGCATAATGGAATCGAGAGCTGCGCTTAATGATGAATGAGAAGCAATGCCTCAAGAATGTATTAGAAAAGTCTATTCATGCGAAATCGATTGGAAAGTGTAATTAGGAATAGGGGTGGTAATATCAAATAATGAAAAATATAGGAATTCCTTTTTCTAATTGGTGATTTTTCTGTTCAAACCGTCTCTCTTGCGTTCGTTCCAATCATGAATATTTAGGAACTCTTTTCGTATTGCATATTGTTTTTATAATGCGTCCTCCAAACAATGCAAGAGCAGTTTTTGTAGGTTCAATAATATAGTTATTGTTTGCACTTTACATATTTTTATTTTCATACTTCTTACATTGAAACAGGAGGTGTAATATCAAATCTCGCTTTTGAGTCGATTGTTTTGCACTCAAGTGTAGAAAATGATTTATTTATAAAACAATTTTCTTACTTTAAAACAAAATTCACGCGCCTCAAACCGATTCACAATTTAACTTTTTTAACAATACGATCTCCACTGTTTGCTGTCTCTAAATGTCAGCTCATTGCTCCCTATAAACAACCCATTAATAACTTATGTCGAACAGAATGACCTCTAAGGTCGGACAACAATACACGTTTACCTGATCCCTTGTACTTCATACCCTCAAGGAAACAGCAAAGGGACAATGTCATTGAAACTTACACACTTGACGTCAATAGAAAGCATGTACCTACAACGTCCCGTTGTGCTGAGAGGAGCACAAAAGTTGGGGTATGCACCTTTAACTTGACCCCTACTAGTCTGATAATTGTTCTGTCAGAATAATAACATAGAAATGTTGAGTGTTTGTATTGTAGTTTCTGAAGGTAGTTTGTAATATTTTACATGAAATTAATATGTGACGGCAATTAACCACAATTTATTAACCTTTTTACTTACAGGTCGGAAATTGGTAACATTATTTTTATTTACCTCTCATTTGTTTTATTAGACACCTTGCTATGAATATTAATGACAAAATGACAAATAAGCATCGATAAAATTTGTCAGTGTAAAAAAGTGTAATATCTCACTATCTTTTCTGGAAAATCTAATTATGTAGTTCAGGATTGTTCTTTTTTAATATATTTAATAGTACTCTAAAAGCTGTTTGTATTTGCATTTGAACACAGTAAAGAAACTCAAAATATTGTCAGAGTATAAAAAAATAACTACGACTTTCTAACAGCTAATCATTTACAGTACGTGACAGTCACATTTTTTTACTTTTCATTACAGTGAAAAAATAAATATACATCAAGTTAGTTTTTTTATATGAAAGGCACTAACACATACTGGATTACGTAAAAATGAACTCGCGAAATTATTTTGATGTTGAAAAAAATGTCCAGCAACTGTAAAAGTTACATACAATCGGTACAAATTGGTTTCGTACCTTGAAGACACACAGGTTTTCTACATCGGCCACAAAGGTATTTTGTCATACGGTTCTTCTTGCGAGGGCACAAATAACATATTTTTCGCTTCTCTAGTACTAATGGCTCGTTATCATCTACTTGGTTATTCTCAGGAATTCCAAGAATACTCGCTATACTAGCACGAATTAGCCGCGGTAGGTGAAAATTACCCATTCTTCGCTTCATATGATCTTCTACTAATTGTTTTGCTAATATTTTAGCAAAAGCTGATTTTTCTTCAATTTTAGAATTGTTTTTGTAACTTTGGTGCAGTATGTATGCATTTACGCTATCAGATGCTATCAGATTCCAAATAAACATCATCGTGTACTTGATCAACATCACTAGCATCACTATCTAATTCGTCAAACCACTTCAAAGCTGTATCTTCAAAATCAGTATCGGTAAAACGGATTTTTTTTTTGATGGACCGGCCATGATTGTATACAAATACGCGACGTTTCCAATGAAACAAAATGTAACCTGAACCGAGACGTGCCGTCTAACAGACTAAGTAAAACTGATTTTCGGTTATTGTTATTATAACTTTTCCAAATATGCGTATTTCTTTACCTAAGTCGGGTCACTAATAGTCAACGAATAATATAAAGAATATATGAAGTGATGTGCCGATGGGCGGAGTTATTTGTACAGAGTGTTAAAAATTCTTTATGCTGTAGTCTGTCAGACGGGACGTCTCCAGTTAAGGGTTAACAATAGGGAAAAACTAATTATAAAAATATAAAATGCTTAACTTATTATTAATTATTATAAACAACTGCATGCCTATTTATACCTTCTGATCGGATGGACTGTGGTCGGCGGATTCCGATGGAATTATCTGTTTGTTTATATAATTGCTCTGAAAACAAGGGACTTGCTTTTTCTGAGCCATTTTTTGTATTCTGTGTTTTCCTTTTGCTACAATATTCGTTGAATTTACTATTGAACACCTTAAAAATTGCTAAAATAAGAATTATTGGTATAATTATAATAATTAGACTTGTATTGGTCCAGTTGTGATATGTTGGAACTTTTTTTAGTTTAGGGATTCCTATATTCTCTGCTATTTTCTGTATCTTCTTAATTTCGCTTCTATCCAATGTTTTCAATTTTAGTATGGGTTGGGTAGATTCGTTATATTTTCTTTATATTCAAATCTTGCTAGGTCGAATAAGTATTCTTCGTGTATTGTCTCTTCTTTTTCATAGATTTGATTATTGATTGTTATTTGGCATTTTCCGATAGTGATGACTGATGGTTTGCTTATTTTATATATACCATTTTTGTCACAATTGGTTTCTATTGTTGCTGAATTAACAGGAATGACTACTAGTTGATTGAAATTAATGGTTGATATTGTGGTTTTCTTTAAATGTATATTCGTACTTTTACATTGATTTTTACCATTTTGTATAAGTTTACTTACGCATGGTTGAGAATTTTCTTGTAAAGTCTTCTTTAAACAATAACAATAATTTTCAATTTCGGGACATCTTTTGGTTGTCATCCACTTTTCTTTGCTACTGAGAAGTAGGAAAGGTTGGCCAGGAATAATTGTGAGGTTATTTAGATGTACAGGATACATTTGGAAATATGTATAGGAACTACTGGCGATTGGAGTATGAATTTTAAAAATAACTATATAATATAATAATAATTCATAAAATTTTTAAATTTTGGAATATTTTCTGTTTTATATATTTTGTTTAGATTTGTAATTATTGATTCTAGTTGAGAACGGTTAATAATACAATTATGAAGAATATTCAGTTTTGCCAATGATATTGCGGTCTCTAAATTATTAATCACAATTTGCAAATCATGTAATTGATTTATTAAATTATCGATTACTATATTCAATGAGATAGCTTTTTCAACATTTATTATTTCTGTTATTTCTTGTGCCATTATTGTTATTTGTTTACAAATCAGGTTTTAATTTTCTTTAAGAATATCAAAGCTTTTTGAATATGATTATGACAATTCGACTAAAACAGTGTGGTGTTTGTATAAACTTGAATTTATTTGTTTTTGATTATCGCTAACAATTAAATAGATAGTTATTATAGCAATTTTCGTCGTCAGAACCTAAGGTTCCGAAAAGCCATTTTGAAATTTTTCCTACTGCATTAATTAAAGCTCTTTTTGTTGTCGTATTTTTCAAATAAGCCGTTAGCTGAGAATTTATAGTTTGACTTAATTTTATACCATAATCTAATTTATTTACTATAAGTAAAGAAAAATAATTATTTATCGTAATATTATCCTTTAAATTTAATAATTCGTATAATATTTTTACTGATCTCTAGTGGTTGAGTTGAATTAATATGATATATAAAAGTATGTTTGGATAGAATAATTTTTGCTTTGCCAATTTGTACAGGTAAAACAGGGTTATTAATTTCTTTGATTTCTAGCATTTGATATCCTTGTATCCAGAGGAATATCATTCAGTGTTTCTATAGGACATATTTTACAACTTTACAACTACATAGGTAGCAATAAGTTAGAAAATATAATCTTATATTTTGATGCTTAAATACGTTTTAACCTAGTTTTTGCGCTGTGTCGAGGATTCTTTAGGAAATGCGCGTCTGTGGTCAATGAATATAAATGCATGCTACTGGATCATTTGCGCCATTTTAATCTTGAACGTAATGTAATGTATATTATATAACAGTGTAATCGTAGCAAACTTGAAAACATTTTGTTACATATCGTGTTGTGGTTACAGAGACAGAAGCAAAGAAAGGTAACTTGATTCTTTTTTGCTTTTGAGCGATTAACCCTTTGGTATTACCTTTGTACCACACATTTTCGCCACCGTAATGAGTAGTACAAATCAGATTTCTACCTATTTACATATATACCTGTATTTTAATAAGTAATGCATAGATGGCTCTGATATCGAAACGTTTACTCAACTTGTAAACATTTTAGTGGTACAACATTTGTACCAGTGGATTCTAGTATGCTTCTTTTTTGCAATTAGCACGTGGTTGACCTTGAATCTTCTTCTTCATGTGCCTTGTCCGTTCCAAACGTTGGCAATCAACATGGCTATTCTGACTTTGTTTACGGCAGATCTGAATAGTTCAGCAGATGACAATCCGAACCATTGCCGCAAGTTTTGGAGCCACGAGTGTCTTCTCCTCCCTGGACCCCTTCTGCTGTCTATTTTCCCTTGAACCATCAGTTGTAGTACTCTATATTTATTATGTCTCATAACGTGACCCAAGTATTCCAACTTTCTTTTCTTTATACTTATTCCTACCTCTCTCTCTTTACCTATCCGGCGTAGTACCTATTCGTTGGTCACGTGCTCAGTCCAGGATATACGTAATATACGTCGGTAAGCCCACATTTCGAAGGCCTCTACTTTTTTCATCAATGTTGCGGTCATTCGCATACGCCTCCATTCCATATAACAAAACCGGGAATACATAACATTTCAGAAGTCGAATTTTGAGAGGTAGGGTGAGGCTTTTAGAGGTGAAAATTTGCTTCATGCTAGTGAACGATGCTCTTGCCTTTTCTACTCTTATACGTATTTCCTTCGCTTGATCCCAATTTGAGTTAACTGTTGTTCCCAAGTAGATGTACGAATCCACGTGTTCAATTCTTTGACCTTGAATACAGATCCAAATTGGCTACCAGTCCTATAAAAGATTTTTCTGCGAGAAAAAAAATTGCTGTGAATCTGCCGGCTGTGAAGCCTGCACTTGGCAGGATTCCTTTTTGTTCATTGTTGATATTATTGATGACTCTATTCTATTACTGATACTAAAACAACTGTTAAGCTGTAAAATAGTTTATCAAATCAACCTTTCCTTCTCCTGATTATTAGAGCATTCAAAACAAAAACTGTTTTAAATAATTATAAAAAAAGCCATAATGTTTGATGTAATAATCGAAGACTTCATTTACATAACTGCCGTTCTTATTGTCTCCACTAAAGTAGTGAAAGAGATTTTCCTTGGAGCATGAAAGCTTTTTTCTATTTTCGTCTCTGAATGACACTCTGCATCCGACGAAAGCAGAGCATAATGAAAAGAACGCAGTTAAACATTTCTCAGAAATTAATTTAAGTGGAAACAACGAAAAACACTTAAAATTGTCTCAGTTTTTGTTATGCCATGACAATTAACAATCTCGTTGAGGGTTTTTAACAGTTGTATCTAAGCTGTCTTAACACGATGTGGAAGCTGGAAGGTCATTTTTTGTTTTAGGTAGGAGATATATATCAAGAAAATTAAAATTTATTTTTATATTTCTCATTGTAAAGTCTAGGGTGACGGGAAAGTAATCAAACCGGAAATGTAATTCAAATGACGAAGTTTTATCGTTTCTCAACGAAAAGTTATTGATTTTTTTTTATTATTTATGATTATATAAGAACTATTAGTTCTTCTCTCTCTCAACTGCTTTTTCTTAAACGTAATTCTCTGTAGTATGTTTCCCTCCATTCTACTTATATGAATACAGTATTGACGTCGCGTCGTTTCTCTCTTTAGTGTAGGTTCATAACGGAGACCATCGTATCCTCGCCTAGAGCATGTGATGTATGTAAATAAGTAAATATTCGCACACAGGTTGGTAACATTGAAAGAGTGATGTGAAGAACAGGTGCAAGGAAGAGGAAATAAAACCATTCTGAATCTAGACCCGATAGATAGAAGTCGTTTCATTATACCTAACCTCCACTTTCCAGGTTAACCTATCCTATAAGCCCGACCACGTGTCATCACAGAGCATAGCAGTGACAGTGAACGCTCGCATTTAAAATAATGCATTTATTTTACCTGGCAGTCGATAATATGGTACGATCCTATGGTCGGAGCGAGGGTCGGCGCCTCGTTGCGAACGTCCACTTACTCATATGATTACGTCCGATATTGCGCTTTTATATTTTTGTTTATTAAGCGACCCTTTCTAGAATACAAGCCCGTGGGACATTTTTAGGGGGTCATTTGACCTAGCATCCTAGCTCCTTGTACATTAGGTCATTATTTTTGTATTACCTACCGAAGTTATAAACCTTCTCTTGAGTGGTAAGTTTAACTTACCTGTAACTCACCTGTACAGATAAGAATTGACGGCATAGTTTTAAGCTGTATTATTGTTTTATATAAATATGTGATTCCTGCTGGATCTATATACAGGGTTGGTCATTCAAAAGAGTCCCCCCTGATATTTGGCAACATTCATAGATTTTTGTGAAAATGCTAAAACAGGTCGATTTTTATTCTGAAGGTCTCATCTTACAACGATATAGATTTCTGACAATTGTCAACTCCCTCCCTTCCAATAGTTTAGCTCCTCCACTGTCGCTAATGCTGTATTACGGACCCCAACCCTACGTTTAAGTTCATCCCATAGGTGCTCGATGGGATTCATATCCGGACTCAATGGAGGCCAGTCCATTGTTGTTGGCCAGGTAATCTTTCGTAATCCGCGCTGTGTGACATCGAACTTTATCATACATTAGCATGAAGCCGTCACCTATGTAGCTGGCGTATGGAACAACATGGTCTTGGAGAATATCCGTAATATAACGAACCGCTGTCAATTCAAATTCGCTTCCACGAATTTCCTCTTGGGCGTCAAACCTTTGTGACGACCTGTCAAAATGGATTTATTCACAGCAGTTTGGTTGTAGGTTGCTGATTCTATCTCTTTTGGAGATGAAATTATACACTACACTTTTCTTTACTGATTTATTAACAATATAAAATACTATACACTTGGTTAAACATACTTTACTATTTCATAATTTTTATAGAGAACTAAAACTTTTTTTGTGCGGGAAAAAATGCCTAGAGCGATGTGCTTCTTTGAGTTACTTTATTGAGACTATTAGGCTCAGAAGGAGGACGACAGAAGTGATTTTTTGTAAAAGTGGAAGCTATCTGAATGTTAAGGAGGAGTGGCCTTTGACAACATAAGATATTCGGACATCTGGCAGATATCAGATGTGGCGCTTATTTAATTTAAAATAATATAATTTTATAAGTTTATAGTTGGTTTTCCAATAAGATAACTCCTAGAACCCCATCCACCACAGGTTTTGAGGTCACTTACTAAGAAAAGCACTATATTTATTATATGTATATGCTATTCGTAGATATCACGAAAGTGCATTTCTCATTTTAAACAAAATTCATTAACCTTTCGCCTTAAACGATTCTTAACGCAGTTCTTCCAATAACGCACTGTTAACAAAATAACCAAAATGGATGGAATAAAGGATTTTCGTATAATAAAGCGTTTATTACCAGATATCGTAGTGAATTAGATGTAAATCATGTAACCTAATTAAAAACCCACTTGTTACGTTGATTATCGCCCAAAAACACTTTCCAATTTTAGTGAACTGAACGAATTAAGGAACCGATCGATGTGGCGCGGTATCTTTTCACACGAAACACCGTTCCACGTTTTTATTTCTTCTCTAAGCCATTACTTTAACTATGTGAATTTCTAGTTTTCCAGATGGTTCGATTTAATAGAGTTTTTTGTCCCGGCCGTCGAAAATACCCCACGTATCGTTTGTGGGAGGTCTGAAAGGATTCGAAGATGGAATCTATAATCAAATGTAGCCCTTCGGTTTATAATTATAAGTTTGGAATAAAGGAATATAAAAAAGTAGAGGTATTTTTATCCCACGACTCAATAATTGTAAAGTTCGTTATAATATTTACATCGTTCTTCTTAAAATTACACCTCCTCGTCTAATGGCAATATTGATTTTATTTAAAGGTAGTTCGTTGTTGAACTTGTTAACTTTTTTATATAACCTTCCCCCTCTGCTGCTTTTTGTTTTAACAATTTCATTATGTTGTCCTCCCACAACATGTCTACAATATGTATAAAAATGTAAAATATGTATAAAAAGGTAAAACAAGCAGTTGCTCTCAAACTGCAAGATCAACATGGGAACATCATCACAAAAAAAATGAAGAAGTATGCATATGGACCAAATATATACAAGTACTCTTTGATGATTATAGGTACGAACAACCTACGTCCTACAATGTGTAATGAGTGTACCAATCACATCAGATGAAGTGAAAAAAGCAATATCACAACTAAAAGATAGCAAAGCTCCTGGACCTGACAAAATATTAAAATATTCAATATATGTAAAGGGAGTAATATCAAGATCATGGCTGAAGTCAACGTCTATTGCTCTACCAAAGAAAACAAAATCTCTATCCTGAAATGATTTCCAGACCATCAGCTTAATGAGCTACATTTTAAAGTTATTTCTAAAAAGCATACATCAAAGGATATATAGACTATGCGAAGAAAAAATCAGCCGTACACAGTTTGGATTTTAGAACCCATTGGGTACGAGAGAGGCTCTCTTTAGCATCATCATCATCTTTGGCTCAAAAATCCTCTGTGGATCTTGGCCTGCTCTAAGATTCGTCGCCATTCTGTTCGGTTTCTGGCAACATGTTGCCATCTTCTGATTTTTAATATCCGTAAGTCGGTTTCAACTCCATCCAACCACCTAATTCGCAGTCGGCCTTTGCTTCTTCTTCCTACAGGTGTTCCTGTGGTTAGCTTTTTAGCAATCGTATTTTCTGGCATTCGTATTATGTGTCCAGCCCATCTAAGTCGCTGTGTTTTAATGAACGTTATGACATCTGGCTCATCAAAGAGCTGATAAAATTCAGAATTATATCTTCTGCGCCACTGCCCTTGGTCGTTTATAGCTCCAAATATTTTGCGGAGTATTTTACGCTCAAATATTCCCAAAAGTCTTTCATCTTTCTGCGTTAGAGTTCATGCTTCTGCTCCATATGTGAGGACCGGCCTCAGCATAGTATGCCCTATTTGTAAAATTTATTCGTCTTTTGATTTCTTCGCTTGTTTTATTGGTAGCAGTCAATAGCGACCCAAGGTATGTGAAGTTGTCAACACGTCCAAAGGTATGACTTCCAAAGACTGTTTCTCGTTCCTCATTTGCCATCGGATCCTTTGTAACCAACATGTACTTGGTTTTTTTCGTTGATGACTAGACCGACCTGTTTCGCCGCTGCTTCCAATTCTAGGAGATATTGCCCAACATCTCGCTTGCTACGCCTTATTATGTCAATGTCATCAGCATATGCTAAGACTTGTATCGATCTATTGTAAATAGTACCGCCGTCCCTAATTCGTGTATCTCGGACTGCCTTTTTAAATAGGAGGCAAGCCAGAGCATCCCCTTGTCTGAGTCCATCCTTTATTTCAAAGGATCTAGAATTCTCTCCCTGTATTCTAACAGTGGCTTCTAACTTAGACATTGTCATTCTCTTTAGTCGGATAAGTTTGTCTGGTATACCAAACTCATGCATTGATTGGTATAGCACTGTTCTCTTGACACTGTCGTATGCGGCCTTGAAGTCGACTCTTTAGCATACAAGTGATGTTTCAACGATGTAGAGATGTGAATTGCGATATTTATGAATGCTTCATTGATTACCATAAAGCATTTGACACAGTAAAACATGACAAGCTGATGGAGATATTAACAAATATTGGAATAAACATCTGTGATCTAAGAATTATTAGCAATCTTTCGAACAGGAAGGCGAAGAGTTTCCTGGCTGAAACTTCTACGTACGTGATTCAACACAACAACCAGAAATATTTTCAGAGCAGCAGTTTGCAAAATACAGATTGCCGCGATGGTGGCCAACATCCGAAACAGATAGGCACTACAAAAAAAAGACAATATGTCCAAGCCTCCGTTCCGAACCAAGCTATTTATTTTTTTCTTCTTAATGGTGTAAATTATTCTTAATTTTTTCTGGATTCCGCAACACCGTTCTATATTCATAACAATGTTAGTCTATTAACGGTTCACGAAAGATTATTTTATGTTTGTACTTAATCTCTCTATCTAAGATTATCTAAAAGATAATTCACACGTTGGAGTCTCACACTGTCGAATGCTTTCTTCAGGTCGACCAGACATAAAAACTCTGGTTTATTAGACTCTAATAAACTCTCGGTAACTTGCTTCATGACAAATACTGCACCTGTACACGATCTTTTAGTACGAATACCTTATTGTTTATCTACTAAGCATATCCTCTGATTTATTCCATTTCAGGATGGTATTTAACAAGTTGATAACTTTGAAGTCTTCTGACTGTATTTTTGTTGCTGTATTTTAACAGCAGAGTTAGTTTACTAGTTCTCCATTATTTCGGTATTTGATGGCATTTAATAATTGTATTAATTAATACTGTGATCATCATCATCATTGGCTTTTACAACTCTTCGTGAGTTTTTGCCGCGTTTACTATTGCCTTCCATTGATTCCGATCCTGTGCTATTATTTCCCATGGCCTTACTTCCATCTTCTCCAGGTCTTCCCTGACTGCGTCTTTCCACCTTTTTCTAGGCCTTCCTGTCGATCTTCTACCATCTGGTCTTTCCCAAAACACATTGCTAATCAGTCTGTCGTCATTACTCCGTACCACGTGGCCTGCCCATCTTAATCTATTGGCTTTTATGTATCTTACGATGTTTCCTTTCCCGAAGAGAGTCTCTATTTCATTGTTGATCTGCTCCTCCATTCATTTGTCACGCTGTCCCTGCAAGGACCATATATAATTCGCAGGATTTTGCGTTCCCATACTAATAGCTTATTGATTTCTTTCTTTCTCAGTGTCCATGTTTCACTTCCATATGTCACTGCTGGTCGTATTATGGTTTTGTACATTTGGATTTTGGCATGCCTTGAGAGAAGCTTTGACCTCATTAGATGTTGAATGGCAAAGAATGATTTATTCCCCGCCATTATTCGTATTTCAACCTCCCGTTCTCCTGTGTTTTCACTGGTAATTGTTGCTCCTAGGTATTTGAATTCTTTGACCACCTCAAAATTATGATCGTTTATGGTAATGTTTTGTCTTATTCGCTGTCGTTCCTTTTTTGATACGACCATGTATTTAGTTTTTTCTTCGTTTATTTTCAGGCCTACGCTTAGTGTTGCTTCTTCAAAGTTCGATACTATATCCTTAACTTCCAGTGTTGTCTGTGCTACTGCATCTACATCATCTGCAAATGCGAGAATAATCTTTGCTCCTCTGGCAGTTATGTCTGGTTTGACTCTGGTATAGATTTTTCGCATTGCATATTCCAATGCTAGGTTAAATAGTAATGGGGACAGCGGGTCTCCCTGTCTGAGTCCGGTGCTTATGCCGAAAGCCTTTGAAGTTTTGCCTCCTATTCTAATTTGTGCAAAGGAATCATGGTCAGCTTGACACAAAGGTTGACACACATTCGCGCAATCATGGTCAGCTTCTTTGGTAAGCCTAACTCCATCATTGCACTCCACAGTTTTAAGCGATCTATGGAATCATATGCTTGTTTGAAATCTATGAAGATCTGGTGTACTTTCTTTATTATATACCCAATACTTTTCTAGCATTTGTCTGATAGTAAATATTTGGTCGATTGTTGATCTTCCAGGCCTAAAGCCGCATTGGTAATCGCCAATAATTTCCTCTGTATATGGCAGTAATTGTTTTAGTACAACTGAAGCTAATATCTTATATGTAGTACCGATTAGTGAGATTCCCCTGTAGTTGCCACATGTATCCTTTCTGCCTTTTTTATGTATTGGCACGATAATACAGATACTCCATTCTTTTGGCATTATTTCTTGTTCCCAGGCTTCTTTCATTAATTGGTGTATTTTAGTTCTAAGTTCATGCCTTCCATTTTTAATCAGTTCTGCATCAATATTGTCTAGTCCCGGGGATTGTCATTTTTTGGGGTTTCTATCGCCGTGATAATTTCTTCCAGGCTTGGCGGGGGTACTTCTATCTCGGCCGTTTGGTACTCACAATTTGCTTTATTTCCATCCGCGTCTACCTGGACATTTAGAAGACTTTCAAAGTATTCAGCCCATCTTTCGATTATTTTATTTAATTTAATTAATACTATGAGTTTTTCCATTATTGGAAATATTTCAGCGGTTTATTTCGTATCTCATCTTTAAATGCATTTTCTTTATTCTTCTGATTTTCAAGTGTTTTTAAATTTATTGAGTGTTTATAAAAACTTCGTTTGTTGTAATTTCTGGTTCTAACATTTTTATTTTATTAAATTTGTTAGGTGAGATGTTAGCAAGGAAAGCCAGATTTGCATGGTCTAATAAATACATATCTTAATGACACACGGCATTCAACGTGTTAAAACAGCTCTCTAATTAAATGACATAATCCATTCAGTGCCATGTTCCTCACTCACATTAATTCTAATTACGAACCTCGCATGCGACACAAGTTTATATCACTGACGAAATTGATGTGTTTATCAACAAGACCAGATTTTACTTTTATCCATTCAATACTTATCGTTCATTAAGCCGGTGAAAACGTGGAAGTGTCTCTGTGTTTTGATTGGACTGCCCTTGACCTGAATGGCCGTGTTTGGTGATATACATCACATACATTTTCTCTATTATGCAACTACGAGGAACAAACAGGTTTTTCAATTTAAAAAGTGACGTTTTGATGGTGCTTATTGATGTTATTTTGTTGGAAATGATGGCTGTTTGTGGTATCGTTAAAACAACGACCTTTTTCAGCGACCACTATATCGGGTTTTGATTAAAGAACGGTGTTTTACAACCAGGAAGAGTCTTTTTTATTATGAGCTTATTTGGGTGTGATGGTTGGTTTCTACATAGTATTAAATAATGGCTAATATCTATTTTCGTACAATTTCTATTTTAAAATCGTTATGTTTGTCTGAAATTTTTCTTGTATGGGTTTTTATGTGCACGGTGTCAAATACCGTGAAAATAACTAATATTAACTGTGAATGGGCACTGTGGGGTCATGTAGATTCCTAGAGTATTTACAAATGTCATTAGTTTTCTTGTAGAAGCTAATAACTTGTAAATTCAATTTCGTATTTCTGCTTTTTTTGCCGATTATCAACATTTTAAGTAAGTGTCCCATTTGCAGTACCTCGAAGTGCGTGTGGGGTTAGTTCAAAGCTTAGTTCAACCCCCAGAGTATCTTTAAAGTTGCATATTAAGCAAAATACGACGAACCATCCACAATTGCTTTCTACAATAGTGGTCGTAAGTTTATCCTGGTCGCTATGTTTTCAACGGTAAGTTTGTATGGATCTGTATTTATTTGAGCAAAATACTGTAAACGAATCCAACGTGTTTTACAAAAACTTTCGTAGATTTTAACTACTTGCTGTATTCCTTGTGTTCCCATCGACATTAGGACCATTGAGTGTTCTATTCGAAGGTCCTATTAAGTGTTCTATTAAAATCATGGTTATTTTTTTTCTGCTTACTATACATATCGGCTATGGATATTAGTGACTAACATGACTATTTTCATTTTATTTGCTGCTGCTGTAAATGGTCTAGTGGAAGGTAGTGAAAACCACTTTGTAAGAATATAGATCTAGGAAATTCTTCATCTTCTGCCTTGTAATATGAGCTGCAGAAGATCCTATATTTACTTGAGTAAAATACTAGGAACGACCCACGTAAACATTTTTCTTTATTCGTATGTAGTCTACGGTACTCCTAAGAGTCTCCCTAGTGTTCACATTTCAAACAATTCAATGAGGTTCAGTGTTAGAACCATAAAGGGACCACATCTTTGGGCCATAAAGTAAAATGGTCTACATGTAGCACTCCACAACACATAGTTTAAATGCAAGTGGGAGACTACGAGCTAATAGAGAATTTGTTTGACAGATGTTGTTCTTGCAGGAACATTGTTTCAGCTTTGCTCTTGTAAGCAGGCAGCTGAAAATGTTTTATAACCTTGATAACAAGAGATAAACCAGAAATTTCAGAAAACCATAATACCACAAAAATAAGGGCACAAAAACTGATAACACCAGTATAATGCTGCGACGATCTTAAATTTTCCCACTCGGCTATTTGGTCTCGCTTAGCGACATGTAAATAAACAATTGAGCCATGTTTATTATCTTCGAAGGCTTTTCTATGACGCAATTTTTTTTAAAAGTGTTTTTCTTCAAAGAATTTTAGACGCAGTTTTTTTTTAATTGCCGTATTGCCAGATTCCAGTAAGAGCCTAAGAAGGTATCCATTGAATTCTGACAGGCAACGGTGGGGAAAATCTTTTTTGGACATCTACGTCACGGAACAAGACACCCTGGCATCTTTCGGCAGAGTAGGATACTAGGCCAAAAGACCCCAGGGTAGTGTCGGATTAACCGTGTTTTGGCTAAAACCTTAACCACCGTTCCAGAGAGGTGGTCTTGCCACTCAATGGACAACTAAAATAAAAAACTAAACATTTATAAATAACCATACCTATTACCGTAAATCAGAAAATGTTTCAGACGTTAGGCCATAAACTAATAAATAATATTAACTATAAATTTCAGATTCCTGTCTCAATTTCCTCCTCTGTCCTCCTGCTCCTTTTTCTTTATCACCCCAGAATCAGACAGTATACTTCTCTCCATTCTTTCTCTCCTCTCAACATTATGTTTACAACGTTTCTTTCATCCAGCCCGAAACCCATTCGCCTCTCGAAATCTCCCCTCTCATTTCCCCATCTCTGGCAGTTAAAAATGTGGGCGGGAGCGTCCAGTACCCCACAAACAGTACAGTCTGCCGAGGCAGAATTGCCTATTCTATTTGTGAAGGTGCCAAAACTACCATGTCCGGTCAGAAACTGCGTCAGGAAGTAGTCTAGTTTCATGAACTTACATTCCCACCACGGCTTCAGATCGGGAATAAGCTCCTTCGTCCACCTTGCCTTTCCGCTATCATTCGCCCATTCTCTCTGCCACTCTACTATCGTTCTTTCTCTCTCATTTTCATCCATATTTAGATCCATCCTCCTCGCATACAGCCTCGCTCGCTCTTTGCATAACAAAACGATCGGTATCACCGCTCCAATGACATATAGAGCCTCATTTGAAACTGTCCTATATGCACTAGACACCCTGAGGAGCATTCGCCTTTGCGAAGTCTCCATCAGCTTAGCGTATTTCGCAGTGTTTAGTACGCTACACCACACGGGGCAGCGTAGGTTACCACCGACTGGAAAACTCCATTTAACACCTTTCTTTTGGTGCTACCTGGGCCTCCAATGTTTGGCAACAGCCGTATCAACATCTCCAGATTTCGGTTCGCTTCTCTACCGTCTTTTGGATGTGTACTCCGAACCTTAGTCCTTCCAACAACCAGACTCGATACTTAATCGATTTAACCGGTGCAACCTCCACACCTTCCACTATAAAGCAAAGAGAGGATTTTTCCTGGCTCCCTTTGAGAACTAACACCTCAATTTTCTGAGGTGCTAGTTGTAGATCGTTCTCTCTGATCCACCTACTAATGCGACGCAGGGCTGTGTTAGCTATGTTAGACGCAGTTTAAAATATTTATTTAAACCTTTTAGAAAACTTCTATGATATACAGAGTGGAAAAAATGCTACAAGAGCCTTGGATACACCAAAGCCCAATAAAAGGTTCATCGGCAATTGGAGGGAAGCTTACATAATAGCAGGTCTAAACGACTACTGACGGCTTTTAGAGAGGAAAAAACATGTTTTTTCCAGATGGCTTCTAAAGAGGGTAGCTAACATTTATATTTGCAAACAACAAAGGTAATGATAATATTGATATTTAATTTCGTTGTTTTGCATGTAAGACTTTTTGAGAAGCAACTGTATTTTTCATATTTATCTCCCCATCTTCTTTCGCCTCTATTTTAGACAAATTGCTTGTTTTATCTTCATACAGTTGCTCCATATTCTTTAATCATCACTCAATCTCGTTCGGGGACAGTCTACACTTCGATACCATACTGGTGATTTATCTAGAGCAATTCTCTCCACTCCACTTTATTTTATTATGTTAATATGTTTCATTTTTTCACGTGCCATATCAGAATTATTTGATGTTAGGATTGCGAAGGCTACTTGATCTTCTGCCACATGTAAGAATTGGCCTGCATTTGATATCTAGGTCCATTTACTAATGTTTTTTATCCAAGAAATATATTTTCTTCCTACGCCTCTAAGGCCTTCTATTTTGCCTTTGAGGATCAGTTGTAGTATTCTAGGTCCTTGTTGACCCTACTTAGTATTTTCTCATTGGTTTTTGTTGCCAAGCTATCTGCAGTATCCGTCTATGAATCCATGTTTCTCTTTCTGGGAATATCTTTCCAAATATTCTAAACATCTTCATTTCCTTTGTTACCAATAGTGCTTTACATAGTTTTGTCTTATATATTATTGATTTGGACTCAATACTAATGTTTTTGTTTCGCCATACTGCATCTTTAAAAACATCGCCATTTTACTATTGCCGTAATTTCTGCTCAACATTGCCGAAATATGATATATCCATGCCTAAATATTTAATATTATTCATTTTGTATTTCATATTAAATCATATAGATCATCAATTTAATTCTAATTAGAGAGGGATTTTAAAAAAATACGTATGTAATTACCACATACAACAGTGGTATTGGCATATTTACCAAATTAGACCTAATGAACAAAGCTGAATATTACATTCAGTTTATAATTAACCGATATATGTTTCTCGATGTTTTGACTGAAATTATAAACAGTATTTACTTGATTATGTTGAATATTTAATTAACATCATGTTTAAATTCAATCACGGTTTACGTTCGTATGCCAATAGGATTATTGCTGTTTGATATTTAAAGAGTGGTCTCCCAGGGTTTTAGGCTATACATAGTGTAATATAGCTATCGCATAATTCGGGAGACAAATTGACACGAATGTCACGATCACATTCGACGAACTCAATTCAAACTTCTGAAAGGTCACAGATGCACTCGCAGTGCAAATTTACCGCAAGACTCAAATTGGACATCATGATCACAGTATCAAGGAAGACCTCAAGACTATTAGGTCACTTGTTATATCCATCTCATAGACTTAAGCGATTAGAATCAAGGAAAGTGATCAGCTAGAAATAGGTACAAAATACGAGTTTTTAATTATTACCTATTTTGGGAATTATCCAATAAGGTAAGATTTTCAAAAGCAATTAATTGAGGATTCGGTTTCCACTTCAAAAATCCTTTTTAAAATACAAACCATGAATAAATTTAATAAATTTTGTTTTTGTTACTTACTAAAAAAATCTTCTAATAATTTAATTTTATCTGACTCATTTATATTGATAATTGAGACATATATTATACATTTTAAAGTAGACACCTTTAAAATAATATAAAAAATTAATGGGAAAATCCCAGTAGTTGGCTGTATACCATCGTTTAAAAAAACATACAGAAGTTAAAACACTTCACCATTGTATTTACATAGGTATATAAAAACATGTAGTTAAAACTTTTACAAGTGTCGTCTAAATTTATACAATAGCAGCATAACATTTTCGATCTAATCAGATCATCTTCAGTGCCTTATGTACTTGAAGCTAACAATGAATTTGTGGCTATGACATCCATATGGGTTTACATCTTTCCAAAATTAAATTATATGTTGACTCTAGGTCGATGACAATGGACAAAATTTAATACTTGAGGAGCTACGTGTCTCTCTGCTCGGTTTTTAACACGTGGTTCTTGTCAGTTAAGACGACACAGACCAACTGGAGCAGTTGGAGCAGCAAATAAGTAAGGATGCTTTTGATTAGGAGCAATTATAATTTGATGCATAATTTGATGTAGCTGATAGACGGCGCCACATATGCCACATATGTGGCATAAATTTGCGCTTATTTTTTTTTTCTCCTTAAGTTAGCCTTATTTTTATTAAAAACTATTAAAGACACATTATTTTTACAAAGAAAAGATATACTTGTTAATACCTTCAAAATCCAACCGTGTTCGAGATAATCGCATTTTATAAGTCAGCTGCATAATAATTCTTAGTTGTGATAATTTTGCAGTAAAGCACTGAATACCTGTGAATAAGCATAATTATTAGTTTGTTCTTATTAAAACAACTCAAATATGATAATTTTATATCCCGAAATGCTTTGTTATGGTTGCTAAATGTCTTATTGGAGAGAAGCTTCTATCTTCTTCTTTGAGTGCCGTGTTGGTATTCAGAAGTTGGCCGTCATCATGTTTACAATTTCCTTTATATGTCGCTTTTATAAGTTTCTATGCTGGCGTTGTATTACTTTTTCTTTATTGTAAAATCCTGAGGTGAGAGTCACGGAAGAAGCGCTACGAGACGGCGTCACGTTTAACGTTAGTTGTCAATAAATTCCTTTCAAACTATAATCAAATTGTATTTTTATACGTCTTATTTATTTTATATAATAATTAAATTTACTATCAAATTAATGATCGAATATCAAATTTATATTTCAATAATAACTTAATATATTTAGTCTCACTTTGACGGGTCTGTATTTTGTTGATATGTTAGCGGGTGGTGCTACTAGCAAACATAATTTATTGAATTTTTTTAATATAATGTAATTTGTTTAAAATATAAATAATAAATAAATAATAAAGTTAATTTATTAAATGTTAAAAATATTATTTAAAAAATATAGAAAACATAATATGAAGCTAAGTGCTAGTCTACAGTGTCAGCTATTGTACCTACCACGTTTTTTTGAAGGCAGTTTTGTTGCCAGTAGACAACCCCAATGCATTACGGGAAATTTTAATGTAGTAGGCTGATGTCACGAATGCTTTTGACTACTAAAAATAAGTCTTGTTTTGTTTAATCAGTGATTTTTGCAATATCTAGTCTATTTTGGTTTCTTAAAGAAAAGCAGAAAATACCGAGGCATAATAATTTTTCTAATATGGATATGAGAGATATGATTGCTATTTATTGTCAGCCACACTTTAACGGGCGAGCAACGAAAAGGGAATATTTCAGAAGATACCCAAACAGGCTGCAACCCAATCACCAAACATTTAAACATCTATTTCGAAATTTAGGCGAAAGTGGTTCCTTTCGTCCTAAACGTGACAACTTAGGTCGACCAAAAATTATTACGCCTGATCAAAAAGATGAAGTAATGGTTCGCGTTGACGATAATTCTCAAGTAAGTACATGACGTTTATCTTCAGCGTTAGGAATCAGCAAAACTTCAGTTTTAAAAATCCTACACCGTGAGCATTTTCACCCTTGCCATTTTAAAACTGTGCAAAATCTATTACCAGCAGATTTAACTTTAAGATGCAGATTTGCAAATGATATCCGAAACAGACAAAATCTTGACAACTCTTTCGTCGATAGAATATTATTTACGGACGAAGCTACATTCACACGCCATGGTGTTTTTAATTTAAGGAAAAATCATTTCTGGGATACTAAAAATCCCCATGTTAAGAGAGAAAGGCATTTCCAACATGAATTTATGGTGTGGAATCATTAGTAATCATTTTTTAGGGTCACACGAGTTACCTCGTAATTTGAATGGTGAAAACTTATTACATTTTTACAAAATGAGTTTTTTGGATGAATTGCCATTAAACTTAGGCAAAATATGTGGTTTATGCAAGATGATGCACCACCACATTATACAAGGGCAGTGAGAACATACTTGAATACCAAATTTCCGGAACGTTTGATTGGTCGTGGTAGTCATTTTCCTTGGCCACCACGTAGCCCAGAATTTAATCCGCTAGATTTTGGTGTATGGTGCGCAATGAAACAACGTGTCTACAAGAATCCCATAAACACTCGCAACCAACTTTGAGAAGAAATAAATACTGCAGCAGTTTCTATTGAACCGATGATGCTATTTAATATGAGACGATCTTTTATGGAACGGATTGATAAATGTATTGAGGAAAACGGAGAACATATCGAACACTTACTTTGACAAAGAGTTTAATCTTAATTAGTTTAACTATTTCTTAATTTGGTTTGAAAAATAAAATGTTTATGACTTTAATTTAATATAAAACGTAAAATGTTTGATGTCAAATCCAATTATCCTATTATTTTTTCAAATCATATTATCAATTATCCTGTTGATATATTTATTTTATTTAATATTTCGTTAGCTATTAACTTTATTAAAGATATTTTATACCAAAATTCAGAAGTATTAATGTTTTTGTCTATTTTTATTTCATTGTATGGAGTAATTGCGGTTAATCAGAATTATGCAGTTGATTTGTAAAATACAATTATCTCGAAAACTGTTGAGTTTTAAAGTTATTAACAGGTATACCTTTTTTATGTTAAAGTAATGTATCTCTAATATTTTTTATCAAAAATATCGATAACTTAAAGAGCAAAAAAGTTAGGTGCAAATTTATGCCACATATGTCGCATATGTGGCGCCCTCTATCAGCTACATCAAAGTGTGCATCAAATTATAATTTCTTATATTCAACAGTACCCAGTAGTAAATTTTTATACATAAATATTAACAAACATAAAAGTTATAGCGAAAAATCGTAATATTTTAAAGTGCAGAATCTACGGTTTCTTTTTGTACAATTACTTAAGGACCACCCTGTATATATATATATATATATATATATATATATATATATATATATATATATATATATATATATATATATATATATATATATATAATATATTACTGTCTTAACAATACCTTAAACATTTGTATTATTATATCCGTCCAACTGAAACACTCCAGTACTATTATTCATTAACAGACTTTAATATTTAAAACACCTGCTGAAAAAATTGATAATGCATGGGAACCGCTTCGTTTACGGTTAGTCGAGCGTATAGTTGCTCACTACAACCATATAATTTCACCTGAGTAAAATCGAGAGTAAGACGAAGAACGGAAGTGTGATGCAACCATTTTGGTATCTAATTGAAGAGGTATTGAAGTAAAACAAACGAGCAATGACTAATAATAATATTAAGTCTCTTCCAATTAAAAAAAAAATGGAATAGATCAGTGAGCATTACTTATTTGTCTCGTCGAATCAAACATAAATATATTAAGTATTTTAAAACAACTATGCTAATATATATATATATATATATATATATATATATATATATATATATATATATATATATATATATATATATATATAAGAATAAGAAAAAAGAAGTACTTGTGACTCGTTTGGAACAAATATATAACTGTTTTGGATGGGTTGGAGTCAATAATAGGGCTATTGGTTAACTATTTTTTTTATTCTCGAGGTTTCAATTGTGTTTACAATTATTATCAAGAGCTAAAAAAGACAAAATACTTACAAGGTTGAACTAAAAAGAAAAAACAATTTTTGTTAACTTACCAAATAAAAATTAGTTTGGTAAGTAAAAATCACTGCTTACATCTTCAAAATATTTAATACAAAAATGTTTTTATGTAATAAATGTCTCTCTGAAAAATTTTTATAATTTTGAAAACATTTTTTTTTAATATAAGAATAATTGAATTTATAAATAAGTTCAAATAGCAACCAATTACAAATAGCCTCAATGTCATAAATGCCAACATAAAATTTTTATTTTTGACAATTATATTGCCAAAAGTAAAACTTCGTTTAAACATTCTTTTTTGTTTAGTAACAAAAAGAAGAAGATTTATTCACCGTTGACAGATGTCTGAAAGAATGTGACAGATATATGGAGAATTAAATATGACATTTTACAAGTTTTATATATAAATCATAAAGAAAGAATATAATTATAAATTTTGCTTAAATTTTGAATTTCAGATCTTTTGTTTAAACTCTTATCATTTTTGCTAATACAAACCATTTCCAAAAAAGTCCTTTTAAATTTATTACTTTCACTACATAAAATTTTAATGTTATCAAAATCCATAATATGGTCTTTATCGATTACATGTTCTGCCAAAGCACAAGATGGTTTTTTAATTCTGCAATCACTTTTGTGAGAAATAATGCGATTTGAAAGATTTCTTCCGGTCTCACCAACATATTCAGCCTCACACTGAGTAAAACTAATGCTGTATACTAAATTTGTTTTTTCAAATTTGTCTATAGGATATTTAGTTTTAGAATATAAAGATGAAATAGTTTTGATGTTCTTTGTTGCTATTTTTATATTGTCAATAACCTTTAGTGTTTGTATTAATTTAGGTGTTAATGATGGTATAAAAGGTAGTGAATGATAATAGATGTTCTGATTGTTAGATACAATGTTTTGAGATTGAGCAAAAAATGGTGTTAAATTATTTATATTACCAATATTAGAAAAAAGCATCCTATGTAGCATATCTGGAGGATAAGAGTTTTCAATTAGAATATTTTTTAATAACTGAAGATCTTCCTGTAGATAATCTGGATTATTAGAATTGTAAGAAATACAGACAATATGTTGAAAACCAGATGGTTCAGAAAACCCATATGTAGTAATAGATTTATAAGCTATTACTCTCACCATCCAAATAAGATGAAAATGAACCTTATAACAGGATTAAAAGAACGTGTTTTAAAACTTTCTCATCCAGATTATCTACAGGAAGATCTTCAGTTATTAAAAAATATTCTAATTGAAAACTCTTATCCTCCAGATATGCTACATAGGATGCTTTTATATATATATATATATATATATATATATATATATATATATATATATATATATATATATATATATATATATATATATTATATATATATCCTTTTTATTTGTGCATTTACCTACTTATCCAGTTGGAATCTATGGAGTATGGAGTAACGAGCCGTCCCGACGGCAATTTGGTTGGAAGCCCGTTTGAAAGAATAGCTTTGGATATTGCTGGACCTTTTCCAGAAAGTGAAAATGGAGGCAAGTACATGTTAGTCGTTATGGATTACTTCATGAAGTGGGTCGAGATCTACGCAATTCCAGACCAAAAGGCCGCCACTGTTGCAGATGTGATCAAAGAGTATATCAGCCAATTTGGTGTACCTTTGGAGAGCCATAGGTACCAAGGAAGAAGCTTCGAAAGCGATCTATTCCAGGAAATATGTGATAGACTAGGCATGAAGAAAACAAGAACTACAGCCTATCACCCACAATCCGATGGAATGGTAGAGCGGATGAATAAGACAGTTGGCAAGTATTTGACAAAAATGGTGTCCAATCATTAGCAAGACTGGGACCAATACCGTCCGTTCTTCGCAATGGCCTACTGATCCGCTGCTTATGAATCAACGGGTCAAACAACAGCAAAAGTGCTATTCGGACGCGAGATGCGACTACCTTGTGATCTAGAGTTTGGATGTCAACCTGTAGAAATGTAGCTGGTGAAAATTACGTGAAGGAGATGCGAAGAAGAATAGAAGATATACATGAGTTGGTTCGTTCCCATCTTCAGATCGCTAGTGACCGAATGAAGAAACGGTACGATAGCGAAAGGGTTGTGCTCCCAAGTTGCAGCAGTTCTGGGAGGTCCATACCTCATTATGGATAAGATTAACGATGTTATCTACCGAATAAGCAAGATTCCGAGGAGAAATTAGTACACTATAACCGGCTGGTGTCATTCGAAGGATACCACGATGTAGATGAAGAAGTGGAAGTAAATCAAGTCCAAAAATTATCTTACTCACGTTTGACGAATTCATGATGACCCGTAAAGTGAGACATGGTGTTATCACTGAAAAAAAGCAAGATCTACTTGCGCTTCCAGATGACTACTCACTGGCACGTACCATCTCGGCGAGTATTAAAGATGCACCAGGTCTCCGTCTTTCGCAGGAAGTTTGGTCGAGTTGCCTAATTTCAATGAAAACTGCCAGTTCCTCGAAAAGCTTTGAAACTTCAGAATGCATCACGCTACCTTTTCTATCTGCTAAGAAAAGACACTGCCCATGACCAACCTACCTACCAAGATGTATGGGAAGCATTACTTCAATTGAGAGAGGACGTACTGCAGTCCAACCTGCAAAAGTTAGCTATGCCAATTCTAAGGTGCCGTCAATTTGATTGGAGGGTGGTCCGAAATATGGTCGAGGAAATCTTTAGAGGCAAATCCAGGTACTAGTCTGTTGCAATCCGCATAGTTACTGGTGCGGAGAGAAAACCGTCCCTTGTCACTTTTATACAACTGGGGGCAATGTTAAGTTAGCCGCCACTCACCGTCCTGTGACCTTCCCGAAGATTTCAGCACCGACAGGTATATTTCCAAACCCTTTAATGTTAAAGGCTTCAAAACTTCTTCTTCTTATGGTGCCGTGCACCTATAGTGCGTTGGCGAATTATCTTAAGGTCAGACGTCTGTCTTTTGCGGCATGCAAAAGTTCGCCAGTGTTAGTTACGCCTGTCCAGTTCTTTATATTTCGCAGCCACGACATTTGTTTGCGACCTACTCCTCTCTTGCCCTCAATCTTTCCTTGGATAATTAGTTGAGGGATTGCGTATTTTTCCCCTCTCAGGATGTGGCCCAGGTATCCAATCTTTCGTGCCTTGATCAAGCTGAGCAATTCTCTCTCAGTATTTGCTCTTCTTAGGACTTCCTCGTTTCTCACCCTATCTGTCCATGGTATGCGGAACATTCTTCGCAAGGTCCACATTTCGAAGGCTTCCAACTTGTTAATGGAAGATATTTTCAACGTCCATGTCTCCATGCCGTATAACAATATGGACCATACATAGCACTTAACCATTCTGTAACGGAGATTGAAGGAAAGATTGCGGTTACAAAGTAGCGGTTTAAATTTAAGAAAAGCTTGTCTTGCTTGTTCGGTACGGCATTTTATTTCTTGTTGAGGATCCCATTGGTCATTCACCATCATTCCCAAGTATTTGAATGTTTTCACTTGCTCGATTGGAGCATTATCTACGTGCAGTTGTATTCTGAAAAATGCGCCCTTTCTTATTGTCATGCATTTTGTTTTTCCAGCATTTATCTTCAGGCCATATGTTTTTCCTGTGGTGTTTATTTTATTTAGTATCAACTGCATATCATGTTCGTTATCTGTGATTATTGCGGTGTCGTCAGCGTAACGAATGTTATTTATCGGGTACCCGTTGACCTTTATACCACAATCAGTGCCTTCAAGTGCCTCTGCAAAAACATTCTCCACATAGAGGTTGAACAGCATAGGAGACAAAATATACCCCTGTCGCACCCCTCGTAAAATTTCGAATTCCTCTGTGTTTGTTGATTTGTTCAGCCTCACACGTGCCTTTTGATTCCAATAGAGATTCTGGATAACTCTTATATCTTTCTCATCAATATCAGCATTGTGTAGCATTTTTATTCAAAACTAGTTCCTATTAATCGAGAAACGACTATCGAAGGTAAAAAAACGGTCCACATTATTCTAGAAAAATTTAGGGAACTCCAAGTTAACGAAACTTAATATAAATATACAAATAATAATTTAGATTCAGGCGGTGGGTGTTATAAATTCGTTATTATACGTCTCAAATAAATTGTTATGCCAAGCAAATAAATCATGTAAATTAAAGTGGTTGCATTTCAGTTTTAGTGATAAGTGTTCGTTAATAAGTGTACATAAATTAAATAATAAAGACAATAAATTAGACGATAATAAAATGGTTACACTATCTCATCTGTTATTTATAATGTTTATCTGAATTTTTCGTATCTGCAGTGTTTTTTCTATTACCTTATCTATTTTTTTGTCTTGTGGCGTATTTATCTTTTCTTTTATTTTTTTATCAAAGTAGATATTGTTTCATATGTCATTTTTACCGTTTCTAGTAAAAATCAACTGTTGTTATCGAATTTCTGATCATAATATAATAAACAAACCATTCTTATTCAATAACTACGGATGTAAATTCTTTTATTTTTTCTTTAAAGCATAAACCTATTATAACAAATTGCACATTCTTCTACTTATCTAGAGTAAAATCTCAATCGGGTAAAATAAACGATCTTCCACTCAGATTAGACAATAGCGCAAGACACAATATGTATCGTTGGGATAATCTCGGCATTCATTATCCGCACGAGAACTTCGAATACCGTTAGTTGGTAGCATTATACACTACTCCTGACAAGAATGCAATGGGGTTAGAGGTGGGAAGTTGACAGAGGAACAGCGCTTTGGAAACATATATTATAATTGAAGTTCTTCTTCTTCTTCACGTGCCATAACAGAGTTATAGCTTATCTAAGGCTTCTCGATCTTCTGCCACATGGAATAATTGTCCTGCATTTGACATCTGAGTCTTTAGCAATTCTCTATTTTTGTTGACCCTCCTTAGTACTTCCTCATTAGTTTTTCTTGCTGTCCAAGATATCTTAAGTGTCTGTCTATGAATCCACGTTTAGAGTGCTTTAATTTTGTCCATACTTAATACTTTTAGTGTTCACACTTCTGCTCCATACAAAAGTACAGACCAAATATAGCACTTAACCATTGTTTGTCTAAATTGAGATGATTATTGCAAAGAAATGTCTTCATTTTCATAAACGTAATTTTAGTAATTGTTATTCTTCGTTTTATTTCTATGTCTGGATCTAGTTGGACCATTATGACAGTTTCCAAAGGTGTAATTTTGTGAAATTTTTCAATATGGACTCCATTTAATTAAAACTCTGCATCTGAATGTGGGTTACGACTCAAGACTAAAAATTGGGTTTTATTTAAGTTTATTTTAATGCCCATTTCCTCTCCTACTTCGGGAATACACTCAAGCAGAATTTGAAGTCCTTCAATATCTTCTGACAGAATTACTGTATTCTGCGTGTCTAATTACATTAAGCAGTTCCGTTGATTTTTATTCCATATGGCTCTCTTTCAAGTGCCTTTTCACATAAATGGTCCTAGTAAATATTGAACAATGTTGGGAACAAAATGTAACCTTGTCTGACTCCTCGTTGTATGGAATTATCTATAATTTTTACGACAGCAATTTGATTTCAATCCAGATTTTTAATGAAACGAATAACTTTGTCATCTATTCCTAAATTTTTTAGCATCTGCATTAACTTTACATTCTGTACTTTATCGAATATCTTTTCGAAGTCAACGAAGCATGCAAAAATAATTGAGGTAGCATATCAATTTCTCCTTGTTAGTATTATCTACTATTATAATGTAAGGAATAGCGAAGTGGTTATATAAGAGATAGTGAGGCGTCATATTATAGACTCTCGTATCCAACCGTCAATCTCGCCTTCGGCCCAGAATGTGCATGATGTTTCTGCAAACGTGGCTCTGGCGGTCGAGTATGACGGGATAATCCTAGACCGAAGATAAAGGAAATGTTATCTTCTAAGATCGATCGCGAGTAAAGAGGACCTACGATGAAAAACTATTTATTATATGATATTTACCAGGATATTTCAGACCGATGCCCATAAATTAAAATATGTCGAAGAATAAGTAAAGAATGACCCTCAGATCCGGGAAGGTATTGCCACTATTCTTGTAGATCTCACTGCAAATTTGATCAGTTCCTAGTAATTTATTATTCTTACGCTTTTTAATGGATTGGGAAACCTTGTTAATGTAGGTGGTCTTTCGTTTGGGTTGAATAGATTTCAATCATTTCACACTGCTAGGCTGTTATCTGGGGTTTTTATTCTAATCTTTCTATCAATTATGAGACAAGAATGGCTGTTTCTTCCTCTGATTTAGATCAGCTATCTTACGTATTTTAATTAATATTTAATCCTGTCGACAGGATTTTTTGTCTTTTAGGACTATAGTCTTCTATAGTCCCCGATTTTGTACCATAAAGTAATGAGTTTAAGAGGAGTTTTTCGTGTTTTAAAGGGTTGATCTGGCATTTTTGATTAGCGCTCTCGTATGTCACCCTCGACGGGTAGATCGTTCACTTAAGATCATTGTTATCTACCAGAAAAAGTATTGAAACTTGATTATAAAAGGTATAAAATTTAAGTTTTGTTTAATATACAAATGGCGGAAATGATAAAGGCAGGAGGAAAAAGACTACACAAGGAGATACATAGCCTGATAAAAAGTATATGGGAAACAGAAAGAATGACTGGAGAATGGGCCAGGGCAAGGATATGCCCTATACATAAAAAAGGTGATAAAATGAGATATGAAAATTATAGAGGTATCGCGTTGCTAGAAGTCGTGTACAAAATATTGACAAACATCATAAGAAAAATGCTAAATCAATACACGGAAAAGATATTGGGCGAATATCAGGCAGGAATCAAAAGTAATAAAAAAAAACAGGCCTACGATACGGTAAAGCGGCAACAGATGTATGCACTAATGAAAGAAATGGGCCTACCAAGTAAAATCGTCAGGATGGTAAAGATTACTATGGATAACTCCACAAACGAAATTGCATGGAAGGAACATAAATCAAATAATTTTGAAACAAAGGAAGGATTAAGATAAGGAGACCCACTATCAACGACTCTTTTTAATGTAATACTAGAAGGAATAATTAGAAAAAGTAAAATAAACACACAGGAAACGATTTTTAAAAATGGCTATCAATGTATAGCATTCGCAGATGATCTAACACTATTAACAACAAGTAAGAACGAGCTAAAAAAATTAATGAGCAATATAATAAAAGAAGCAAATATTTTTGGTCTTCTCATAAATGAGGAAAAGACAAAATACATGATAATGGGAGAAACAGATAAAGAAAAAGAAGACAATTCCACATTAGAGGTAAAAAAAAAAATTCATGCGCGTTTAAAAGAGTTTCAGAATTTACTTACCTGGGTGTAAAAGTAGATGAAAAGGGACATGTGGAAGGGGAGATAAAAGCAATAATAGCAAAAGCAAACAAAAAGTATGGAGCATTGCGTCCATTAAAGAAATCCAAATATGTCTCAAGAAAAACAAAAATAAGAATCTACAAAACAGTTATCAGACCTACAGCTACATATGCATGTGAAACATGGGTGCTTAAACAATCAGAAATAGACCTTTTAGAAAGATGGGAGAGGAAAATACAACGAGCAATATATGGAGGTGTGAAAACAGATGGACAATGGAGAAGAAGAAATAATAAGGAACTTGAAGAACTATATAATGAACCAAAAATAACGACGGCAATCAAAGCACAGAGAATCCAATACTTAGAACACATCGAAAGAATGGGAAAGGCAAGAATGCCAAAAATGGTTCTATTACGTAAACCAATACAAAAAGAAGAATAGAAAACCAAGAAGAGATGGAAGGACAGTACGCTGAAGACTTAAAAAAAGTAATATTGTAAACTGGAAAGAAAAAGCTTTGGACAGAAAACAATGGAAGGAAGTGGTGAAGAAATGTATGGAAAGACTATAAGGAATATTAAGTGTAGTATTAAGTGTTTTATATAAACAAATGTAATTTTGTATATATTATAGTAGTATAGGATATAGCATTATATATAATATGTAATAGAAATTGTAAGGAAAAATTAAATCTTTCAGCCCTAGGCCATCAAGGCCTGTTGAGCTTAATAAATAAATAAATATTAGTATTCAAAGATCTTAGCTTGGTATTTGTGGTATTTGTTTCTAAACGATATAAATATAGACCCAATATTTTGAGAACGGATTAATACACCAATGTTAGTGCATCTAAAATTGTATCAGAAGAACTGATTCAGATGTTGATCTGTATTGCACCCAGTAGAACAGTTAACTCGATACCTCTAATAGACTAAGAAAAGTTCTGTATCTAAAAGTAACAAAACTAGAGCCGAATATATGTGTAACGAGTTATGGGACTCAAAAATTCCTAAGTATTTTTTAGTTCAAATTTAGTCCACCTCTAAACGTCACCAAATATTGAACGATATACTTATGTTAGATATAGCAAAGAATAGGAACAGTATGCTTGCTTTGTCAGAGATATAACAGTAGTTTTAGTTTATAACCGAAAATTTCATGATTACTTATGGAACTCTTTTACGCCGGACCAGTTCAATGAGTCACAAGTTCCGGATCATCTAAAGAAACTGTATTAGACCACTTCATCATGCTACTATAGGAGTTGAACGGTCAAGTTGAGCCAGTATACGCAAAGCCGTGCATATTTTCTATGCACGGTATGTTTGGGTACTTATGATGCCAGTCGCAAAGACCTATTACTTCACTGAACCGCTTACGTGGAAGAAATACTAAGATATCTTCTTTTGTGCGACCCGATCATGTTTTAATACTTGTGTTCACTTGATTTATGGAAAATAGAAAATACAGAGAGCAGAAATGCTTTACAAATAAATTAAACGATCTTGGAACGTTGTGCAGACAAAAAGATTTTAAATCAATATTACGATTTAAGATGAAAATGTAGGTATATGATGTAGTTAGGCAGTAAAATGAGATATTGCTCTAACAGAGGTATAGTGTGTTTCAATGTTCTTGGCATGTACGTCATCACAGTATACGAAATAGATCAATATAATCTTCTTTTATTTTCTCGTTAAATCTCGTTAAGTCTCGTTAAATGTAGAGAGCTGTATTAGCATTGCAATTGACACAACCCGTGTTACCCTTTCTAGAGTATCGTACCATATTTCCATAAATACTGTATTCCCATAACTTTTTTTTCGTCTTTATAGAGGGGGGGTTCAAAAGACATCTCAGTCCAGGACGCCGCCTGACCAACTTTAGTGCAGGATTCGTTCTTCGTACTCCCGGCGATAGTTTCCGAGGTACTTTAAAATGCCCTCTCGTCGCCGAGTCTACGCCGAACGCCTACCTGCTAAACCAGACCCTCCTCTGTCATCCAGCGATCCGGAAGCGGAATGGCCGCTGTAAGGCCGGGATCACTTCCGAATCACTACCTTTATTCATTCATTCTCCATTCATACACATCCACACTCCATTCATCAGCAAGGAGGCTCCCTGTCTCGTTCCAGGTATCGCGTAAAAGACACTCATCGCTCCTAGTTCGGCATCATTCCCAGATGGGCATTTCCTCCTTCCCCACAGTCTGACTCACGCATTCTAACTCATACAGTGTGACCCATTTTTCTAGCTTCACCTTTTAGAATCATTCACTCTTACCTTTAGCGTTGGTCCAGCAGTCTTTCTTCCTCTTCCTTTTTCTTGATCACTCCACGGATATAGCTGTGTATGTTAGTCCAAACTAATTTATTTTCAATCATTCTCTCAATCCTTTCTCTCACTGTAACAAAATTCACACCTGTCTCTCTCTCCATTCTGTTCCTTTCCACTATCCATCTGCTGCAATCTAACATCGTATGTGTCACAGTGTCCGAGTATCCACAGTATAGGCATTCATCTGTACCAGCCTTTCCGATCCTATAGAGGTAGGCCCTAAAACACCCGTGTCCTGTGAGCACCTGCGTCAGTAAATAATCCAGTCGCCTGTTGCCACAGTCCACCCAATCTCTTATGTTCGGGATCAGCATTTTCGTCCACTGTGCCAGATCTTCCGTGTTGTTCCATTCTTCTTGACATCTTTCAACTGACCTTTCCCTTTCCTATCTTCTCTCGGCCACAGTAAGGTTTGAGCCTCTTCTCTCATAAAGCTCTTTTCTTTCCACCGCCAAAACATGCAACGGAACACATCCAGTGATGGTCCACAAGGCAGCCGCCGACACAGTTTTGTAGGCGCATGCCATTCGCAACAGACTTGTTCTGTCTACTTGTGTCATGAGACTCCTATAGGCCGTTATCTCTACCGCCTCGCTCCAGACTGGGGCCGCGTAGAGGACGATCGACTGTACAACACCGTGTAAGACCCTCCTCGTTTCGGATTTGGGTCCTCCAATGTTCGGCATCACCCTCCCCAACGCAGCCGCACTATTCGCAGCCTTCCGGACCACCTCCCGCACGTGCTCCCCCCATTTTCCATTCTGGTGCAATGTCACTCCTAGATACTTTACTTGTTTCTTGGGTGTTAGACATGCTCCCGCACATTTTAATTCAATATTTTGCCTGTCCCTTGTCCCCTTCAGAATGATGGCTTAGGTTTTCTCTGTCGCAAGTTTCAATCCGTGCTGCGTCATCCATTTCTTTACGACGCCGCCTGCGTTTCGGACCCGGTATTTGAGATCTGGCTCATCCCGGGCCACTACCAGTACAGCGAGGTCATCCTCGAATGCGAAGGGGGTTGTACCCTCTCCGTATTCAGAGTCCATAACCCCGTCATATGCCAGATTCCATAGCGTCGGGCCCAAGACAGATCCCTGGGGTACCCCGGCCGTCACGTCCACGATCGTGCCCTTTTCCACCATAATCCTTCTCTCGGACAGATACTCCGCCACCACATTCATCAGGTAACCAGGACATTCTCTCTCCTCCGTTGCCTTCATTACCTCGTTCCACTGCAACGTATTGAATGTATTCTTAACATCAAACAACAGCAGGGCCGCCCAGCGATGTTCATCCCCTCTGTTCCGCAATGCTTCAAGTACACTCATGATTGCATCAATCGTGCTTTTCCCTTTACAAAAACCAAATTGCCTCCTTGATAAACCATCTGACCTCTCAACCATGTCGTCTATGCGTACTCGCAGCATCCTTTCATACAGCTTACTGATGCATGGAAGCAGACAGATGGGGCGATACTTTTCTCTAGCTTTGGGAAGCAGTATCAACCTCGATGTCCTCCAAGGCTCAGGAAATAGGCCCTTTCACATATATATCTTTCAAATGTGTAAGATTGACCAGAGATACCAAGCGGCAGCAGTTTCAAAGTGTTTAAGAAAAAAGAAAACTCAGTTCAAAAGCATTGTCCATCAAATAACTATTAAAAATCATCCAAAGCTACCACGAGGAGACCCCCGATGGAGCACAAAAAAAAAGTTTTTTCACCTTTGCTCATTTGAACTTGCTTGGAGAGGCAATGAAGTCGTAAACTGCAAGATTCACTTTTTCCAGAAGGAATTTGATGTTATGGAAAAATTTAAAGGCCGAATTGAATACAACAGCATTTTTTCAAAAACAAATCAAGGCGATTCGAAAAGTTTCAAGTTCGACAAGCAGCAAATGAATGGTAAGAAATTCGTCAAACGAAAATTTATGCCCAGTTAGATTATTTTTGAAATTAATGGAAAAAAAGGGACCAAAGATTTTATCAAACAGACTCTTTCTTACCGTTCACCTCAACTGGAAGGATGGATCTTGGGTCAAAAACTGTCCACTTGGAATCAACACCGTATCTAAGTGGACAAAAATGTCAGCTGAAAAAATTGGAATAGACATAAAAAAACATAAAATAACAAACCATTCTCATCGATCTTCAGCTGTGTCAGCCTTGTTCAAGCAAGGTGTTTCTGAACAGGAGTTAATTAAATTAATAGGTCACTCAAATGCAAGCTCCCTAAAACCATATCTAAAGCTGGATTCCAGTCACCACCAGAAGTTGATCAAAAATCTCAGAACAACAAAAGAAGCTGGACCTACGAGTTCCCAAATGCTACAGGTCAATAATACACAAAATCATGCTTTGGTAGAAAAGAATGGTCAAACTACTATCATCATCATCATCCAGCTCCATTTTCACATCCATTGTTTGATATAGGCCTCCTCCAAACGTCTCCAGTTCTCTCTATATCTAGCTACTGCAATCCAGTTTGTTTCTATTCTCCTTAGGTCGTCGGTCCACCGGGTGGGTGGTCTGCCTCGACTTCGCTTGTCGGCTCTTGGTCTCCACTCCAATAATCTCTTCGTCCATCTTTCGTCTTCCATTCTAGCAACATGTCCAGCTCACCTCCATTTTTGTTTATTGATTCGCAGTATAATATCGTCTACGCCAGTTCGTCGGCGTATCTCCTCATTTCTCACGCGATCTTTCAAGGTCAGGCCCAGCATTGATCTCTCCATTCGCCTTTGTGTTACCCTCAGTTTTTCGGCAATAGCTTTCGTTAAAGTTAGGGTCTCTGCTCCGTAGGTCAAGACTGGTAAGATGCATTGGTTAAATGCCTTCCTTTTCAGGTGAATTGGGGTATTTGTTTTAAAAATGTCTCTTATCCTTCCATATGCCGCCCATCCCAACGTGATTCGTAAATCCCAAACTACTATAGCTTATAATAATTGTACATTAAATATTATTAACAAATAAATAAAGATTGTGTTTCGTTGATATGGTGCATTAATTGTCTCGTGAAATAGTCTTGTCGAATATTATTCGAGAGAAAATTATTTATCGGCAAAATTTTCTTCTGGTTTTATTCAAGTTTGTTGCGTTTTGGCAATTTTCGCTTATGAAATTTTAACAGAATCACTCGACTGACATCTCGTTATGTAACTGTCAAAATTTAATTCACGAAAATTGCCAGGCAACAAACTTTTATGCCAGTCAAAAATATTTCCGGCAAAATTTTGTCTCTTATGATATTATATACAACAATACAACTGACATTACAAGTATGAATACAAGTCTATTCTATGTTTTTCATGAAACGTTCTGTAACATTATGCGTAGATGAACAGCAACGTCTCTCTTGTCATACTGTAATCTTAAAAACGCTGAAATATACCATAATAACCTCTCTCCTATTTTACTAAGCTTATATCAAATTATCTTGCAGTGTCTACAGCACAAATTTATTACAAAAAGAACTGAATACTGGGAAAATTAAAAATGTTGTGCAACGTTTACCAATATAGAAACAATACGTGTATTTCTTATACACCCGGTACGTCCGTAATGACACCAAAATAGATAAAACTAAATATTTATTTCATATTCTTCTCACTGATTGGAATTCCTCGAGAATTCATTATTATAGCGGGATTGAAAATACCTTACGATTAGTTATAGTTGAAGAGGACTTCTCTAACAAGATTTAAAACTAATACTCTGAAGAATTGTATACCAACGACGTCCTAGGGCCAAACGCATCCGAGTGGAACTAACGAAGTGTTCCGGTTTGTGGAAACAAAT
Organism: Diabrotica undecimpunctata; assembly: GCF_040954645.1. Lineage (NCBI taxonomy): Eukaryota > Metazoa > Arthropoda > Insecta > Coleoptera > Chrysomelidae > Diabrotica > Diabrotica undecimpunctata. The sequence goes on along the minus strand of NC_092803.1, from coordinate 16,740,689 downwards.
TTTTAAGGAAATAGACTTGCTAGGAAAATAGTTCTTTTTGAATAATGCTATTAAAGCTTCCTTTGTGCTTGTAAATTACTGGTTTAACAAGTATTGATCAGTTTCTGAATGCATAGACATTAAAATGGGATTCAGACATACAAAACGATATAAACAGTCGACGTAGTAAGAAGTTTGTTCAAATCTTTTTGTGATTGGTGTGATTTCGTTTTGTGTTATTGTGTTAGAAACTCTATAACATATGTTAAAGCGTACCCGGGATCCGACATAAATTCGGACCACAATCCACTTATCGCCAAAATGAAACTTAGTTTAAAGAAAGTTCAAAGACCAAAAATTATGAAGTACGATATTAACCAACTGAAAAATAAAACAGTAAAGGAAAAGGTACAAAAACGCCTAAAAGAGATAACGTGGGCTCGTACAGAAAAACCAAGGGCTCGTACAGAAACAGATAACACAGATGTAGAACTAGAAAATTTGCACAAAGTAAGTCAAGAAATAACAGAGAAATACTTAAAACCTGAAAGAACAAATAAAAAGGAATGGATGACGGAGGAGATAAGAATCGCTAAAGATAATAAGAATTACTACAACAAAATAAATAACGAAATAAAAAGGGCTATTAAAATAGCAAAAGAAAATTGGTTTAGGTGTACAGGGAAATAAATTGGAAGTGTACAGAGATGGAGTCATTACAAGAAAAACATGATTCATTTAACCTCCATAAAAAGATTAAAGAATCGGCAGGCTTATATAAACACAAGAACACTGGATTCCTGACAGATAATCAGAGAAACATAGTACTGGAAATAGAGCATAAAAGGGATATTTGGATTAAATACGTGGAAAAAACTTTGGAAGATATACGAAGTAAGACTGGTATTACAACAAACACCAATTGCGAATCTGGACCACCATTTACAGTCGAAGAAGCAAAATATGCCATTAAAAGCACCAAAGATGGTAAAGCAGTAGGCCCTGATAATTTTCACTCAGAATTCTTAAAACTTATGGACTATGATGGCATAAAATGGTTGACAAATATATTTAACAATATATATGATACAGGCATAATTCCCCAAAAATGGTTAGTGTCAACTTTTATAAATCTTCCAAAAAAACCCAATACGAGAAAGTGCGAAGACTATGGAATTATAAGCCTTATGAGCCATTTACTTAAAACATTTCTAAAGGTCATTCACAAAAGAATATATACAAAATGTGAGGAAAAACTAACTACTACTACTACTAAGGATTTCCACAGTTTTCACTGTCTTCCTTCACTCAATCGTTTTCTCCAATTTTCCCTGTCATTCCAGTCTCCCTCTCGCAGGGTTCTTTTCTCCATAGCCTCGTCGATTTCATCTCTGAATGACCTTCGGGGTCTTTTTCGGGGGAAAAACTAACAAGAACACAATTCGGATTTCGTGATGCTCTGGGAACACGGGAGGCCCTTTTTGCTGTACAGGTGCTATTTCAGAGATGCAAGGATGTGAATTGTGACATATACGTATGCTTTATAGATTATCAGAAGGCATTTGACAGAGTAAAACATGACAAATTAATGACTCTAATGCAAGAAATTGGAATTGACAACAAAGATCTTAGAATTATCAGAAACATTTACTACAATCAAACGGCCAAAATCAAAATAGAAGACCAGTTAACTGATAAAATTGCAATAGAACGTGGAGTACGACAGGGCTGTATTTTGTCCCCATTGTTGTTCAATATTTATTCTGAATGGGTATTTAAGGAAGCTTTAGACGGTTGTGCGGAAGGAATACTAATAAACGGTGAATGGTTGAATAACATTAGATATGCAGATGACACTATAGTTTTTGCCGATAATCTGAATGACTTACAGATATTAACAAATCGCATAACAGGTCAGCAACAGATACGGACTAGCTCTTAACATAAAGAAAACCAAATTTATGACAATTAGTAAAAAACCAATACTAAACACTCAACTTACAATCAACCAACAGAATATCGAAAGAGTCGAGCAATATACATATCTAGGCACCAATTTAAATAACCAATGGGACCACTCAACAGAAATTAAACAGCGAATAATAAAAGCAAAAGCAGCATTCGTTAAAATGAGAACCATTTTCAACAGTCGAGACATATCATTAAAAACAAAATGCCGTCTATTGAACTGCTACATATTCACAGTTCTGCTCTACGGAATGGAAGCGTGGACTTTCGAAATGTGGTGTTATAGGCGCATCTTACGTATATCCTGGGTTGACAGAGTTACTAATGTGGATGTCCTGCGTAGAATGGGGAAAGAATGTGAAATTCTCATGACCGTCAAAACTAAAAAGTTGGAATATCTAGGACATGTAATGAGAAATCAAGAACGTTACGGCCTTCTCCAGCTAATTCTCCAAGGGAAGGTAAATGGTAAGAGAGGACCGGGAAGAAGACGCATTTCCTGGCTTCAAAATTTAAGTGGTATAACACGACTACCACTGAACTGTTCCGCGCTGCAATAAACAAAGTAAAGATAGCCGTGATGATCGCCAACATCCGGAACGGATAGGCGTTTTAGAAGAAGCAGAAGAAGAAGAAGTTATTGTGTTATTGTGTAATTTTGAAGAATAATTTTTATCGTTTTATAATTTAACATTTTAGGTAATATTTTATACAGTCCATCCAAGTACTAGATGTTTGCACAATTATGACATTAAAAAGGAAAAGACAGTTAAGATTTGATTTCACGTACAGGGCGCCTGCGCATCCGCTTATACGTATTTCGGCCTCATCAGAACGGCTTTCGCAGTCGCTCTGTTTTCAGCATTAGAACGGATTTCGAAAATTAGTTACGGATTTTAATTATGACATTATTCACTAATTTTTTTTATGTTACTTCTCTCTTGTACTCACAGAAACAAAAACGATAAATTTAAGCCGCCTGTCTATACACAACAGCATACATCAAACAAAGACAGTCATAGGACTATGGTCGGTAATTGATTCACCAACTGGAAATTTTAAGTTTCGTTTTGATAGCGTTTGTAGTGAGTATATAAAATATTTCCTTGTCATTTAAATATTTCACCCTTTTCTGTACTTTGAATATACATATTTGATTTATTAGGGTAAGAATTTATTTATTAGCTAATTACGAATAATATGATATTTATTCTAACCTCTAAATTCACATTTAGTTATTTAAATATGACTAAAAACACATCAACGGAGTGATATAAAATATTTCTTTAGGGGTTTTTATTTTTAAAGTGTGCCTGGTCAACCATTAAATTCTCAAGCAAAACATCTTGTGTTTGAAGTATTTTTAATTAGAAAAAAATGAATGACGGGCCGTTGGAGCTATTTTCGTGTGTTCACCAGGTAACACATTAAAATGTATTAAAATATATATCATTGAACAATTCTCTATTTAAGAGAGTATCTGTTGCGTTAAAAATATCACGACGAACAGTATGTACAATTATAAAAAGGAAAGAAAATAATCATCAGTAATCAGGCAAAAGTAGACCTCGTCTGAAAAACAAGACAACAGATCTATCTGAGGGATCAAAAATGGCAGTGCGAAATACAGTATACGACATGCACGCAGAAAGTAAGTACCACCTTCTTATATTTCAATATAAATAAATACGAAAGGTATCAAAAATATCTTACCCTTTGATAGGGGTCTCCAATATAATAGTCGAACTTCACTACATGCTGCTCAACGGAAAATGAATTTAGATCGATAACATATTTCTTTTTATAGAAAAATATTTACAGAGCAAAAGCCTTAATTTATTTGTGGCTCGAAAATTAAATTAACTTTATTGTGGATTCGAAATTGTCTCTTTTTTCTTACGTTCTTCTAATTTCGTACATAAGTTTAATTGTTATTTTTGTAAGTGACATTTTTGTATATGTAAATAATAAACAACACCAAACTTAGTTAAACTATAAAATATTTTCTAAAATATTATTAAAAAACAACAATTATTGACAGATCTATAAAGCATATTCTTTTAATACTTACATCATCTAACCATACCCTTGCGACCAACCCTTAACTCAAACTTGAGACACAAAAATCTCCTTACCTGGAACAAAAAAAAAGTAATTTTAATGGCGTGTTGAAAATCTATATTAAGGATGATTTTACTGGAAAGATACAACGTCGAGAAGCACTTTTTTGTCCTCATAATTTATTCAGTGTTCTCAACACCAACAGAAAACTTGCCCGGTAATTAGGAATTTTTAAAGACCACTAAAATATTTATGAGTTTCTGAAATTTTCAAATATTTGCCTCCAAAGGCAGGTACGAGAGTTAGATTCTACACTGGGAAGACTGAAAAGTTTACTTTATGGTTACTGACGTACTATATGGTAATTCGATGACAAATGACAAAATTATTGTCCAACATAAGTAATACTATAGTTTTCATGGTTCTCCTTAACAAAGCATACATTTTTTACGTATGACAAACCTGTCAAAATCGGACCAAATATTAGTGTGAAAGTATTAGTATTAGTAGAGTGAGAGCAGCTGTGTCGGGTTTTATCTTCAGATAAATTTTTCTCACGGCATATTCCAATGCTAGGTTAAAAAACAACGAGGAGAGCAGATAGATCTCCCTGTCTTAGTCCAGAGTTTACGCAGAACGTATTTGATGTTTTCCCTCCTAATATAACTTGTGCAAACCTTGAGAAGAAGAAATGACATGGATCATATTTTTTGTACTTAGCTCGTTATTCAATTCTCCACTTATACTTTTTATATATATTTTTTTAATTCGGCGGTAATTTTTGAGCTCGACCTTCCAGGATCTTAACGCCAAACATAATATACTAATACATCTATTTATAACATATGCAAACTATTTCCCTTCCTGGACACTATTATCAGTTTATTTATGTAGTTAACTCAAATAAAGCACATTCTGGAGCGAACTATGAACTATTTTATCTGGTTTTCGAAAGTTAATTCGGCATTCGTTCGAGAACGTCCTGAATTATTTAACCGGCATAGTTGGTCTGTAGAAAAAGGTAATTAAACGGGAAGGTAATAAAAGCAGCAGATAGTTGCACACCGAACACTGTTTGGCTTTTATTTGAATATTAATTAAAAAGTGGAGGTTTCAAAAAATGCTGATTTTTCCGTGACAATAATCCAAATACAGACCCAAACGTATTCGGTATTTGTACAAATATCAATGTCGGCAATAAAATGTTCTTCATTTGAATTGTAGATCATTTAGTAGTTTACATTTCATTATTGTTTCATAATTAAACCTTATGAATTGTTAATCTTGTCATTGAATGAGGAAATAGTTACTTTTTCGGTTTTTATTGACACTTCCGAAATATTTCCGATTATATTTTAATGTTTTAGTGATGCAAATTAGTTCCCACGCTATTCCAAATATTAAAAACATATTTACTCACAACCAAATTATGTGAAATAATATGTTATTTCTTATTAGTTCAAGCGAATTTAAAAAAAAAACAACATACGATGTCAAACAATATTTATTTTAAAGCAATTTTAATCAGCAATAGATACAAATTAAAGAAAACAATAAATTATTGAAATAATAATTTGAAACTATTTCTTTTAAAGTCGATATTTAATTTCAATCTAAAACAAATAATTTTTATATTATTTTTATTTATTAATGTTTTTTTTAGTAGTCATTGTTACCACCCCTAACCCTTATGCAAGCTTTAATTCGCGTGGACATGCTCCTAAACAAATTGTCAACATTTTGTTGTGGTGGGTTATTCCATTCTTCAAGGTGATATCTTCTGCTTCAAGGAAGTCTGTAGTCACTCTGCTGGTACGTGGAGGTGCATTATCATGCATAAAAATTAAATTTTCTCCCACTCCACCTCTCCAGAACTACAGGTTCTAGAACGAATTCTACACGAATTCGTCGGCGATCTGATTTTACACAAATTATGGTTTCGTCTGAAAGCAGCACATTTTGCCAATTACCAATGATCAGTTTTGGTGTTAAACACGTCAATTTAGGCGATCAATCTTATGCCGCCTGAATAACTCGGGACCTCTAACTATCTACTGCTGTATACTTCTTGGGCACGAAGACTTTTTCTTATCATTCCAACTGAAATACTTACTACTGTAGCTTACAAAACTTGTATTTGCGTTGTTTCTTTTTGACGACTTTTTCTTGGTTTATTCTTAAGCCTTCCCAATTCCTGATACCTAGCATAGGTTTTTGGCACAACGCCCTCACTCGATCAATTCGTTTCTAGTCATCATATATTTACTCTAAACAGGTTTAAATTAAAAACTTCTTAAAAAATAACTAACAAAATATAGACATTAAATGAGAAGTAAAAAGTTAAAAGAATATCTGTCACTAAAAGAAAATTTACTAACAAATTATATTTATTTATATTTTCATAATTTCATATAAAAACAATGTGAAATTTTTGCAATTATCAATTCGACTTTTGTATTAAAGTTCGATAGAAAGAATTATTAGTAAAATATTTTCATATTTTATACAGTCGCGGCGGAAGTGTCCATTTGTGTACCTAACATTTATACATAAACATAAATATTAAAATACTTAAAAATGTTAATTGTCACTAAGACAGACGTAGAGAAATAAATTTTGTGAAGTGCAGAAAACGGATACGTCGCCGATTTCTCTCCTTATTTACCCGATGGAAAAATATGACTCCTTTCATTTCATCTTTTATTAAAATAAACCTTTTAATCAATTTCCTGAATTGATACTCAAATTCACTGACTTTCTAAGTTTTTTAAGAAATCGTACAAACCTCAGAAACCATCAACTCAATTAAAAGTGGAACTCTTACTGTAATTTCATTTGGAAGTTTGCAATCTGGAGTCATAGCAATACCTGCTTTCTACCTAAGTTGTTCTTTTTTATTTTCCAATTTCCGAGATGCTGTTTGCATTTCCCTACCGATAAAAGATGATAGCTTTTTTTTAACTCAACTTTTGATTACTCATTGATTTTTGTTATAAGATTGTTTATTGAAGTTTCAGTAGTAGATTAGAGATTTTTTTGCCAAAGAAACAAAAACTTTCTTGACCTAAATTTGAGACAAAGTTAAGCAGTTTTTTGACAAGTGAATAGTTTTATGATAATATCTCAAAGGATAATATTTTGAACATTTAAGTCAAACAATAAAGAGCACTACAGAATAATAATTATTAAAGTGAATACTTCGTATCGCTCGGTATGATGTTTTTGCACGGGACCGAAATAATATTTAACGTGAAGCGTAAAATCGAGACGCGTGTATTAACCTTGTGGTATACAGTAATATACAATTACATATACATCTCTGTTCTCTACTACTCTGTTCGCTATCAGGATCTCTATGTCGGCTTTATAGTTTATCAAAAAGCTTTTGATAGAGTACGACATCTTCTTCTTCTTTGAGTGTCTCTCCTATCGGAGATTGGATATCATTAGGGCGATTATAATTTTATTTACTAATTATTCCAGAGTGTCCATTTACCCAACGAATAATAATCGAGCTACCTACGAGTAATATCATAATGTAAACCCTTTATTTCTATCTTAATATGATTTAGGTTTTTTGTGGTTTTGATAGAAGTGAGTTTGTCCACAATGCTTCTACAATCCGTCAGAATGATATAATTATCCATACCAATAGAAGCTATATATTTTAAAGCAAGTAATAAAGATGATAGTTGGGCAGTATATATTGAAGCTTCATTGGGCAATCGACATGATTCTTTGTAATCCGAATTCCAGTGATATATTGCACAACAGGTTTTATTTTGAATTTTAGAGCCGTCAGTAAAAATATATTGAAATGCAGGCCACTTATCTTTAATTGTTTTGTTGATCATACTTCTTGGAAGCTTTGAATCCATATAATATGTTTCTATTACCTTGGAGAAAAGAGTCTTCGGAGGTTGAGCATAAATTGGTGGTATTTTATTTTGATACAATTGTTCTTCAAATATTGTTAATTTCCTATAACTTTTAACGTATATGAGAATTTTTTTGTTACGCAAATATTTGTGGCTTAAGTCTAATATATTCAAGTTACGAATATTTTTTAAATAGCTGAACTTTTTTGAGATAGCTCTAGCTACAAGCTTATCTATACAAAACTGTCTGCGTAGTGTAAGAGGTGGCTCTTTAGCTTCAATTTCAATAATAGTAATAGGAGCAGATTTTAAGTAACCAATATTCGGGTCAGTTTACCAACTGGTTTTACAAAATGCTCTAAGGATATTCATGGAGTTTTCCGATTTTTTTATAATACAATGAATTTGATCCTTCCATAACAGTTTACGATCCAAATATGTGCCTAGATATTTTACACAATTTTTGATTGGAAATTCTATATTTCCTAATTTGAAGTTACCTTGAGGAGTTTGGCGTTTTTTGGAAAAAAAAACAAATTTTAGTCTTTGTCTTTGTTTTTGTGTTTGTTTTAGTCTTTGTCCAAATACTTGGAAATTGTACACAGTCAATTTGTTCAATGATGACAGAACACAAAAATCACCACAACTGGGAGACCATTTGTATGGCCCAAGTATTTTGAAAGCTGAAATTGTACACGCTATCAAACTATTAAAAAGTAACAAAACCCCAGGACCAGATGATATGTACGCAGAAACAATCAAGTTACTTAATGAAGAAAACCTAGACATTATTGTCAAGCTCTTTAACGACATTTACGATACGGGCCAGATTCCAAAAGATTGGCTTCGCTCTACATTTATCCCCCTACCAAAAACACCACGTGCGAACTTCTGCAAGGACCATTGACTAATAAGCCTAATGAGTCACTTTTTAAAACTTTTCCTGAGAATACTGCACATTAGATTATTTAAGAAATGTGAAGAGGTCAGTGGATGAAGTCAGTTTGGTTTCAAAAATGGACTTGGCACGAGAGAAGCGATCTTTAGTATGCAAACATTAATACAGAATTGTTTAGATCAAAGAAAGGATGTTTTTGTCTATTTCATCGATTATGAAAAAGCATCCGATAATGTAAAACACGAATTGATGATAAAATACTTACAAGAGTTTGGATTGGACGACAAGGATATAAGAATTATCGCCAATCTGTATTGTACGTACCAGACAGCAACAGTACGTCTTCAAAATTTCAACGAAACAGAAGATTTCTCCATTAAAAAAGGAGTAAGGCAGGGTTGTATACTGTCTCCAATGCTGTTCAATTTATACGTAGAAAAAGCCTTCGCAGAAGCGGTGGCAGTTATTAATAACATCAGGTATGCCGATGATACAGCCATAGTGGCAGATAACATCGAAGATCTTCAATGCCTTTTAAATGATCTAACTCTTGCAAGTGAAGCTCCGGGTTTGAAAATAAATATCAAGAAGACAAAAACAATGATTATAAGTAGAAATGATTACCCCAACGCAGAGATATATGTTTCTGGAGAAGAAATCGAACAGGTCAGGCAATTTAAATACTTGGGTTGTTTGATGAATTAGGGTTGGGACCCCGAGAATGAAATAAAGAGCAGAGTTGAACAAGCCAGAAATGCTTTTTTGAGGCTTCGTAAGTTTCTGACTGATCGCAAATTGGACTTCAACCTCGGATACAAGATGCTTAAGTGTTACGTGTGGCCTGTTCTCTTGTATGGAATGGAAGCATGGACTTTAAAGGCCAGTTCCATTAACAAATTTGAAGTGTTTGAAATGTGGTGCATGCGTCGAATGCTTAGAATATCATGGACGGGCAGGGTCAGAAATGAGGAAGTACTCAGAAGAGCGGGCTTACAGGATAGGGAACTTTTTAGTTATTTAAAAAGTAAGAAGACTGCATACTTGAGACACTTATTACGAGGAGAAAGATATACTTTTCAGCAACTGATACTCGAAGGGAAGATAGAGGGTAGGAGAGGTCTGGGACGTAAAAAAATGTAATGGCTGCGCAATATTCGACAATGGACAGAAATCCACAGCTATGAAATGCTTCGCAATGCTGCTAAAAACAGAATTATTTAATCCTGACTATTTAACATCTCACCTGACAAGACGATGTACGGTGGACGCCTACGCAGAAATGCACGGCACCTTAAGAAGAAGAAGTCTTTGTAGTTGATATTGATAAGCCTAGAGAATGGTAATAATTTTTTATACAATCTAGTGTAAATTCGGGTTGACGCCTACAAATGTCTAGGATAGCATGGGAGGTATACAACACAACATCATCTGCAAACAGTAATATATTAGAGTGTGGAGGTACTATCTGTTTTAGATCTATATTGTACAATGAAAAGAGAAGTGGACTTAAAATAGTACCATGTGGTATACCTATATTCGTTAGCCTTGGCGCTAAAATTTATTTCTTTCTCATTTATTTTTAAGTAAGTCCATCTATTCTTGTACAAGGATATAACGAAATTTGAAATTTTAACTGACATTCCAAGATATAACAATTTCTTATATCTTTAATTTAAAAGCATCCGTTATATTAGATTCTAAAATTTTCAGGTATTCTAGTACTGAAAGGTATTCTTACTTTAAGTTGGTAGAATACACCATTTTCTAGAAAAACTGATTTGAAAATGTTTCGTTTTTTCGTCATAAAAGTTAAATTAATAGATACTTTAATTAATTTTATAAATTATCTTTTGTTTCAATAAATGCAGCACAAAATTTGTAAACAAGTTTTGGAAAATAAGCAAAAAATCAAATTGAAACAAAATTTTATTTAAAGGGTTTTAAAAACAAAGCGTTTATTACGATGGAACGAAACTACCACAACAGAACAAGTATCAAAAGTAGATAGTTACAAAAGATGCTCTATGTGATGACCATTAGATTCTTGCATAAATTTGCCTTTTTGCTTAGAGAACGCCGAATTCCTGCAAAAATTCCAAAGTTATTTCTAAATTAGTTGCAGGCATCTTGTATCCTTGGCCAGAGTTGTGGACGATTTTGTATCGGAACGGAATAAACAAATGCTTTTATGTATCCCCAAACGCAATAATCGCAAGAATTAAAATTCGGTGACCTTGTTGGCCAAGCAACTGGACCGCCTCTTCCAATTCACTAATATTCGTAGTTATTATCGAAAAAGTCTCGTACATTCCTGCTAAAGTAGGCCTGACAGCCGTCATGTAGAAACCATAAGTTTTGCCAAATATTTAAAGGCACATCATTTAATAAATCAGGTAAAACATTTCGCAGGAAATGTAAGTAATCAGCACCATTTAAACGAGCAGGCAATTCCACAGGCCCAATAGTTAACTACCCTTATCCAAACGTTTATGCTAAACCTATGCTGATGCTTAAATTCTTGAACAACGTGGGGATTTTCACCAACATAAGAATTATATTGTGCATTATGCACATTAAAAATTCCATTTTTTGTGAATGTAGCTATGTCGAAAATAAAATGTACCTGAAAAAAATTGTCATTTTGATTTTTCTGATTTTGTAACCATCTAGCGAATTCTTCACGAGCAGGAAAATCTCCTTGTGGCAGTACTTGTACCTTTGTAAAATGAAAAGGATATAAATTTTCGTTGTTTAAGATATTTCCTTTTATAGATAATTAGCGAAGACCAAAGTGGATTTACGCCTGGTAACAATTAATAGAAAAAAGAATAGCGGTTGGTACCGAAGTACATCTAGCCTTCATCGACCTAGAAAAAGCGTATGATACAGTTCCAAGACTTAAATTGTGGCAAGCTTTACAACTCGGCATTAGTCCATACCTTTTAAGAATAATTACAAAAGTATACAGGGATAACACTACTTACCTAAAAATTGGAAATAGACTATCAGAGCCAATAAAAGTAACTAAAGGACTAAGACAAGGATGCAGTATGTCACCATTACTGTTTAATTTATATATTGAGGCAGCCCTCCAAAATTGGAAAAACCACTGCCAGGGAATGGGAATCCCCATAGGAAATGACATACTGTTTTCCCTGAACTTTGCGGATGACCAAGTCGTCCTAGCTCAAGATTCTTATGATCTAGAATTTATGATAAAGCGTCTATACAGAGAATATGTAAAATGGGGGTTACAAGTCAGTATGAAGAAAACAGAATATTTAGTTATCAATTCAGATGCAAGGTTTAAAGTGTTGATAGTCGAGGACGTGGAAATCAAACAAGTGGAAAAATTTAAATATTTAGGTGCACTCATTGATAAGAACGGCTTGGGAGAAACCGAAATTAAATACCGAATAAATCAGGGACGTAAAATTGTAGGATGTCTGAACTCCTTATGGTGGGATCGCAACATTTCCAAAAGGAACAAAAAAAGAATAGGGCAAACCATGGTTGAATCTGTTCTTTGTTATGGCTCTGAAGTATAGATAATTAATGCAGACCTTAAGAGAAGATTGTTGGCAGTTGAAATGGATTATTTGAGAAGTGCTAGAACATCAAGGATGGAAAGGAAGACCAACGAATCTATAAGAAATAACATGACTGCTACAGAAACGGTCATTAACAGAATATAAAGAAGAGGTTTAAAATGGTTTGGACACCTATGGAGAATGCCTGACGAACGTTGGCACCAAAAACTTCACAGATGGAAGCCCCCTGGAAGAAGAAAAAGAGGTAGACCTCGACGCTCATGGAATGAAGGAATTAGAAGAGCTATGAAATCGAGAGGTTTGAAGGAGGAGCATGCCTTGGACCCGGAGGATTGGCGGAGGAGAACGGGAATACGGCGATAGCCGTCTCCAAAATGTATTATATTTACAAGTTGGATCCTGTAATATATATATATATATATATATATATATATATATATATATATATATATATATATAAGATATTTCCTACGTAAGATTTTAAAATTGTGGGATACATGGCAGATAGTCCTTAAACGCTAATTTCTGGATTTTCCTCATCTTTCATTAAAATAACATCCTCATGTGCTGCGGATACATAATCATGTCGTCCTCTTTCATTATTTTTTGAGACCACTGAACTTGTTTCTCTTAATCGTTAATGAAGAGCTGTAAATATTAAGTGAGTAGGATCACGATTGGGAAATTTTTCAGGGTATCTACGTTGTGCTTCTCGATCGTTACACCTCACTTTAGCCATAAACTAAAGCTTATCAGCGTATTCCTCATTAATAAAACCATTTTTGTTGAATTGAAATTGTTATATTTGAATGCCACAAAGTAAAAAACTAAAAAAAAAACATAAACTTCGCGAACTGACCACAATTTGACACCTGAAAATTTAAAAATCTAGTATCACGAATGCATAAAAGATAAAGCTAAAAAATTATGCGTTAAAATAACCATCGACCTACCCAAAACGGATGCCTAGGATCGGTACTAGAAATAAGCAATTTATGAAATCGCTTTAACTCTGGAGTATAAATAATCGTACCAGTTTTCATTTTTGTAAATAGAAGCGTTCTGGAGGAATTTAAAAAAATCTAATTACCATTAAGGCGCCATCTTCAAAGAGCTCTAGCTCCCTTAGGAAGCATTTTCGGACTAGGTGAATTGGGTTAATTTGTCTTAAAATTATCTGAGGAATCTACGGTCTTCGTTTGTCAGGAGAGTTTCTGAACACCCTTTATAGTCCTTTGGACTACCGTTACTAAAACCGTGGTTATCTTTATATCCATGCACTTTTTTTTACTTTTCAAACGAATGACTAAAGTTAGATTCACCGAAGAGGAGAAATTTCTTGCTTTTTTTTAATCCATTATAATGATAATCAAAATGAAGTAATTAAACATAAACACAAGAAAATAATGATTATCTTAATGACGAATAAATTCTATATAACAGTTAACAAATTTTGAAAATTACTAAAATAATTAAACAAACTTTTTAAAGAAAATAATTAAGATTTAATTATTTTCTTTAAAAATAATTAATTTAAGATTTTTACATTTTAAAGAACTTAAATGTGTTTTGTTATTATAAAAAACATTAAAAATTCAGTAATAAGCAGATATAAAATTTCATTAGTCACATTATAGTAATAAAGCGCTATAAGAAGTATGGCTGTCGGCACTCCCCAAGCGCCACGCCCCTTTTTTGTTTTAAAATTATGTATGTGTTTCTAATACATAAACACCTTCAAAATCACTACATTTATCGCTTAACCTATAAACATGGTATGTAGCTTATTTTAAATGCCTGCTTTTTCGACGTTAATCTACATTACTCAATACATACCAGTCTGACATAATTTAGAAACATGAAATGCCAAATGTCATATGTCAAAATTATTTCAATCGGTCTGCTGCTCGGAAAAAGTGGTGGTATTATATACTGATTTTCAGTCTACTCTTGCATATGATAATAAATATCGGCGAAAATTACATTTTGCAGCTGTATGAACCGGCCTTTCGTACGACCGAAACCAAAAAAAAGTTATTTTTTCGAGACTACAACGTATTGCTTGTCAAATTTAACGTGATACTTGGCCGATTTGAAATTAGGCTCCATCCACGATGCGCATTCGACCACAACACAATTCGTCCTTATTATTTCTTGGCTCTTCGAAGTGCAAGGTACTTGTATAGTCTTCGACAAAGTTTTTTTTATTTTACTTATGTTTAAAGTTACTGTGTGTTGAAGAAATATTGTATTATAATGATTTGACTTTTTAAATAATTATTGTTAAGTATTTAACAATAATTAAACAGAGAGAAGCGATGCAAAATCCGCATGTTAAAGATTTTAAAAAAGTTTAAGAGCGTGCTTCCTTAGCAACGGGAGTAAGTTTAGCCACTATAAAACGGATCTCTCGTGAAATAAAAAATACAGAAGAAGGTGCTTCTACATCATTTTCGACGCCTAACAAAAGAATGAGATCTTCCCCAAAATCCAACTTGGGCGATTTTGACAAAGGTTTACTTCGGCGTATAATAATAAATTATTACGTCACGGAAAAACGAGTTCCTTCATTGCGACATATAACAAAAAAAATTAATGAAGACAATATTTATACAGGGTCGCATGAAACTTTGAGAAAAGTGATGAGAGATATGGGATTTCGATGGAAGAAAGCTAAGAATAACAGGAAAATCCTAATGGAAAACCCAATATACAAGTGCTCCGGAGGAAGTTTCTCAGAAATATTAAACAATATAGGGAAGAAAATCGGCCCATAATTTACATGGATGAAACTTATATTCATTCCTCTCATACCCATGACAGATACTGGGGAGACAATACCACCGAAGGTTTGCACAAGCCAGTGTCCAAAGGGCAAAGGCTGATTATTGTTTACGCCGGCGGCCAAATGGGGTTCTTAAAAAACGCATGTTTGACATTTAAATCTGGTACGAAGTCTGGAGATGAACTATAATAATTATAAAAAATGGATTCATGAAAAACTTATTCCTAATATACCAGCCCGTAAGTGTATTGGTTATAGACAATGCATCATACCACAATGTCCAAGTGCAAAAATGTTCCATTATGAGGTGTAGAAAAGACGAAATGAAGGAATGGTTAACACACATATCTCTGTAGGAGCTGGGTTGTACGCTTGTGTGTGTGTGTTTTTATTTAAAATAAAAATTATTCTTAGGCTATTTTCTTGTGGCATAATATTGTAATTTACTATTTTTATTGGGAATAAGCCACAATTTTAGTTTAAAATAAGTTTATTTTGAAGTTTCGAGTTCCACTTTGGAAATCGTTAACTCAAAATACGAAATACCAATAAATTAAACAAATTTTGTTTTTCTTACTTAAAATATATAAATATTTCTACAAAATCTCCTTACAAAAATAAAATATTCACTAAAGTTAATAAAGTTATACAGTTTAGTACCTAAATACCGGATGTTGACAGCCATCCCAACGGGGCTGGTATTATTTTACTGTAAAGAAATAAACAGATTAAAATATTTATGACTTACTAAAATTTAGACCTACTGTTCTTTTATTTTTATACAGTTTACTGTAACGCAAATGTAAAGCTTTCATCTCTGCCAATATTCCTTTTATAAAATTACAGAACGAGACATTTATAGAAGTGTTCGAAAAAACTGCCGCTTCAACACGACTGAATGGTCAATATTAATGAGTCAAATAAAATATAATTATTAGAAGAATTTTTTTACCAAGTAACAAAAACAAAATATTTTGTATTTTGAGAAAAATTTCCGAAGGAAAACTTAAAACGTCAAAATAACATATCATAGAAGTTCCATTAATAAATAAGGTCACTCTCTGTAAACTTGTAGCATAGAGTGTACCAACGAGGCGAAGAGACCGAGCGCATTATGTCTCTCTTTTCCTCCGAATGCGTTCTCACTTAATTTTCTACGCAAGTGGACAAATTTGTCAAGTATCACCTTAAATTTGACAAGCTGTACTTTTTGTTTTTTCCGCCTTACGACGGTCCTAGCGTTAATGTCATTGAAGTATGGCATTTAGAAATAAGAATGGACCGTCGGAGTGATGACGTAGATTTAATTGACATCTGTCAGTTTCACTTTCCAAACAAACCTTGTTTAGTATGGATAATTTGTATTTTTCGTTATTTTTTCATTTTTTTTACAGAATCTTTTCGTTTTTGGCAATATCTAAGTATACTATGAGTTACTACAACAATTTTACAATGTTGTGTAAATAATAAGGCATGTTGTTTTATAAAAATAACAATAAAATGCATGTATCAAGAAAGTAAGGTTAGAATGTCTTTAATTTAAACTTTTAAAATATATTTCATAGAAACAGAACACTGAATTATGATGGTATTATCGTAAAAAACGCTATACTTTCATCTTTTCATTTCAACTTTTGTTTGGAAAGTAATAATAACAATATGACAGCTGTGACGTCACACTCCGACTGTCCATTCCGTCTAAGTCTCGATGTCTAGTTGCCATATATAAGAAACATTTTTTTATTAATTAGTGTATAGGTATTTTGTGATGTTGTTTGATCCCAGTTAATTAATTTCCCAGTAAGGGTACAGGAAATGATGTAAAAGTAGAATTACACCAATATATAATCAGTAATTCAGAATTCCTTTTAGTTTGGTAGCCATATAAATGTAGATTTCTGTTTTGTATTAAATAACCTCACAAAAGTATCCAGATTTTCGTCATCTGGTATCTGCTCTGGACCACTAGATTTATTGGTTTTTATCGATCTTTTCCATTTCTTTTTGTTACTCCAGTAAGTTCTTTGGGTTTTTTATGCAAACTATAAGAAATTTCGTCACATTTATAAGTAAATGTACTCTTATTTTTGTTTTTGTTATATTTCGTAACTAATATGTTATCGTTCATTATCCTAAAACCTTCAATATTTTTTCTCTTATATTGTTTTTCTAAGAACTTTTCTACTTAGCTCCTTAACCGCTGTTTTAAAAATTTGTCACTCATGTCGCAAATTCTTGAAATTATGTATTTTAAT
Organism: Diabrotica undecimpunctata; assembly: GCF_040954645.1. NCBI lineage: Eukaryota > Metazoa > Arthropoda > Insecta > Coleoptera > Chrysomelidae > Diabrotica > Diabrotica undecimpunctata. The sequence goes on along the minus strand of NC_092803.1, from coordinate 16,723,314 downwards.
ATTTTTCTACATTGTCATTGATGTCTTGTTTCAGTTGTTCTGCGTTTTCTTTACGATTTAACTTGTCTGTATTTAGTTTTTCATGTTTTGTTTTTTTGCAGGTTTTTTCTAGTAAAGTAAGAATCTAGGGTATGTATATGTGATCAGAAAATATACTCTTTGATCAGAATCTGACATTTACCTTTGCAGATTTTTGCGTTAAAATCTCCAATGATGACCGTTGTTTCTAGATTTTGTGATTTTGAGTTCCGTGTAAGAGTCTTATAGAGTCCATCCGCTAGATCTTTACACAAGTATGACATTATTCACGAATAATTTTTTATATTACGTCTATTTTCTACTCACAGAAACTAAATCGACGAACTTAAGCCGCCTGTCCATACACACAGCATACATCGAATAAAGGCAGCCACAGGATGATAATCATTGATGGGATTGTTAGTCCTTAGACGAAGTGTCTGTGAGCAAACACTTTTATTTCTGATTACTGCGGTTTAAATATTTATTTACGGTATAGGTTATTGGACAAGCTGTAGGTTTCCAAAAATTCAAATGTCACGTTCAGAAATGTATACTCAGTTTTCAAAATCCAATAAATGAGAAGTGTAGTGTCATATCAGTAGGTTATGATTACGGTCACGGGGCTCTAGGCACAATGTATGGAGACTCTTTGTCAGTTGTCACTACTTGTCAAGATCATTGTTAGAACATGGGTTTTGGGACATTGTTGATTCTTGGAGACTTTGTTAAAAAGTATGTTTAAATAAATGTATTAAACCCAATGAAATATTATTACTTGGCGCAGTCTAGTGGAAATTAAACAAAAATCATGGAAGCAAGGTTACCAAATCCATTATCATTTGAAGGCAATGTGGCCGAAAATTTTAAACGATTTAAGCAAAGTTTTGAAATATATCTGATGCCATCAGGAAAAAGTGGTAAAAGTGATGAAGTTAAGGTAGCAATTTTACTCAATTTAATTGGAGAAGAAGGCATTGAGATTTATAACAGTTTGGAATTAACAGAGGTCCAACAAGGAAAGCTAGCAGATGTATTGGAAGCATTTGAGTCTTATGTTACCCCTAGAAAAAACGTGGTTTATGAAAGATATTTGTTTTATAAGCGCATTCAAGAAGAAGGAGAGCCTTTTGACCACTTTTTAACAGATTTAAAAAATAAAGTAAGAAATTGTGAGTTTGGTGTTGAAGCATTTTCAATGGTCAGAGATAGAATAGTATTAGGCACCAATAGTAAGGATGCACAACAAAGCATGTTAAAAACAATTAATTTAGATCTGACTAAAGCTATTGAAATATGTAAAATGCATGAAGTATCCCAAGCTCAAATAAAAGAAGTTCAGAACAGCTTAGAGAAGGTGAAAATTGAATCAATTGGAAGTAAAGTCAAGCAGGGGCATAATTCAGTCCAAACAGTCAGGGGTGCAAGTTCTTCTAGAGGTGAATTTAACTGCAGAAACTGTGGGAGTGTCCATGGACCAAGGAGGTGTCCAGCATATGGAAAAAAGTGTAGAAAGTGTGGTAAATATGGGCATTTTGATAAAGTGTGTTATCATGGTAGGTTAGTAAGAGAGGTACAAGTGGAAGAAAGTTAAAATAATGAAGTAGATGATTTCATGATTTCATCAATCACTGTTAATGAAATTAAGAATAAAAATAATAAAGACTGGATGGAAAATTTAAAAATTAATAACATTGATATACCCTTTAAAATAGATACAGGGGCACAGGTTAACATTTTACCCAAGGTTTTTGTTGAAAAAGTTTGCAAAATTAATGAATTAAAAGAAACTAAGGTCATACTTGAGACATATGGTGGTTTTAAGATCATTCCTTTGGGTATAATAAAACTTGTCTGTAAATATAAAAATATTGATCATTTATTAGATTTTGTTGTTGTAAAGGAAAGATCAACACCTATCTTGGGTTTATGTTCTACCATAGAGCTTGATTTAATTAATAAAATTGATAACATAACACTGCATTCTAAAGAAAAATTTGTAGAAATGAATAAGGATGTTTTTTCAGGTTTAGGTAAATTTCAGAAAAAATGTAGTTTAAAGCTTAAAGAAAATGCAGTGCCAGTGGCTAGGCCACCTCGTAGAGTCCCACTTACAATCAAGCCTAAACTTAATAATCAACTAATTGATCTTGAAAAGCGAGGAATCATAGCAAAGGTTGATGGTCCTACGCAGTGGCTTAGTAACCTGGTAATTGTTGAGAAAACTGATAAATCATTACGTATCTGCCTAGATCCTCGTGACCTGAACAAGGCATTGGAACGGGAATTTTGTATAATACCTACTGTTGATGAGATTCGTTCAATGTTACAGGGTAAGTCATTTTTTACAGTTCTAGATTTTAAGGAGGGTTTTTACCAAGTAGAACTGGATGAGCAATCCAGTAATTTATGTGCTTTTGGCACTATATTTGGCACATATAAATTTTGCCGCCTGCCATTTGGTCTTAACATAGCACCTGAATACTTCCAGAAATTAAATTCTGAAAATTTTGCAGATATTCCAGGTTGTATAGTCTACTTCGATGATCTATTAATTTGTGGTGAGTCAATAGAAGAGCATAATAATACACTGAATAAGGTGTTAGATAGGGCTAGAGAACTAAATGTGAAATTTAACCCAAACAAAATACAATATTGCGTTGAAAGTGTTAGATACTTGGGTCATATCTTTGATAAAGATGGGATGAGAGCTGACAACAAAAAAGTAGAAGCGATAAGAAGATTGAAGGATCCAGAAAATAAAAAGGAATTACAACAAATTTTGGGAATGGTAAATTATTTAAGGGCATTCATTCCAAACTTGTCAGAGATTTCCACGCCCTTAAGAGAACTATTAAAAAAAAGTAATGCATGGGTATGGACATATAGACATTCTGATGCACTAAATAAAATAAAAGAAGTAATGATGTCAAGTAGTGTGCTTGCCAATTTCAATGAGAAGTTACCAACCGTGATACAGACTGACAGTAGTAGTAATGGCTTGGGGTGCTGTCTCTTACAGAATAACAGACCGGTAGCATTTGCATCTAGGGTCCTAACGAAAGCAGAGTCAAATATGAGTCAAATTGAAAAGGAGTTCTTGGCAATCCTTTATGCATGCAATAAATTTCACAATTTTATCTACGGAAGGAAAGTGCAAATTGATTCTGACCATAAGCCTTTGGAGGCATTAATGCATAAAGGCATTGCGGACATAATGTCGCCGAGATTACAAAGGATTAGGGTAAGATTATCTAAATATGACATAGAGGTAAAATTTAAGCCAGGCAAGTTCATGCATGTGGCAGATTTATTATCGAGGAATTTTATAAAAGATGAAGTGGATGATGATAAATTTATTACAGAAATAGTTCATACTATTGACATGACTGATGAGAAGAGAGAACAATTTAGGACTGAAGTGGATGCTGATGAGGATCTGAAACTAGTAAAGAAATATTGTATACAAGGGTGGCCCAAAACTTTGTCAAGAGTAAGCGATTCAATTAGGTATTATTATTATATAAGAAATGAACTATATTTACTTGACGGACTAATATTTTACAAAGACAGAGTTATAGTCCCAAAAATATTGAGAGAGAGCATGCTAAGATTATTGCATTCAAGTCATTTTGGCATTCAGAAAACCCAACAGAGAGCAAGACAGATATTACATTGGCCACAAATGAACAAAAGTATAGAAGACTGGGTAAGAAATTGTGGCAAGTGTGAGATATTTAAAAGTCACAATGCTAAAGAACCACTATTACTTAGAGAGTTGCCTCAAGCACCTTTTGAAAAGGTAGCAAGTGATATATTAGATTATGGTGGACAGTCATATCTAGTTCTGATCGATTATTTTTCTAAATGGCTCGATATAGTGAAAATTAATTCAAAAACTTCTCAGGTGGTCATCAAGGAGTTAAAGAAAATTTTTTCAACACACGGAATACCCTATGAAGTCATATCAGATAACATGCCTTATAATTCGTGGCATTGTCAGCAATTTGCTAAAGACTGGGATTTTCGGTTTGTAACGTCCAGTCCCCGCTATCCACGGTCTAATGGGCAGGCAGAACGAGCCGTTCAAATTGCAAAAAACATGCTTAGAAAGTGTGACGACTTAGATATGGCGCTCCTGGAGTATCGAAATACTCCAATAAATGGAACAGATAAAACACCGGCCCAATTAGTGACTAACAGGGTTCTTAGATCGAAGCTACCATCAAATAAAAAGCACAAAGACGTTAATCTAAAGGAAGAGTGGGAGAAACTAGAGGCAAAAAGAAACGAATATAAAAATTATTATGATAGAAACACCAAGGTAAGAAGAGAAATAGTGCCAGGAGAGAATGTAGGTGTCAGAGAGGGTAGAGAATGGAGACCAGGTAAAATTATGGAAAAAATAGATGAGGCACCCAGATCTTATTTAGTGCAGAAAGAAAATGGGGAAGTGGTCAGGCGAAACAGTTATCACTTGAGGCCTTCCCTAGTTAAAGCGGAAATTAAGAAGAATACTGATTTCGCACATAATGATAGATCATTAAACTCCTCATCTGGGAATCAGAGTTGTGGAGTAGAGGAACCTTCAACCTCCCAGATGAATGCTGAAAATAGAACTAGTGCTAGAATCAAAAGGCCTCCAGTGCGTTTTAAGGACTATCAAATGTAAGGGGAAAGATGTCATATCAGTAGGTTATGATTACGGTCACGGGGCTCTAGGCACAATGTATGGAGACTCTTTGTCAGTTGTCACTACTTGTCAAGATCATTGTTAGAACATGGGTTTTGGGACATTGTTGATTCTTGGAGACTTTGTTAAAAAGTATGTTTAAATAAATGTATTAAACCCAATGAAATATTATTACTTGTAGAAACGTTCATGGTAATATTAGCCATTTTCTAATTCTTGTAACCGACGACATAAGTTTGGCTCGCATGTTTTTGCCTGTTTCTTATCTACGTGTTTCCTATAATACAAAAGAGGACAATGACCAAATATCGATCGGATCTACTGTATCTCATCTTTCTCCTTATCAGCAGTTGTTATAAAAATTTGTATTAAATTTGTGTCCCATGTGTCATTATTAATTTCATCAATATAGTTCTTTAAAACATCAAAATGATGCCGTCACTAACTTTGTTATATTAACGCTAAGTATAATCGTCGACAGAAAGTATGTAAAACATAAACAGTCAGATTTGATCATAAATGCACTCCCCGTACATATTTCAGTCATACTTTCTGGCACCATTCACTACTTTCGAACCACTCCAAACATCCACCCTCGTTTAATTTTGTTCGCCTAGGTATTACTTGAAGAACTTGTCTTCCCAAATTAAATTATGCATCTCTGGAGCATTTGAAAATAGTGAGTCCTTCGGCGTTGAGTAGGTCAGCGTTGGTGGATGATGCAAATACCATAAAAATAGACTACGTGGGAATAATTTATGTAAATAAAGTTCAACCTTCGTTGATTGGACTTTATTGGAGCTGTTGTTTTACGGAAAAAATGGAAAATACTATCCCGCCTTCCGAAATGATGAATAATTAATGTTTTAAGTGAAATAACGAAATGTATTGACCTAGACATTAAATAAATGCGGTAATTTTAATGCCACAACTTAGTTTTATGATTTAGTTTTAGAAAATATAATAAAAACCAATTGATTAGAAACGAAAAGAAGAAAATAATTTTCGCCATAAACAAAATAAAATAAATAAAGAAACAATTGGAGTATTTAAACACCAGGACAGTGAGATAAAAAAGTGCAGGTTGAAAATAAACATTAAAATAATAAAATATATTATTATGGACAGGAAACAATACGAATAAGAAGAAGAAGAAAACTTAATAGACTAAAATAGGGATAAATGTCAAAGATTTGAATAAATTAAAGTCTAAAACTAGTATAAATTTCATAAAATTTTAAAAATAATGAGCGATAAGAAGAAAAGAAATCTGAAGATAGGTAATTCCCTATCAAATTTACAATATCAACAAACGATATCCCTATTTGGTCCGCCATCTTTCAAAACAAGTGCTGCCGCCTGTAGTCGATTGAGAACACGAATAGATGGGCTTGCCAGTTGATATGTTTAAAATAAGATGTGGTAATAACTTCATTAGTAAGGCTGTACCCTCTTTAATGACAGAGTGGAGGTTACACAAGGAAAGGCACTAGGCTCGGGCTCATCAAACAAAAAGACAAAAGAGGGAATGTAAAGGTAGTGGGGGCAAAAATATTGTTAGAGAAGGAAGTGCCATCTTGAGAGGCCAAATTAAACAAGGGAAGAGAGTCTTTCCTTGTTTAAGAAATCAAATTTAGTTGGGTTATGTTATTATTTGTCCCAACTGTCACATGAAATCTTATTTATATTGAAGTTTTTTAACAATTGTTTCACATTTTAGACTGTTATCGTTAATATTTAATTAAAATTTTCTCGTCTAAGACACATTATGAAAACCAATTTATAGCTACTGTTAATAAGTGTCGGAAAATTTAAATTTGAAAGACAAAGAATTAGTTAGTGGAGTACTGAAGATAAAGAGAAGGGAAGTAATTGGGCACCACCAATTTTTAAGGAACAGGGAAACCTACGATATATAAAATAAGAACGAAAAAGGTAAGGTACGGTTAGGATAATCACGCGAGAATAAAATAAACCGTGAGAGAAAAGTTATTATGGTTACGCGGTACATACTTAATATTTCGCCACATACAGCGAAGTCTTCTACAGCTGGCGCCGCTTCTCGCATCCTAATTTCCATCGTTTTCTGTCGAAGCAATCTTCAGTTGTTAGATCTCTGGCGGTCATTACATCGTCGACATCGTCTCTCCAGGATCGTCTTGGTCTACCTCGTTTTCTTCTAGTTGGCGGAGTCCATTCTTCTATTTTTTTTGGCCATCTATTTTCAGGCAATCTCTGAAGGTGTCCATACCAGTTAAGTCTTTTGGCTTCGATTGTGTCTATTATGTCTAGATCGATTTCCATTTCTCTCCGAATATCTTCGTTTCTCACCCTATCAAGTCTAGTGAGCTGGCAACATTGTCTCCAGTAGTTCATTTCCATGGCCTTAATTTTTGATTTGTTTCTTTGGTTTATTTCACAGAGTTCGGCGCCGTACAGCCCAATACTTTCTATTATTGTTTTATAAATTCTTCTTTTATTTTCTTTTGTTATTTTTTTATTCCATAATAGTCCGTGTAGCTGTCTGGTGGCTGATCTTGCTTGGCCAATCCTGGAGTGTATTTCTTCGATACTTCCTGCTTTTGATGTTATTTGGACTCCCAAGTATTTAAAATTGTCTTTTGGTTTTATAGTTCCCATTTCGATTTGTAGGCTTTCTGGTTTTTCTCCTACAACTAAATACTCAGTTTTTTGTATATTAATTGTAAGATTGTAAGATATGAATTGTAAGATTTGGTATACTCATCTTCCAGTTTTCTAAGCATGTAGCCTACATCACTCTCGTCTTCAGCTAGAATGGCTTGGTCGTCAGCGAAGTGTATCGTGTACAATCTATCATCTCCGATTGGGATGCCCATATTCCAGCACTTTCTTCTCCACACTGAGAGTGCCTCATTTAGATATATTTTGAAGAGTGTAGGTGCTATGCAACAGCCTTGCTTTAGGCCCTTACTAATAGTAATTTCTCTAGTTAATCTATTTCCAGTTTTAATGTTTGCCGTCATATTTTTGTAGAGCTGTTGTACTGCTTGTATATTTTTTTTGCTTATTCCTTGTTTTTCCATTGCTACCCAAAGCATTGAAAGTGGTACACTATCGTATGCCTTTGTCAGATCTATAAAGACTATATGAGTTGAAAGGTTGTGGGCTAATCTTTTCTCGATAACTTGCTTTAGAGAGAATATACTGTCCATACAGGATATGCCTGCACGAAAGCCATTCTGTTCTTCAACATCTGTCATATTGTGTATATAATAAATCAAATCGTAATATCAATCAATAACAATGTCTGAAAGAGATACACCATGCACATGAAATAAATATATACATAATACAAAAAATAAAAGGCAATTAGTTCATCAACAGGATTATATTGAGGTATAGTTAAAGTAAATGCTCTATAACAATTTTATTGAACAGTTTAATAGCACGAGATAAGTTACTGCACGATTTATTTTTGAATAAAACGAATAATATTTTCTGAAAAATAATTATGAGCAATTTAGTATCCTCAAGAATAAGAAAAAGGTAAGGAATATTATAGTTCTATCTACGTCAATATTTGATATAATTTGAAATAAATCTTTACCTAATTCTTGCAATAAGTTAATTTTTTATGGTTTAAATTTATTCTTACGTAATACACGTAAGACTGAAGAACGACCTACATCCAGCGGCGGCCCGCCAGGTGAAGTAGGTGAAGGTGAGGTTCACCAAAAAAATATTAAATTGAGATAAATAAATAAAAAATGAAAGCAACATTATTATATCTAAATTCTGAAATCAATTATTTATTCTCTTTTAATTAATCTAAAAATTAAAAAGACAACTAGCTTTATTAGCGGTACGTACTTGACGGTCAAGTCCTGACCTGTGTCACTAGCCGTGTACTGAATCTTAGTATTCAGGATTAGGTGAATATAATTTTTGAAATGCGAAATGCATCTGCATGAGCGTTCACGGTTGCCATGGCAACGTGACGTCAGCCTATCCTTAGTGATAGCTGAGAAAACTGGTGAGTGCAGTTTCGTCTATAAATATCTTATTCGTCTTCACCCACTGTTGGATGTGTATTTGGTATTCCTATTTTTCGAAAATTTCTCTCAGCGACAATATTTTGAAATTTAGTCTATTATATAGATATTTTTTAAATAGTATAGTGTATAGTATAGTATTTATTAGTTTAGTTTAGTCACAGTATTAATTTTATTTGTTTAGTGCACTTTATTAATACATTTCTCTGTGGTTTGTTTTGGATTTCGGATATAAAGTGTTCTCGTGGATTTCGTTTGGACAAAAATAATTTTAGACAGACATAAATCCAATTAATGACTTCTTCTTTTTCTTCCTATGTCGTCTCCATTAACGGAGGTTGGCGACCACATTTCTAAAAGTTTCTCTGTCTTTTGCAACGTGGAATAATTCGTCTACAGTCATGTTTGTCCAGTCTCGAATATTTCGCAGCCATGATTTCCTCTTTCTACTTATTCCCTTTTTGCCATCGACTCTACCCTACATGATGACCTGCAGAAGACTATATAAAATGGTGGCTAAATTAATGACTTGGTGTGTAATATATTAGAGACTTCGTTTAAACATTGGAAAAATGAAGATAAAAGGGATGTTCTTTTACATGGTCGACGAACCAGTATTTTAAACATTTGCGTCTGATCCAGAGTGGTCGGTTGCAATCAGCATCTGACTCAGAGTGGGCGGCTGAATCGAAATTCACCAACCCGTTTAAGCAGGCGTGGTGTTTTAATCGCCAAAAAACCCTCAATGAAATGTCAAGGTTCAGAACTAAAATACCCCAGGCAAGCAGAACGAATCGTATCTAGTATAAGTGCCCTAAAAAACTGTTTTCAAGTTATTAGGGCCATAAACTCTATACATTTTTTTAACAAATTTTTAATGAGTTTTGGGTGCGACGTAGGTACCAAAACTCCTTTTGGTCTGGCAAGCTTTCCTCATCTTCAATACTTTTTTAGGCCACGAGCCGCCGCTGCCTACATCAGGTACTTGTGCAACCCTGCTTGAGGATGCATGTGGATCTTCAACAAAACTTTGCATTATATCTAAAGTTTTGTTGTCATTCATAGCTCTTTTCGGTCTACCTGATCGGTATCTATCTTTTACTTCTCCAGATTCCTCAAATCGCTTTACAGTTTTTTGCACCGTCGCCTTATGAATAGGAGAACGGTTTGGAAAAGTATCATTGAACAAGTTGGCTACTTCACAATAATATCTTTTTCTCTCACCGTACCCTCCCATCATTAGAATAGTAATTCGTTCTTTTTCGTTAAGAGCCATTTTAGAGAAGCAATTTATCTTGCAGAACTTTTCGAAACAAACTGTCGGTTTTAGTTAATAATGTAAGTGGTGAACAAATGTAAAAATCACAGCATTCTACATTTAAATATTTAAATTTATTAAAATGTACATATTTTGCACTGTTTTATGTATTTGAGACATACCAGACTACATAAAATTATAAGTGTTACATATCGTTGAACTCGTATTGAATAGAAAATTCCAATAATGACTGAATATACAGGGTGATGAATTTAAAAACCAAAGTTACTAATAATATAAGGAAAACGGCAAATCTGGCAACATTGCAAATATGAAATATGGAATCTCCATATCCCAAAATAGGTGTACCTTAAATTTTGTAAAATTATGACTAGTAATTTACAAGATAACTGGTCGTTTCCAGACTTTTGGGCCACTCTATATATATATATATATATATATATATATATATATATATATATATATACATAATATAATATATTTACATTGCTACCAACATGTTTTTTAAGATCGTCATCTATTTCATTTGATTTCCTTCTCTTCTTCTACCGTATTCCAATATCGCCGATATGTCTGCTTGTTATGTATTGTTGTGGTTTGAATTGTTCTAAAATATGTAAAGAAAAATATCATAATGTAAATTTAATTTTATCGACAAATAAATTCGATTTAATAAATAAATAGGAAAATTATTTCTCTAAAAACCAAATAGATAAGAATGAGTAATGGTTTTTATAAACTATGATAAAGCAGCTAGATATCGATATGATAGCAATAAACAATTATGTCAAAAGCACAGGTATAGGAATTCTTTGAATACAAAATAGAAATCTTTTGTACACAGAATTTTGAAAGTAAGAACAAAGCGTTTAGTAAAAGATGAAGGTAGATAATAATCTCGATGTTTAGTTATATTGTTATATCGAGATTTGTAAACAAAAAGAAAGGAATTATTCATGAAATTGCAAATACCAAATGATATAAGGCCATGACGACAGCGATTTTGTTAACTGAGAAAGTATTGAATGTGATTGGTTGGAATTTAAGGTATGGAGCCTATGATGGTGGAATCTGATTGGTAGAAGCGGAAGGTAGAGGGAAACGACGCCAAACCGATTTTGCGATGCCGGAGGAGATTTTACTGTGTTCTGAAGTTCTGAAGAAGCTGGTTGTTTTGTTGCTCCATAGCCTGCAGTGAGCAGAGTTGCTTGTAAATAAAAATTGTGTATAGTGTTTGATGTGTATGTGGAACAAGCCAAAGGAGTGGTAGGAATTCAAAGCGGAATTTACATCCTGTAGTAAGGAAATCCTTTCGATTAGTAAGAAGAAAGTGTGTTCCTGTGGGATAGGTGTTTATCCAGCAAGTGTTTTGGAGAAACTATAGCGGCGTTAGTGTGTGTGAGAGACTTTCACCAGCTGAGGAGAACAGGGGTGTGTGAAGCATCCAAAAATACGAGCAGTAGATGGTCAGAGCACAGTTGGAAGAGAAAAGGAACCAATAGAAAAATTGTGTAAATAAAAGGTCAGTCTGATATACAATAAAAAAAGAACTTTCAACCACACTCGTAACGATATCATAACTAATTTGATTCTTTCAACATTTTGTTCAGCTATTTGCTAATTAAGAGATCTTCTTTTTGAGTACAAGTCATAATAAGTATTGATAATTCGTGTATGAATATTAGAGAATTTTTAAGTTTAATTATACGTATTAAAGCATAGGTTATATGTTTGGTTTAATTATAAATTTATTTGATTTAGTATTTTGGAAGTAATTAAAAAAAAATTATCACAAAATTATTTGTTTTCATTTATTTTCCCTTTGTCCATCTTTCCCTCAAAGGCAATAGTATAGATATTACTTTGAAGTCCCGTAGAAAACTAACGATAATAAATATCCCTGAGATTAAAAATTAATTAAGAGAAATTTATTTGTTTTGCAAAATTAAGCCTAAGTTAAATTAAAGTTTAAAAACATCATAAGGGTCACAATTTGCAATTCATAATAGTATATAATGTATTGTTTTTATTTAAATCAAAAATAAAAATGTTAGCTTTCAAATGGATGTTTTAAAGAACAAGGCCCATTCATTTTATCAGAGGTTTAAGATGATTGTAGTATATTTTTGTACATTAACAATCGGTTTTCAACCCATATGTACTATACCTCTATCCATCATCATCAGATTGACATTATTTTCTATATGTCCATTCCAATACCACCGTACTAAAACAAACCAAGTTGTCGCATGTCATATTCAAATATTCCTGTAGTAATTTCCTGCTTCGTCCTCTGTGCTTTTCCTTGACGTTTACAGGACAAAACAAATACCGTGATTTTTATGCTGAAAGTGCACTAAAGTAAAATGTGAAACAGAAACGCCTTTTTGCAGTGATTGGAGCTGCGCCAAGTCTAGAGAAAGAAATTATATTATTAAAGTCAACGACGATTATGTTATTGCCAGTTGAGTGCAGAATAAAAGCTTCACGATATTTATATTTTTACGGCACTAAAACAATAATTTTCCACATAATTACAATATAATCAATTAAGTTGATGAATCGAACCTTGCGGTTCGCGTTTTGGTCGATATCTCGGTTTTTTCGGGGGTGTGTTTTGAGCTAGGGTATGATCGGATAGTTTTTGGGGATTGGTTAATATACCAATCAACGGCAATTAATTAGCAATAAAATATGCCACAAAGATGGACCCTGTAACCCTTTTCCTTGACAAGATAGAGCTAGGGCTATGCTAGCTTTACCGTAAAGTTAGCATACCCACTGTTTCACGGAAACGGAAATAAATTTTTCCTTCTACAATAAATTAGCCATCAGACTGGCTAAAATCAACATTCGTAACATTACCAAAAAAATCCAATGCCTCACACTGCGATGACTACGAATATTAAGCATGATGTCTCATGTCCTTAAAACTTTTCTCAGAATCATTCATACACGAATTTACAAGAAGTGTGAGTTTCAGATGAGTGACACTCAATTCGGGTTTCGAAATGGATTGGGAACACAAGAAGCTCTGTTTGCCTTAAATGTGTTAACACAAAGATGCAGAGACATGAATGTAGATGTATATACTTGTTTTATTGATTATCGAAAAGCATTTGCCTGCGTTAACCGTCAAAAGATGATCTAAATTCTGAGAATAACTGGAATTGACGATCAAGACTTGAGAAAGAATCCTTTGCCAGTAAAGAAAGAAAAAAAAAGAACTTAGTGGATATGTGTGCGCTTATATTCCTAATCCAGAATATAGGGAATTTTATTTAAACCCTACTTCAACGGAAAATTAAAAATAATTTTTTATTATCTTTGTTAATAATGTAGGTTTATATAAATAAATATAGGTATAGGTGTTCCTTGAATATTTGCCTTATTTCCTTACGTTTCCACACAATATGTTAAAAGGTTGCAACCAACGCATTTTGATGAATTTCAGTGATTTTTTATATATAAAGATGGAACAAGGACAACCTTGTTCCACCTTTATATATAAAAGTTTATGCTAAATCTTTTGGTTTTCCTTACCCAATAATAAAAAGTACATTATTGATCTTAAATTTAATTACAAACGAAAAATACGTTTCCTGCTAAAACATGATTTTGTGGGTTACAACCTTATTAGGTGCATCCATTCATTTAATTATTTAATTAATGTGTGTGTGTATGTAAACTAATACGGTCCTGTAGTTATCTTGCCTCACTATAAGAGGCAAAGAACATTCGGCGTGCACAGTGCACACACATATCTCAGTATTCGTATAACCGCTGTGCGAGACACTCGTTTGTGTAAACTTCCACCCTCAATGTATACAGAGGCGGTGTAACCAGTCCAGAGATCCTACATAGTCCAGTGCACTGAAAAGAAGAAGATTCATTTAACGTCATACGTAACTTTTACACTTTAATTTGCATACTCACACAATATTGAAATTAATTAATAAATTTGACGCCTACCTTATTTCGACATCAAAAATAATACCAGTACCTATAAATAAACATTTGGATAATTGTTAATTCTCAGAATTATTAAATACAATTATACAGGAGGACTACTCAAAAAATATTCAAGTACAACCCAAAAAGGCAGCAGAAATGTAGGAAGAACTCGAGAAAGATGGTCATAATACTCGTGTGAAAACGGACCAGGTAAAGTTTAATCCCTGTAGTGAAAAAGAAAAAAAAAGTAGGAATACAATAAATGGCAACTTAACAGAAAAATCCACGAAAGATGGACGTCATTTGGCGAAGAATATTGTACCTATATTATGCCTACAAGTTATGATATCATAACTGCCTACAAGTTGCGATTTCAAGAGCCGAAATTTATGAAGTGGGTTTTAAATTACCGCTCCATTTTCCACATTTGATAACCAGCGATAATTATCCATTTCCAAACCTAGAACTGTTAAAACTAGTGGAAGAGGATAACTTGGAAGTACTGGCAGATTTATTCAACATGGTGTACGATACGGGAATAATACCACAAGAGTGGCTGAAGTCAGCATTTATAACCATCCCCAAATAACAAGCAGCAAAAGAGTGCTCTGATTATCGAACCCTGAGCTTCATGAGTACTTTAAAAAGACTGTTGAAAGTAATACATAAGAGAATATAACAAAGGCTAGAGCGGGATATTAGCGAGACGCAGTTCGGGTTCCGAAATGAAATAGGTACTCGAGAAGGACTATTTGCCATCAACATATTGATTCAGCGATGTCGGGATGTAAACGTTGATCTACACTTGTGCTTTGTTGACTACGAAAAAGCTTTCGATAAAGTAAGACATGAAAAACTAATATCAATACTTATATAACAAACATTATATTGGAACCAAAGTGCCATAGTTCAAATTGATGGACAACACTCAGAATAAATGAAGATCTGTAGAGGAGTTAGACATGTGTTTTATCGCCACTTTTGTTTAACTTATATTCTGAAAAAATTTTCCAAAACACGCTCAATAATATCAAAGCGGGAGTTACCCTTAACGGAAAATTAATTAACAACTTACGATATGCAGACGACACTGTGATCATAGCAACGAGTATAGAAGATCTACATCTTATCGAAAGCTTAAGTATGAATAGTGCTGAGATGGGAATTACTATAAACGCTAAAAAATGAAGTACATGCTAATTACAAAAAGACCACAAAATATACATCACCTATTGACAATCAATGGTAACGTGACACACTAAGTAGAAAAATATCAGTACTTGGGAACTTTGATCAATGAAACCAATGATCATACTGCAGAAATAAACAGGCGAATAGAGATTGCCAGATCAGCATTCATACGAATGAAGCCACTCCTAACGTGCAAAAATCTAAATTTTTTAGATTAGACTACGTACCATTCGCTGTTAGATATTTTCAATATTATTATATGGAGCTGAGACATTAAAAAAATGCAATTTAAAAAGAATCGAGGCTTTCGAGGAGAGAATCGAGGAGTATTAAAAATATCATGGGCTGATAGAATTACAAATAAAGAAGTACTGGAGAAGGTTGGTAAAGAAACAGAACTAATCACCACTATACAAACCAGAAAACTGGAATACCTAGGCCACGTGATGAGGGGACCAAAATATGAAATTTTGAGACTCATAATACAGGGAAAGATTCAAGGAAGAAGATCTGTTGGCCGAAGGCAAAACTCATGGTTGAAGAATCTACGTGATTAATATCAATGCAGATCGATTGATTTGTTTAGACAGCAAGTTCAAAAATAAAAATAGCCATTATGATTGCCAACCTCCGTAGGGAGACAGCACTTTAAGAAGAAAAAACCTGAAAAAATGGCTAAAAATATTTAGCCCTTTGATTTCATAACTAGGTATACATTTATGTAGAACTATACAAACTATTATTTAAAAAAACGGAGCGGCAGCAGACACGCTTCTTTCTTTGTATCCTTCAGAAAAATAGGGATAACTTATTTAGGGATTTGCTCGGTTGTTTAATATTTTCATCACGTTGTATAATCTATAAATACAATTAATTTAGAAACATGCGTGGCTTCAGTTTTCGACAAAAAGTCATTAGTAAAATACACGTTTTTCTTCCCTGCCATAAAACAAAAGCCAAATTGTAATATGTCAGTTTTCATGTTGATTGATTTAACAGTTCCCAATATCTGGGGCATGTCAGTGTAATGAAATGGTAAAAATGAAGATTGACGTACAGAAGACTTACTTACTTCCTGATGGAGAAACAAATAAATCACGTACGTGTAGTGTTGTCGAAGAGAATTTCATAAATAACTAAATTAAGTTTTCCGTCTATAAAAGTTTGTTCGTTTTTTAATAGATCTCTATTATACAGGTAGAATAGTTTTTCTGGAAAGTGCTAAATTCAATAAACTGGATATAAACATGCAAATTAGATAATTTAAAGTTCAGAAAATAAAACCGCAAAAAGTTTCTACTTACATACTAACAAATCAATTCATGAAGCGGCATAAAAAGACCTAGGTTATCAAGAAAGAGGCGGTCAGAAGAAAAACTGATATAAAAACTGGCAGACACAAAAAAAGGTTCATCCTCATCATCAATATCACGACAACATATTGTGAGTCTTGGCCTGTTCTAAGATCTTTCGCCATTCCGATCTGCTATGGGCTTTACGCTTCCAGTTGGTGATTTTTAAGGTTTTTAGGTTTTGCCCTATTCACTCCATAAATCTAAGACTGGTTCTTCCTTTTGGTGTTCTTGGGGGTTAGATCTCCCCATTTGTTCTACGTGACCCATCCACGACAGTCTTCCTATTTTTATAAACGTAATGATGTCTGGTTCTGTATATGCATTGAACCATTTAAAGTTGTATCGTCTTCGCCATAGGTTGCTTTCTCGCACTCTCTTGTAAATATGATTTAAAATTCGTTAATAGCTCCTCATTGCTTTTTGGCAGTGTCCATGTTTCTGATATATTAGCACCAACGATTGGAGATGAGCAAGTGTTGTATTTATTCCCAAACCATTTTACAACCATAATTTACACCAGAAAGGTGTACACCCTTGTTGCATTTTTAAAAATAGAAGGTGGTGCATTTGATAATACCTCCATCGAGACAATAAATAGTGCACTGGTGAGGAAGAAAATCAACAACCCAACATACGAGTGGATTATTCAGATGGTTCAGAGCAGAATAGTATTCACAGATACGTATGAAGGTTTCATAAACTTGAGGGCTACTAAGAGGTGCCTTAAAGGAGGTGTATTGTCATCAACATTATGGAATATGGTCTTTGATGACCTGGCTTATGGCTTAGCAACCAAAGAATCTGGGTCCAGACTTTCACAAATGACATTGTATTAGTGACCAGGGAAAAATTTCTCAGTACTGTTGCGGATCAGATGTGATATGCTGTTTATTGTATAGAGAATTCGTGTCTAAAAGAGAACCTCTCTGTGAACCCTTCCAAAACTAAACTAGTAGCCTCCACTAATAAGAGAAAACTTACTGAACTAAATAAGCTAAAAGTATTTGGGAGGGAACTAGAGACAGAACCAATGAGGTCAAGTTTCTAGAGATAACCCTATACACATCGGTGATACGACCGACAGTTACGTATGGTTTACTACTTTGATGGAAAAAGAAGACTTTTGCAATATTGTGCGATTTCTCTCACCACCCCACAAAGACAAGCGCTTCTAATTATAACAAGAGCCTTGAATAGTACAGGAACGGCATCTTTAGAGGCTATCACACTTCTCCCTGCTTTAAGATTTAAAGCAATGATGAATTCAGATATAATGACACCAGACCTAATCTTCAGTGAGAAGATTAACACAATTATACCATCTACAGAACAAAGAATCCCAAATAATATGGTTCACTGATAGATCTAAAACTGCTCATACTACTGGATCAGGATTCTTTGGGCAAACATGTAATTTTATTAAATCTTACAGCCTAGCACAAGATACCACTATGTTTTATGCTGAAGTTCTTGCTGTGATTGCCTGCATTGATAAAATCATGGATTGAGACCCCAAAGTAAAAAGAATCAATATTTAAACAGATAGCCAAGCGGCTATTTTGGCAGTAAAGAACCCACTCACCAAATCAAAACTTCTGAGGAACTGCAAAGATCTCCTCAACAACCTGGCTAAAGATAATAAAGTGTTTTAAAGGGTATCGGTGCATGAAGGGGTACATGGGAATAAACGAGCAGATCTGGTGGCAAAACAAGTTACAAGAGAAACCTTTGTAGCGCTAAAACCATTCTGTGGCATCACTAAAAATGCTACAAAAAACGAGGTTCAGAAGTGACTGGTAAGGAATCATCAAAAGTAATGGAGAGTCATTTAAGAGCAAATTCAGACCAAGGGAGCTGTTATATGAGCGGTAATGCCGTCAAGTTGATGACGCGGAAAACAAGGCGCATATACAACAACACTTATACAAACTCGGTAAGGTGAATGAACCATGATGCAGAAAATGCGAAATGGAAGAATATTCTGCCATACACAACCATTGCCACACGCATTGCAATGTGCTAAGTGATATGAGGCAGGAATTCTTTGGTCAACTGAGGATTGAGTCAGAAGAGATCCTAAATAAAACTACCAATAAGAAAACTGTTGGATTCCATTAAGGCCACAGGACTTATTAGTGTTTGATGGAAAAAACAAAGTATGGTACAAAGGTCTTGCGACCAAGTGCCAGAGATTAACGAGTCTGACAAGAAAAAGAAGAAGAAGAGAAGAGAATAAATTATAAAGGTGTCGCGCAGAATATGTACTCTCCCTAAACATAAAAACAAATTCATAAAAATTAGTATGAACAATACCAATAAAACCGTAATTGAGGAGGCCAGTGAATCGAAAGAATAAAGAAGTGTAAATTTTTGAAAACACTAGTAACATACTATAACCAATACACTGCCCAAATTAAGATTGGAATTGAAAAACTACGTGACAAATTTATAAAAATGAAAAAGGTTGTTTGTAGCTGAGATTTGATATTAGCCCCAAAAATTTAATTAACTAAATGTTGTTTATATAGTGTCATGTACTGTGGAGTTGAATCCTGGACGCTGAATCAAAAGGCAATGAGAAGAATTAAATCCCATGAAATATGGACATGTAGATGGATTTAGAAAATATCATGGGTGGATCACATTACGAACATTCAAGTTTTAAGAAAAATGAAAAAGAAAAATAAATTGAAAGGAAGTAAAAGAAAGAAAAGTAATATGGAACAGAAGAATTGTGTGAAAGAGACGAATATATTAGCTGAGCATCCTAACAGAAAGGTATGATTGTGAAGATTACCAACCTAGGTATCGGAGATAGTACTGCAAGAAGAAAAAATCTATTCATCCATAAAATTTTCGTACTTAATTTTCGTAATTTGGAAAACGCGTACGAAAGCGAAAAAGTCACTATAATTTTATGTAAAACAATATTTTGAAATAAAATTGGAAACTACAAAGAATTTAAATATCTAGAAAGAATCATATTGAAATAATGATATTAATAATAAGGTGAAATATAAAGTCCAATTATATCTAAAAGTTGTCTTATTATTTCGGCACTAGATTTATTAGGTGCAGTTATATAATCTCCAGTTACATAATATAGAGCCGTAATTTCTTTAATACAGTCCTTTTGCTTTTTCTTTTTTTTTTTTTTTTAATTCTATTAACTATTCATATTCCCATAATCTTTCTATTTGCAACGCCCTGCTCTCATGCATTGAAAATAAATCTGGCGGCCTATTCTTAGTTATTTATAGTCCCTTTTTGAGCTTTTGTGAAAAGTTTCATACACCAAGTTGTAAATTGATTTGATGTTTGGTCAGGAAGTCGATTTTTTATGATTTTACTGTACACCTGACACGCTGGGGTTTCACTGGAAAATTGATATTCTTACCTTCTTACCTACCCACGCTCCTCGTACTATTCAAGCGTATCTATTGTGAGGAATTTACAGGGACGGGCCTTTTGACGGTGACCTCAATACTGGCTATCAACATCAGTGTTAAATCAGTATTCTAACTCAGGTATAGCACAACTTAAAAATGACTGTATTAATTTCAACCCGGTTCCCAACAACCACAATCTAATAAAATTGATTAGAATATTGGTTGAGAATGTAGTACCTGACTGACAATGTGACATAGACGGAACAACCGCCAATATGATGTTATATTTGAGCACTAAAAATATTATTACAACTTGATATTTACTTATTAATAAAAAATGATCACTGGGAACGCTTTTCGAAAGAAATGGAACATTATTTTTACGGTCTGCAAAAGGAAATATGGTACTTCATAAGAGATAAAAAAACAGAGGTAAAGGAACTAATAGAACCAAAACACATAGAAAAGAATACGTGGATTGACTACCTAAAAAAGCTCTATGCAGAGGAAGAACAAACGACGCTAGAACCGGAAACACCAAAAATTAACACAAATGAAGAACATAAAATAAATGTACAGGAAGTTTGGAAAATACTTGAAAACCTGAAGAACAGAAAAACAGCAGGTACCTAAATACGGGATACCAAACGAATTACTGAAATATTGTGTAGCAGCAATTACAGAACAATTAACAACATTATTCTTCTTCTCTTCTTCTTCAGCTTGTATTCGTCCACTGCTGGACATAGGCCTCTTCCATTTGCTTCCATTTGTTTCTACTCTTGGCAATTCTCATCCACTGCTTGCCAGCGACTTGTTTGCGGCTGCCCACCTCTTCTGTGGTCTGCCCACTCCTTGCCTGTTCTCTCTTGGTCTCCAGTTTGTTAATCTCTGTGTCCATTTATCTCGGTCAACATGTCCGACCCATTGCCACTTGAGCCTTGCTACGCCTGCTGCGACATCAGTAATCTTTCTTCTTTCACGAATGTCGATATTTCGAATCCTGTCTCTCAAACTAATCCCTAGCATGGCCCTCTCCATCGCTCTTTGGGTTGTACTGAGCTGCTCTAAGATTTTCTTTGTAAAGGGCCATGGTCTCCAATCTATATGTAGTTACAGGCAAGATACATTTGTCATAAACTCTACGTTTTAGACACATTGGTATATCTTTATATTAACAACATTAATTAATAAAATTATAAAACACAATAAAATACCTGAAGAACGGAGAACGGGCGAACTAATTCTACCATTCAAAAAAGAAGATAAAAAACAGCCAAAAAACTACAGAGGTATAAACTTGTTAACTACTACGCTAAAACTTACAATAAAATTTTACAGGTGCTAATAAATCAGATGATAAGTTTAGCAGATGAACAACAGGGTTCGTAGTGGAAGAACGTGTACAGATGCAATATTCGTTATAAAGCAAATTACTAAAAAATCACTAGAGTATAATAAACCAGCATTTCTGTGTCTGATTGACCTAAAGAAAGCCTTTGGAAAAGTAAGACTCAAAGATGTAATCCATCTTCTGTATAATAGAGAAGTTCTCCTAAACATTATAAAAAATATCGAAAACATCTACCTAAACAACAAAATGGAAGTCAGAATAGATGGACAACTCACAGAACCTTATAGAATAGGAATAGGCAGCGGAATAAGACAAGAAGATTCATTGAGCTCCATGCTCTTCAATTTGATCATGGATGAAATCATGAAAAGCGTTAACAAAAGAAGAGGATACAGAATGGGAAACAAAGAAATCAACATACTCTGTTACGCACATGACGCAATATTGATACCCAAGATGAAGATAGTAGACAAAGACTGGTCAACAGATTTAACATAAGAGCAAAAGAATTTAATATAAAAATCTCATCTCAGAAAACTAAAACAATAGTAGTCAGCAAAGAACCAACCAGATGTAAAATAAAAATTAATGGCATCAGTATTGAACAAGTAATGAAAACAAAATACCTGGGAATTACACTGTCTAGCTATGGAGACCTGGATAAAGAATTAAGGGATCAAGTACAAAAAAGGAATAGACTGTTTGCAAAGAAGATATTATCTACAAAGCTTATTTACGAAATGAATCTTCTTCTTACGGATGTTAGTGATCAAATGGTTGTCCATACTTCGTTGGCAGCTATTCGGAATAGTCTGGTTGTAGACGTTTTGAACCATTTTCCCTTCAAAGTTTGAAGCCAAGAAATTATTTTTCTCTCTGGTTCTCTTTTTCCATATAACTTGTCCTGAACAACCTGTTACAACAAGCCAAATCTCATTTCTTATAATATAACCCAGATATTCTAGTTTGAGCTCTTTTATTGTATGAATTATCTCGAATTTCTTCCCCATTCTACCTACAACCTCAACATTAGTCACCCGGTCTTCAACTGAAATTCCTCACATGTTGAAAGCTTCGAGCTTTTTTAAAGAAGTTTCAGAAAGTGCCCAAGGCACTACTCCTAATAAGGTAGAAAATATATGGGACTTTGGTTATGAGTAGTTTTCATGAGTCATGATTAAATATGATTAAATTAAATCAACATTCTGCGTGCCATAGAAACCAAGACATTGCAAATTTTTTCAGCACGCTCCAATTTGAAGTTCCATTTAAAAAAAAAACGGAGCTCGAACAGGAGGTATTTTACGAGTATCATCACTTTAATGAGTTATACTTTTTTACTCCTTCCCTTTATATGCCATCTATAAAATGGATCATAAAATTTAGATCTTCTTTTATGATCTGTTTAATTTTTACCTCTTAATTTTAATAAACAATGGAAATATGATTTCATCTTGATTCCTATTGGTCATACAAGGTTCGTTTTTTTAAGATTGTGTTTTTTCACCATCTTTCCAGTGAGCATACTTAAAAACAAGTGATATAAAAATATTAAACTTATTATAAATGTTTCTCTCTCCCATTGCGCTACAGCACAAATCAAGCCTTGGCCTCCTTCAAACTATGCCTCTAAGCTTGCCGGTCCCGCGCCGATCTTCTCCAGGTTCTCACGTCTAGCAAATTTTGTGCGTCCGCTGGCGCTTCATCCTCCCACCTTTTCCTTGGCCTTCCTTTTGGTATTGCGCCCTGCATTTTACTATCTGGGGCTCCTTTTTGGCAATCTTCCGGTCTCAATTCTCACTACATGAACAGCCCACCGAAATTTCTGAAGTGTAAGAATTTTGAGATCGGTGCCTCTTATAAATGTTAATAACGATTTTTTTAAAACAATTTTGATAAAATATTGAAATTTGTTCAATATATTCTAAAATTGAAGCCTCAAAGAATCGATTCTAATCTGCTAAATACCTCTAGTCACTGTTTTGGCAAGTACAGTTGTTTAAATAATCGTACTCCGTGATAAACAAATTGAATAACTTACAAACTATTTGGTGGATCTAGCTTACATTTAGCACACTTCAATAACTTACTAATTACCATAATTTCAAGTACTTGTATTATATTATGTCATTGTTCAAAAAGCAAAGTTATTAACATTTATAAAACCCTTATTTTTGCAACTTTTTAAGATCTACAACTCGTATTAGAACCATTTTTCCGTAAATAAAATGTGTAAAAAACGTTTTATAGGCACAAAATTATTTTTTCAAGGCTCATATACCTTTGGTATACTTTTTAGAACCTTCAAAAACCTATTAAAGATTTTTTGAGCTGTTTTACTGGTCTTAATGATTCTAACTAATGTCAAGTGAGCAATACAATGGAACCCAGCTTGTGAGATATGCACACCCTTTAAAAAATGACATTGTTAGATATTTTTAATTTATCAGTCTTCTATGTCTCCTAAATATATACCACTGCAGTGGTTAGCGTACAGAGGTGTCACCTACTTTGGTGGCCACGAAAACGATTTAATAGTATCCTTTTCTATCCTCTGGGCTATACGAAATGTGTAAAAGATTAAATCTTTTAGCAAAAGCTACTACTACATTACTACTACAAAAGCTACTATAAATGCTAAGATACTATTAAATCGTTTTCGTTTATGGCCACCAAAGTAGATGGCACCTCTGTACGCTAACCACTGCAGTGGAAATGATTTAGGAGACATTCATTGGAATTTCCGAGTTTGAATTTGAATCAGCCCGAGTGTCTGATGCAGCTGGGATGCTGAAATGAGTCAAAAACACTATTGATACCGATTCGAGCACGGTAAGTTTAGCGAATATGTCCTTCTATGATATATATTTAGCAATTCGAGTTGAAACTCTGTACACGTGTAGAACAATGGTGGAATTCGAATTGAAATGAAATGTGATTTTTACTTCCATTTTAACGTCTTGTCTGTACGTAAAGAGTAAAAAAGATAGTGTTTTTCAAAGGTGAACTATAGATGCATGTCGGAGTAAAAGGTTATTCCTAGCGTCGTTCAACAGTCTACAGTAGGAGGCTTTGAATTTGTGGTTGACCTAATTCGCTATCGAAGAGAGGTTTCCCGACTTCTTGTTACCTCGTATAGATGCCGCTGCTAGCGTACCACGCTGTTATTTTAATTATAACGGCCAAATACTGGACTGCATTCCATTTCAGTTTGAACTTCCACAAGTGTTCCTGATGAGGAGTTGAATAACTCGAAACACGTGTAGAACAATGGTGTAATCCGAATTAAAATGAAATGCAATCTTTTACTTTCACGTATATTATTATATATTAATAAACATTAACTATTATCTTTCGATATCACGAATCAGCATTGCGATATCTGTGAATCGTGCTGTTTCGTTTGCGGTTAAACTTTGACCCTTCTAGAACCTCCTTAGTCCACTCCTGTGCCTACCGAATCTAGAGACACTCCCATCTGAAAAATAGGCATGAAAGGATACGCTGTAAATGCTCCAAATGATAGGCCTAGGCCTAATTGAATAATAATTGTTTAATCTATCTGAAATAATGATATAGCACAAAAAGGGATGTCACGGAAAACCAACTCTATGTGATCTTTACTTACTTTCGGGATTTAGCGATACAATTTGATGGAAATAATTAATATCAGGTCGGCGTTGGTGATTTTCTTGTGGATCTTCTTGTGGTTTGGGTCGACTATATTAACAACTATTCTCGTTTTACTGTCTCATGCTCTAAAATAATTTATTGAGTTTTAATTAGACAACATATAGACAACATATAGACAACGTATAGTCCAAATAGCTGCAAAACTAGTGCAAATAGTTCACACTTTAGTAAAAAAAGAAGGGAAATATGGTTCTTCCAGTTCATACTTCAACAAAAAAAAAGAGATCTGAGGTAGTAGTATAATATCTGGAAAAAAAAGAGAACTGGAGGAAGACAGACCAGGAAGTCGACAGTTTTGGACACAGTTAGTCTACAATATGCGAACCATAATAACAAATATGCATAACCTATGGGATATATTCTCTGACAGTTTCTTAATGCCACAGATAGGTATCGTAAATTTTATAAATTAAAATATTCTGTGTCGACCTTTTTAAAGAAAGGTTTGAAGCCTATACAACTTTCTCATGTATCCTATTTCAGAGTGAACAAACCCATCAAAAAGACCTTTGAACTTTTTCTATCGATACGATAAAATCACATTCGTACGATCTCCTGGTAACACAATGATTTCGTTTCAGTTTTAGATACATATTTTAGTACGTTGTCGATCGATATACCCCACAGTAACATGCAATTGATTGATTTTCACTAGCCCTTGAAGCAACTTAACAATACACCCCTCTTTTGATAGAAGTATTGGCTTACATCAGTGGCGGCTATTCGTGAGAGGTTAAAGATGTTTGAGAGTCTATTCATAGGCTTTGTTGTCGGTTCGATATTGGTTCGATATAATCTCCTGAAGTTTACATCTACGCTTATGTATTTGCACATTTAAAATACTTAAAAATATACACTGCTTGACATAAAAGATAATTTTCAAAATATTTAAAAGATAATGTTAGTTAAACATTCATTTCTACAGGTTTTAACAATAAAAATATTTGTTAATCGACTAATTTAATAAATGAACTTTAATCAAATAAAAGACAGATATCGAGCACAGTTTTTTTATTAAATCTTGCCCAAGTACTTTCGCTCCTAGAGCATCTTCTAGATCTAGGGCATCTCAAATAAGCCAAGAATCGTTTTTTCAACTGAAGGGAAATTAATTAACTTGATTAAGTTGATGATTAATAAAAAAAATTTAATACAGGGTGTTTCAAAAAAAGGTAACCCCGTCTCTAGGGTAGGTAAAAAACTGAAAAATAATTGGGGTTTGCTTAGTAAAAAATTTTTGTAACGCCATCCGTTTTCAAGATACAGGGCGTTGAAGAAAAAAAAATTTAAGCATTTTTTACGATTTTGACGAAACTACTGGCAACATTGTAATGAAATTTTATACGAATATGTTTTGGAAGCATCCCATGAATTTGTTTTTATATCTGACTCTCATAGAGGGCGCTAGTTACACGGATCGTACTAAGTATTAGTCAATATAACTTTTTTAAGAATGTAATTATTAATCCAAATTGCAAGTAAACTTAAACATCATTCAATTTTACACGAAAAAGGTACTCTTGGTAAAACTCGATACTGTGTACCGTTTTCGGAATATTTTGATTTGAAAACTGTGAAGTAATAATTGATGCTGGTAGTAATGATAAAGTTCTAATAGGTATACCTCTATTTTCTCCAAGTGTGCTATATTATTGATTGTTATGACGATAAATCAACAATAATTAGAGTTTTGAAACCTTGTTATTTGTAAAATCAAATCAAAATGTACTCAAATGTTGAATACACTGACATGTTATTAACCTTAGGCGAATGTTTAGGATGTTCTAGTGCAGCTGTGACACGTTATGCAGAAAAGTTTCCTAGAAGAAACTTACCAAGTAAAAAAACATTTAGAGCCGTTGACCGACGTTGTCGAGAAACTGGGAATGTGAGACCAAATAAAATAAATTCAGGTAGACCAAGAACACCAAGAACAATTAATAAAGAAAATATTATTTTAAATTTACTTGATCAAAATCCAACAGTT
This sequence comes from Diabrotica undecimpunctata, assembly GCF_040954645.1. Taxonomy (NCBI): domain Eukaryota; kingdom Metazoa; phylum Arthropoda; class Insecta; order Coleoptera; family Chrysomelidae; genus Diabrotica; species Diabrotica undecimpunctata. Next base: position 16,696,367 of record NC_092803.1, on the reverse strand, counting down.
AGCGTAAGGAATATAGCAAGACAAACAAATACTTCTTCTTCAAGTACTTGGCGGATACTGAAAGAATAGAAATTACATCCTTATCATTACAGACAAGTCCAAGAGCTCTTGCCAGATGATCTACCGGTTAGAGTGGATTTTTGTGAAACATTGCAACAAAGGACAGCCCGAAATCCAAATTTTTTAAAATGCATTCTTTTTACGGACGAGGCCACCTTTACGCGACAAGGTATGTTTAACTCCTATAATGCACACTACTGGTGTGATGAGAATCCACGAGTCAAAAGGGTATCACATTACCAACACTCATTTAAAGTTAATGTTTGGGCAGCAACTTTAGGTAACAAATTAATAGGTTATCATATTCTACCTGGAAATTTAAATGGTGATATGTATCTTGATTTTTTAAACAATTCCTTATTCGAGATATTAGAAGATTTAACGCTAAACGAGCGAAGATCTTTATTTTTTATGCACGATGGAGCTCCACCACACTGTGATAGAAGGTGTCGTAATTGGTTGAGTAATCATTTTCCGAATCGATGGATTGGTAGGGATGCAGAAGCTCCGATTCATTGGCCTCCTCGGTCATGCGGTTTTAACCCTTTGGACTACGCAGTTTGGTCGTATATTAAGGAAAAAGTCTATGCTAAAGAGGTAAATTCACGCCAAGAATTGGAAGAAAGAATTCAACGTCAATTTAACGACCTCATAACTGATCCTCTACCGTTTAGAAGGTTAATGGAATCTTTAGAAAAAAGAATAGATTGTGTACATTTTGAACACTTACTGTAATTGAATTTTATTTTATGTTCTTAGTCATTAATTTAATTTTCTTCTTGTGAGTTGTGTTTAATTACTAACTATTTTATACCAGCATCAATTATTACTTCATAATTTTCAAATCAAAATATTCCGAAAACGGTACACAGTATCGAGTTTTATCAAGAGTACCTTTTTCGTGTAAAATTGAATGATGTTTAAGTTTACTTGAAATTTTGATTAATAATTATACTCTTAAAAAAGTTATATTGACTAATACTTAGTACGATCCGTGTAACTAGCGCCCTCTATGAGAATCAAATATAAAAACAAATTCATGGGATGTATCAGCTTCCAAAACATATTCGTATAAAGTTTCATTACAATGTTGCCAGTAGTTTCGGCAAAATCGTAAAAAATGCGTAAATTTTTTTTTTCTTCGACGCCCTGTATCTTGAAAACGGATGGCGTTACAAAAATTTTTTACTAAACAAACCCCAATTATTTTTCAGTTTTTTACCTACCCTAGAGACGAGGTTACCTTTTTTTGAAACACCCTGTATAACGTTTTAGACTTACTTAGTCAAAATTAGGATATCCAACAATTTGGTGAATGTCATAAACATTACATAATACACTTACACAACACGATACAAAGGATAAACAGTTTAAATTTTTTTTATAAATTTGAAGAAGCTACATAGTGTACATAGTGGGTGAGAACAGGAGAGAGAATGGATCCTGGTCTTAACGGAAATGTTAAAGTGGCATCTGACATATAACAACTTAGATGGGCAGTCACAATCATGGTGATCTGCACATTTCAAAATTCTATGAAACTGAACATTGACCAAAGGTCGAACTGACACTACAATAGGAAGTCAACTGATGAAATATGAAATTATATAGATTATAATTATTATAATTATAATCTATTAGATATTAGGTATTAGATTTTTGTTTCGATACAGGGCAGCGACAAGCCGCTAATATGCATTCCGATCTCTTTAGGTCTCCTCAGAGCGGTATAGCCACTGCTCTGAATCAAAACAAAAATCTTTTCCGTCCTTAACCAATAGTTAACAAAATAACTATTTACGGAGGTAACTACGCCATCTAAAAACAAAAAGAGAATCAAATTTAAACCACTGTGCCTTCTAAAACTTGCAAAGCAAACAACTTGAAACAGCCGTTCATCATGGTCAAAACTCGTAGTGAATTCAGTTTCTGGTACTCCAAACGGAGTAAAGTAATAAAACATAATGACGGTATTAGATTTTTGTTTTAGATACAGGGCAGCGACAAACCACTTATACGTATTTCAACCTCTTTAGGTCTTCTCAGAGCGGTATAGCTACTGATACCACTCTGAGGAATTCGGTTTCGCCAGGTAGAAATCGTTTGATTTCTCTTTTTGTTTTTAGATGGCGTAGTTAGGTCCGTAAATAGTTATTTTGATAACTATTGATTTAATAAATAGAGAATATATGAGAATATATTACATTCACTATTTTCCGCAGATTATCAAGTCATCTTTGTACAAGACAGAAAAGACATGGAATATATAATAAGGAAAATAAAGGAAGAATATGAACTATGGGGACTTCAGATAAATATGTGTAAGACCGAATACTTATGTATTGGACCCAAGGTTGCAGATTTGAACTTAAGTTTAAAGAAGAGAATATTAAGAGACTTTTCAGTATGGAGGGTGAATGATAAGCCGGTACTTGTATGAAAGATATATAAACAATAATAACACGGAGTAAACAAGTCACAAAAACACTCCACAAACAAAAAAAGGACCTTTCAGAGTGCTGAGAAATAAAATAAGAACAGTTGAATTGGACTTTATAAGAAGATGTCTACAAATCCTCAGAGAGGGCAAACAGAGGAAATATGGAACAGAATGGAGGTAGAATGCTCCATTACAAAAAAGTTGGAAAATAGAGCCCTGCAGTGAAAAACAGAGCCCTACGGGCATGTACAAATAATGCCAGAGTAGAGGTGGCCGAAAAGAATAGTGGACTGGGACTCGCCGGGAAAAAGACGGAGTGAAAGACCTGCTATAATATGGAAAACGCACATAGGAAATGCTATGACAGATAAAGACATCAGAGAAGGTAACTGGTAGAATAGATTGCTGTGGAGGACAAAAACGGCGAACTCATAATGGGAAAAGGTCGAAGAAGAAGAATTGTCCTTATCACAGGTAATTTAGGAGAAGCCAAAGATATGTTAAATGAATTGGACTTTGCTTGTTCAAAGGTGGGCCTTGTTGAGCCCACCGAAGGTGGGATGAACTTGACCAAAACTAAGTTTATGACAAATATGGTTCCCAATAACCATTTAACTATCCAAGACAAAGTGATAGAACTAGTGGAGAAATATACGTATTTGGGTCATGAAATAAGAATCAGCAGGGATAACCAGACATGCGAAACCCAAAGATGAATTACTTTAGTGTGAACAGCCTTTGGAAAACTGCGACACACTTTAAGGACAACAAACCAATTATGAAGCCTCAAAAGAAAAGTATTTGACCAATGGGTGTTACCGGTCATGACCTATGGGGCGGAAAATATGACTCTAACCAAGACTACGGCTTCGAAATTGGGAGTGGCACAGAGACGAATGGAACGGTCTATACTGGGAGTGACGTTGCGGGACCGAATAAGAAACGAAGATCTGCGAAGAAGGACGAGTATTTCTGATGTTGTGGAACGCATACCGGAACTGAAATGGAACTGGGCAGGCCATGTAGCGAGAATGCACGACTTACGAACAATCAAAATTACAAGTTGGAGGCCAAGAGCAGACAAACTTATTAGAGGAAAACCACCCACACGTTGGGCTGACGGCATCAGGAGCATCACCAAAAATTGGCAACAAAGAGCACAAAATCGTAAATAATGGAGGAGTTTAAGGGAGGCCTGTGTCCAGCAGTGGACGTGGTAAATGAAGGTTGGATGTTGATCATGATGAGGATGATCAATATCGAAGCGAGGTTGGAGCAGGAACCTTAATGTGATCATTAACGACCTTTGCTCCTCATATAAGAATATTTTAGTGGAGTGAAAAACGATAGGGTGAATATACAAAATTTATAAAGACATCGTAACAGAAGTTTATTTATAAATGAATGCGTCAGTTTACAGTTGAATGGACTCTTATTCCGAACTATGATTCTAAGCTGGCAAAAGTCATTGACTTCTACTACCCTTTTTTTAAATCGTAAATTTACGTAAAGAAATAATTCGCCACAACCGACACCTTATGATTTTTTTTATGTGACTAGAACTGGCTTCCGCATTTTGGAAAAAAGATTTATGGTGGTATAAAACTGTGGTTAGAGTAATTATCGGCATACCTTTTGTCAGGCCCAAAGATTTCTACCTGAGTGGGTGTTTTATAAAAGAATTTAGAAAATTATGCTCTTGACTGAATTCTTAGGACTAAAATATAGTTTATACGGGAGAGTTGCCAATATTGTACCACTTCACATATTTCGAATTTTAATTTGAATAATAAACGTCATATTTCACTGAAATATGTATCAGGATAAAGAATAAACATTTACAGGCACATGATAATTTTTGAAGTTACAATATATCATTGATTTTACTGTTAAAAAAGTACGTTTTCCTGGAAAACGTACGTTTTTAGGAAACTAGTTACCTTTATTGTACCATGGGTTTCCGTAATTGTACCCGTAGTAATCTATATAGAGGATAGGGGGATCAGTGTATAGTAAAATAAATTTTAGTGTGAATACCATTAATCATATTGTAATACAATTTATTTTCCAATATCAGAAATTATTCAGTTTGAACTTAATAATATTTTTATTTGCATTTAAAGTAAGAAAAAGTTTGAGTTCCAGGCAGGGCCGCCGCTAAGGTATTGGCCGCCCGTGTGCAACTTAATATTTGCCGCCCCCTTCCAACACTGCTCGAGGATATTTGTCTAAGATTTTCTTCTACAATCCAATGTGTTTACCACGCATATTGGATCCATTATCGTAACCCTGTTCACCCAAATTATATTTATATTTAATTCATTCAGTTTTATTTTCTATAAATGCAAACAGACCTTGTCCAGTTACGTAAGTTACAGGAGAAAAGCCCAAGAAGTATTCAAATATCTGAACTGGTGTTGAAGTTGAAACACATATTACTACAATTGTTATGTGTTCTACGTGCGTTATATCTGGGGTACAATCTAATATGATAGAAAAATATTTAGATTCTTGAATTTGTTTTAGGATAACGTCCTGAACAGAGTTTCGGCTGCTTTCATCACAACAAAACAGTTTACAAGGTGCACAAAAAGCACTATTTAGTGATAATGAGTAAAGTAACCACGGGCGATGAATTTGGTCTTAATTAGGTAATGTGCGATAATAATAAGTTTCTGAAAATTTTCCATTATTTGTATCTCTGGGGAAGTTAATTTTTGTAATTTGCTGAGGAAAATTTTCAACAACTAATTGAACTTCACTTGGATTCATATTTGCAGGCCATTTTCCGAGATCATCTGAAACCAAGTATATGCTGGAGCTTCCTTCACTGCAATCCAGATTAACTGGAACATTATTTGTTCTGTCTTGGTTGGTGGTTTCATGTTCAGACGTTTCAGCATCAGCACTCGCACTATCGCTATTATTGTCATCAAATCATCCGTCTCTATTCAATTGTTTGGTACTTTTTTCTATAGTTTGGACTTCGCTTGAAGTTGAAAGTCCTAAATTTATATCCAAGTCATTTATATTTTCATGTATGTTTTTGATCAAAAATGATTCCACTGCACCGCTAACTTTTTTTTCTCCTCAGTTTTTGCCTCTTTTACTTTTCTATATTGAAAGCCTGAAAGTCGTTTTCTTTTTCTTTCAGACATTTTGAAATTATCACTTAAGAACAAAGCCAAAAACACTTCAAATAAGTTGTGCAAATAATGTTTCTCCAAATAATAGGTAGCCGTAACGCGTATACGAATAAAATTGCTTTGATCTCGACGTTACTTCGAAATACAGTACCTTCTGTGCAAAAGAAACGGGTACACTACTATATTTTACAAACAAAATCGTTTATCAAAAGCGTGTATAAATGCATCGAATTCTCAACTAAAACTGAACATAAGAAAGACATAATAACCCATCTATAAACATAACCATAGCAACAATATTATAACAGAAACTTTACAACCACTTGCCTAAATTCTTGTAAAGCATCTACGTGTAAAATCCCAAATAACTGAAGTCCAAAAACCGCCAGCCGCTTTGAATTAAAAAGTATTCCCGAAACTTAATGACTGTACCTGAAAAAGCGCGGCAGTTCATACAATAAATAATATTTTCTGACATTTTTTTTAGATTAGGATGAAAAAAAGAAGTATACATGATAATTTGAGCAAAGTATTATCATCAGTAGACTGCTTTTGGCCGCCCCTATTATTGACCGCCCGTGTGCGATGCACACTTGGCACACATGGTAGCGGCGGCCCTGGTTCCAGGTTGGACTCTTGCACAGGAGCCACAAAGTTTGTGGCTCCATGAACGGCATTTGGTGCATTGGATCATGTCTTCAATTATTTTTTCCTCGCAAATTGAACAGAATTACTTATCAACACACGTCTCCATAACAACGTCAGGTTGATTTGAGCTTGACGCAGCATTTAGATGAACAGACTCTGTAGGATTTTCACATTTCTTTTTTGCTAAGTTTTTCTTGACAGCTTCTTTATTCCTTTTAAGTCTAGTTTTACCTTATAGTTTTATTTTTGGAGAACTTACATTACGATTTCCGTTTAACCTTCCCCAATTTCATTTTTATTTGATTTATCTGTTCCTACGCTAACTGTAGCTGTTTAGCTAATTCTAAGTCATTATTATAGGGACTTCCCGTCAAAACCATTGAATTTTGTTCTGTTCCCTTGTTGGATTTTGGATAAGGCTTCTGTATCGGAGGAATTGGTGGAGTTTTTTTAGCAGGCTTATTGGGCGTAGTAGTCGTAGCTAAACTTTCTTTATTACTAGGTAGTTCAGGCCAGCTAATTTCGTACTCTGCATTAGCTCCTGTCACGTAGACCTATGCGGTTCCTTGTTTGTCTCATTAGACTCTTCATTTTCACCATCTTCTCGAGTTTCACTGTCTTCATGGTCATTTAAATTTTCAGCTGCACAAAAGTCATGATATTTGAAGATCATGCGATCAACAGGCCATACTCCACTAGTTCGGAAACCATTGACTGCAATTCCAATGCTTGCTGCTCTCCCATAAGCTTCAGAAATCAAGACAGCTACGTGAAGTTATGTAATACATAATCCGGGGTTAGAACGAAGCTACTTTTATATGCCCATCCAGTAAGAAAAGAACTTTTTTTCTACTGATAAACTGCGTTAGGCTTTCACGGCCATCGTCTAACCTGTTAAACTGTTTGTTCGGGCTGTTAGGCCGTTGTCTTCTGAGATTAGTTCTCGACGTTTCGCCAACACTAGGGGTTGGCATCTCCAGAAGATCTCCAGAAGATACCAACCCCTAGTGTTGGCGAAACGTCGAGAACTAATCTCAGAAGACAAAGGCCTAACAGCCTGAACAAACAGTTTAACAGGTTTTTTTCTACTGTTGTGTTTACAGAATCAATAAAACTCTGGAGCCATTTTACAATGAGATCACTAGTCATATAGCCTGGTTCTAATATGTCAACCACATTCCCTGGTGAAGCACCAACCGGCAAATCACTGTTCATTCGCATACGCTTAAGTATAAGCATAGGTAGAACGTAAATTCCTGAAGCACTCGCCCAGAAAACAACTGTCGTGTTGACTTCACTTTCTACGCTGGACACTGGCCCAACTTGCTTTTCACCTTTTTGTGCGAGAACCTTTTGGCATTTGTTCTGCTCAGTGTTAACACCCATTTTGTCAACGTTAAATATACAAGTTACACCAATATTATTCCTATCAACAATTTTTTCCAGAAGGTCGAAACAGACGTAAATATTCCTTTTATTAAAACCTTTTGCGCGTATCATGACGTTGCTTTGGGTACTCTCAGTGAGATTATGTCCTTATGACGAGTTTTGAAAGCATAAAATCACTTCTTTCCTGCCATTTGGGATTCTTTTTTATTAAAATTATGTAGTATTTGATTTCTCTCGATGCAAGCCGTCGACTATCATTGATCGTGAGGCCAAACATCAACGTCTCCAGTTTTAAAATGTGATCAACTAGCTCCTTCTCCACTGCTGTTGGTAACACACTGCCTCGGCCAAAAGCCTTCGTTTCTTCATTTGCCTTGACATTGGTCCCCTTAGGGTGACGGAGCAAGGTAGGGTTAGGGACTCCATCTGTCTGCAGCATTCATTTAATCCCATGTCTGCATTACGAAAGGTTCTAAGAGCTCATGTCGTGCACATTCCAAGTCCCATATTTTCCTTTGGGGATCTAAAACACACAGGATCGGTGTGTTTTATTTATTTATTTATTTATTTTGGAAAATAAGTAGGTCTTAAATACCCAATGGTATCTAAAATTGTACCAGTACAATATAGACAAGTCGGCGTGGTACAATATGGGAAACTTGCACTTTTTGTAAATAAACTACGATTCCTAACCTAAGAATGGTCCGGCAACGGGAAACAACTCAATTTTATATGATTTTCTTGTATTTATGAATCAAAATGGTTTGCATATAGCTCAAAAGATACTGTAACCTTACGAATGGAACTAGAAAACTAAACTGAAACACTATTAATTACAAAAAATTCGATAAAACAAAATCGACAATGTGAACGTTGTAAAACGTCAGTACTCATTTCTAGGTAGTAACTAGTTCCACTAAACGACATAAGAGCGCTCTGGCTTCCTCTTCTTCTTCTTCTTCTTAGGGTGTCTGTCCGTTCCGAACGTTGGCAATCATCCTGGCTATGATGACTTTGTTGGTTGCTATACGAAATAGCTGTGTTGAGGTCTTTCTATACCATGCTCTCAGGTTAGCAAGCCAGGATATTCTTCTTCGTCCTGGGGCCCTTTTTCCTTCAATTTTACCTTGCAAAATGCATTGAAGTAGCTCGTATCTGCCTTGATTTCTCATTATATGTCCCAAGTACTGCAGCTTACGGCTCTTCACGATGTTGACCAAATCCGCAGCTGTGTTCATCCTCCGCAGTACTTCCTGCATGGCTTCCTCATAAAGGATAAATACAGTAGCGGTACAATATTGGCGCCGGTATAATTTCGGCTACTTTCCCTTACTATTGTTTATTTCATTGTGTTCCCTACCTTATCGAGAAGGAACTATTTAGTTTTTAATGTATAAACGTAGTGGGTTTATTTTCGGGTAATTTTGATATAAAGCAGATCTCCAAAGAAAAATATTTTATTATTTTTCTTTTATCTTTGTTGTGGCGATAACCAAAAAAGACCTGTTGAAAGAAGCTTAGATAAGATAGGTCTAAAGAGTAATTAAAATTATTACGACCCTTCTTACGACATAAAGACAACGATAAAGAAAATGATGATCATGATACAGTTACAGCGTTGATTGAATAACCCAAACAGCCCTTCGAAACGAAGGTACTTTCGAAAGATCGACATAGGAAAGTGGAGGGGATAACTGTTTCAGCTCCGTTTTTTTTTGAGATCGGAACTTCAAATTGAAACATGTAGGAAAAATTTACATTATCTCGGCTTATAAAATATATAAGTATTATTACATCATCATCATCATGCAACCTCTTCTGTCCACTGCTGGACATAGGTCTCTCCCATTTTTCGCCAGTCTTCACGGTTCTGCGCTTCTTGTTGCTATTTCTTGGATATTCGTCCAATGTCGTCCATCCAGCGTGTTGGTGGTCGTCCTCTGCTGCGTTTGTCTTTTCTTGGGCGCCAGTCAATTAGTTTTCTGGTCCATCTTGTGTCTTTCATGTTGTTCATTTTTAGACCTATTGTTGAAGATACGTTTTCTAATTCTTGTACCATTTGTTGTGCTTCACCCAGATCTTCGGTAATAAGTACTATGTCGTCGGCAAAACGCAGATGATTGAGCATTTCTCCATCTTTACTTTTACTTATAAAATGAAAAAAAATATATGATGATTTTCCGGGGTTTTCCGACATTTCCGGGGTGAAAATTATGTCATCATTATTAATACTGCGACAGACTATTCTAGCCAAATTAAAAAAAAAAAGTAAGTTTTTACGGTGAATTTCAAATGGACTCAATTTTTCCGAGGTTTCCCATATTTCCTGGCCAGTGAAAACTATGTACTACTTCAATTTGAAGTTATGATCTCGAAAAATATAAAGTTTAGACTTTTATTCAAAATTTGTGCAAATTTTACTTCTTAATGTTTATAAACAATGGAGATATGATTTTTTTAAAAATATTCCCTTACTTTGTTCCTATAGGTCATAGGTTTTTTTTTTAAATGTGAGTATTTTTACCAGCTATCCAATGGTTTTACGTACGTCCAAGTCTGTAGCTTGAAAAATATAGAAGTTATTACAATTGTTTATAAGTAAAAAACATACCCCTTTTTCAAACGTTTATTTTGTAAATAATTTCGATGAAAACGCAATGTACATTTAACTTTTGAGATAGTTTAAGTCTTAAAGAATCCTATGAAATTTGCTAAATGTGTCTAGCATCATTGAGCAAGTTCAACAGTTTAAATATTTAGCCTCAGGGATAAACAAATTAAATAACTTTTAAACTATTTGACCGATCGGGGGGACATTTTTGCTCAAATTTAACAGACGGTAATTTCTCGATGTTCAAATGTATTAATAAAATTTTATTTTGTTAATAAAAAAATTAATAAAATTTTACTTTGTTAATAAAAAAATTAATAAAAATTTATAAATTAGTGCAAAAAAACTGCTTTTTTGCAAATATATCCGTAAATCATTTATCAATTTTAATTTAAAAAACGGGAAAATAAAGATATTCTTGATATAAAAAAATGATATAAATATTGTTTATATAAAATATAAGAGAAAAACTTATAGACAAAAAATCAAATTGTGACCATAAATTATTGTTTAAAGAAACGCAAAATAAAAATACGAGTACTTTTTCATCTATTGGTCATCTAGTAACCCCCCACCTATGTCTTAAAAGCTTCGGATATGTGCGAAAAATTTTCCCGTGAAATCGATGATTTTTGCATAACCAGACTGGGCTATAAATTTTTAGACGGAAATGGGAGCTTTCAAGTACTTAGACAATCATAGATAGAAAACAGATATTTATGAATATTCATAAAACACTTAAGATGCTAATTTATGAGATTATTAGAACCCTTTATTGATAAATTAATAGTTTCCAAGCTTTGTAGATATAAATTACATGGCAGTTGCGTATGCACAGCAAGATTATGAGAATATGTGTGAAGGCTCTGGAAAGAATAAATGAACTGAGAACGTCTTAACGTTGCGGTGTATCTCTAATATAAAACCCATTCGGATCTAATACTGGTGGAGGGTTAGTAGGTACAGAAAAAATCGTGTAATTGAAAAACCGAAGTCTCTTCGACCTTGAGGACATCCATTCTCACAATTACGCTTTTTCTTCTTAATTTTATCAAGTTAATTTGGTATTCTGCCTGAAAACTCTTAAAGAATGAATTCCAGCTGTATAATTAATGTTTTGTGAGTTCATAGCGGCGTCCCTGGTGCATTGTGTCATTATTTTAGAGAAAAGTAATTATATTTTAAATGGAAAACATGGCTATATTTGCAGCGATAATTTTAAATGAAATGTTCTCGTAATTAGATTCTGAAGTCGTTCTATGGGTTTTTGTTTGGCTGTTTAACTATTTCAATGTGGTTTATTTTCAGTGGATTATTATGTTAGTTTTAAGCGCAGCGAAAATGTGTTTATTTGAAAATATAGTTGTTAATATTGAATCAGTTTCGCTTTTTACGTTTACGAGTACATTTGCACATTAGTACGTTATCCTTTTCCACTGTTTTTATTTGTAGAACAACGTTCTTGTGTGGCGACAATCTTTCTATTGTGTTGATATTTATTCTTTTATAACTCCAAATAAAATATTAATGCATATTAAAGTATATTTGGTTGCAACTGGTAGCTCATTACAAATGCAAGTCTTCAAATAGAAGTTAAGGGTTACCGTCAAGGTCATAAACATTGCGTACGGATGTAGTTAACCCATTAGCGCCCAGTGATACCATACGGTATAACAAAACAAGCCTATTTCTCTTGCATTTGAAACCTATTAGAAACGATCGTATGGTCTCGTCCCTTCTCCTAACTATAAACATCAGACCAGTACACCCATGGTACAATGAATACACAAGGTATCATACATAATGTTCCAAAATCGGTTCGCTTTCGCGCATGACGTAGTCAAGATCGCTTATTCCCGCAACATTTGAATGTAGTTGTATAGGAAAGATTTTAAGTTTTATTTATATAATTTGGCTAATTTAATTATAGTAATTATAAAGAGATGATAAAATTATGTTATTATAATATTTATCCTTTATAAAACATAGATATCCTTTATAAGACAAGTTTTAATTATCTTTTATTACACGTAGGTACAGGTTAATTAATTTATACTCCAGAGTTCGATATTTCAGATGTTTAAAAAGATACAGAAAAGTGGTAATGGAGGTACACAAAATTTGTACGTATATATACCTACTGAACTAAACACAAAATCAAAATAAATAATGACAAAGTCAACTTTATTTATATCGAATGAGCTAGCTGGCCATCGAATATGAGTGTAGTGAGGGCACACAATATTGCACAACATTTAAAATGACATTTTTGTAATATTCACACATAAAATTATCTTGCTATTGTTTATAATAATAATAACATTGTATATTTTAATAATGATAACATGATTTAACAAAGAAAAATATGTTATTTTGGAAGATGCTAAATTGATTTCCTCCGAAACAGTTCTTATTGCAAATTACATAGCAGGCTGAGGCTAGTTTCTTACTTAACAAATCGATATGAAAAAACCATTTAAGATTTCATGACTAATAATTAATAAAAATAAAGATTTAGACTTACGTCGTTGACCTAGAAGTAGTAAGAAGCTGCTCAACATACTTTTTGGACTCTCTGTGTTCGCCTCCTTGTACGCGTTTCTTTTGGTTGGTTAAAAGGGTAGCCGATGTTGATTTAGGCAAATAAAGACTAGGTACTGCCTCAGGTTTGAGTTTTAGACCCTTTTTAGAAACGTAATTTAAAAGTTCCTGTTGTAGATTTCTTTGGTAATCTTCAGTTTTAAAATGTGTATAACAAATTCTTGCAGTATTACAATTAAAATTATCCTATCTACAACAAGATATAATCCACAGTTTTCTGGTCACGCTATCTTTAGGAAATGTATGAAACCTAAAGATTTTATCTTCATTGTCACTATTGCAACAAGCAATTGCACAGCGTACTTTGAAAAAGGTACAAAACCAGATATACAATGGCAAATAAAAACTTTCAGTTTTACAAAAAAATACTATACAGTATAAATAAATAGTAACTAAACACCATTTGTATTAAGACACATATATAAGCATATATCTAAATTATTTTTCTATTATAAAATAGATGACTCAGTCAGTATTGAGATACTTTAAAATATATTTATTATCTCATAACTTGCAATTTGCAATAGTCACCATTGATAACCGATATTATTGTTGAACTTTTGTTTTATACAAGCTTTCTGTCTTGCCGGTGTAAAGTCGTCTGAAGTCGATATTTATTGTGTTTTGCGTTTGAACTAATTCGTGTCTTATTTTCATATTATTATATTGTTTGATAAGTAAATTTTGCATATAATAATCGGTAGGTTATAGTAATGTGTATATTTTTTATTTTACTATATTTCATTATAACTCATCTAAAATACCATATTGAATTGTAAAACAGATTTTTCTCTATTGTACTCTATTTTGTTTTTATTTCAGTAAAACTGCTTGGAAGTGAGTGACAGTGAATCAGAATAAGCAAATCTACTACTATTTACCTATTCACAGTATTTCCTCTGCAGAAAATTTTTAAATTTCAAGGGATTTGCATACAAAAAGAGTAGGTACTTATATTATTAGTATATGTATGAAAACAAAAATAAATATTTTGCCTGAATCTCTAGGAGAAGTAAAGGTTTTACGCTACTGAAAATATATTTTTTATTCAATTATATCCAAAACAAAACATTTAAAAAAAAATTAGATCACTTTTTAACCATAATTTCAAAATTAATGTGTACGTTAAGCTGTAATAATGGGTTCGAGGTGGTTCAGGCGATCTTAACTACGTCACACTCCTGGGCCAGCTGTCAAATGTCATGCGCAATATCATACCTTGTGTATTCATTGTACCATGAGTACACCATACTAACAGCTCATCAGTGCGTTTGGAACATTTGTAAAGTGTGATTTTTCAAATATTGTTCTGAAGCGATTTTCTTGTGGCATTTTTAACCCTGCGTTGGTCGCATGGTGAGCGCAACGCTCACCATTTTACTTTTTTCTTAACATTTTTCACAATTTTACTCACATTGGCAACTGCGCTCATGTAATCCTTCCTACTACTATTGGGTATAGAATGTTTTACGCATAATTGTGATCCGAACAACCGTCAGTCTATTCCAAGTATTGATTAAACGCAGATGTCGAGAAATGAGCGATTAGCTCACCCGCGACTAACAACGTGATAATTTTGGAAAGCTACAGAGTAATTTTGGTTGGGTTTTTTTATTGACTTTGTGTTTTAAATCATATAACTTTAAAATATTATTGTGTAATGGATCCTACAGAAGAGGCCAGACTGTTAAAAATATATGAAGAATTGGAGCAAGAGGATTTGTTACTTGAAAAGACGCAAGAGCAAAATTTGGACGATGAAGAAAGCGACATAGATTCAGTAGAAGTCAGTTCTAATCATGAGACAGACTCAGAGTTTTCGGCCGATGATACGACAAATACTATTTCAACGTTTTGGTCTGAAGATGGTCCCAAATATATCGGCAGAGACAAAATAACCATTTGGAAAGTTCGCCGTGCGCGAAAAACTAGCCGTATTCGACAGTACAATATTATTAGCAAACTACCGAGAGTGAAACATGCGGCAAAGGATGCTAAAACTCCATATGAAAGTTGGAACCTGCTCATAACAGATGATATCATTGAAGAAATTGTGACGTGCACAAATTTGTACCTAGAGAAAATTGCGAACGAGATGTTTTAGATCCTGACTGTGACGAAATAAAAGCAGTGTTTGGATTGTTGTACATGGCAGGAGTTTTGAAATCCCGACACACGAAACCTAAATGACCTATGGAGCAACGATTCTACAGCACCAGAGTTATTCAAAATGGTAATGCCCCTGAAACGTTTCTATTTGTTGCTTCGAGCACTACGTTTTGATAATATTCACACAAGAGCTGAACGCAAATTAATTGATAAGCTAGCTCCAATAAGAAATATATTTGAGAAATTTATAGAAAGATGCCAAGTCTGCTACACGCCTGGTGAGAACTGTACTATTGACGAAATGCTGGAGGGTTTCCGTGGAAGATGCAGCTTCGGGCAATATATCCCGAGTAAACCAAACAAATACGGGATAAAAATATTTGCCTTGACTGAGAGTCGTGTATTTTATACTGTGAAAATGGAGATTTACGCAGGAAAGCAGCCTGATGGTCCATTTTGTATTGACAACAGTCTAGCCAGTGTGGTGAAACGATTGTGTGAACCCATTATGAATTCAGGACGAAATTTAACCTGTGATAACTCGTTCACGTCAGTTCCTTTGGCCGAAGAATTAAAAAAGAAAAAAATAACTTTAGTTGGGACAATTAGAAAAAACAAACGAGAAATTCCTGAAATATTTGTTGCAACTAAAGAAAGGCCAATTCGTAGCAGTTTATTTGAGCGGTCATAAATGTTTATTAGTTTCGTACGTCCCAAAAAAAAAATAAGAATGTCCTGCTTTTGAAGAAGCTTGCAAACCAGCAGTAGTTACTTTTTACAATCAAACAAAATCGGTAGTAGATTCAGTGGACCAACTGAAGAGTCTTTATTCAGTGGCAAGAATCACATGTAGGTGGCCATTGACTGTCTTTTTTTACTATGCTAAACATCGCTGGAATAAATGGAAACATTATATTTAGGACAAATGTATTAGATTCCTGCCAACCAAGACGTGAGTATCTGAAAATTTTAGCCAGACTCATTACCCCACATATGCAAAAAAGAGCGGCACAAAACTTGCCATTTCTGCTAACTTTGCAAATTAAAAAATATCTGAATCTTCCTTTGACACAGAAACGAGATGTTCCTGAGGAAAATCAAGCAGGTGCAAAGCCAAAATGCTCCTATTGTCCCAAGAACAAAAATCGAAAAACAGCGTCAACATGCGCCAAGTGTTTTAGAGCAATTTGTAAGGAACATACAATCACCATTTGCACAGAGTGTGAACGCGACGAAGTTCCTGAATCTGAGTAATTTTTTTTATTATTCTAGTTGCTGTTTCAGAATTATGCTTATTTATGTAGATGTACCAAACTTTATATTTCATGTTTTATTTCTTTTTGTATTTTGTTAAAAATATTGCCTTTTTTTAGCTTTGATAAATAAATCATTATATTTATGCCTTTTGTTTTTTTGACTCATAAAAAGTCAAAATAAGTCATATACACGACAAGTGAGCTTCACGCTCACCTGCGACTAATGGTGGTTCATTTGACCATGCGACCAACGCAGGGTTAAGTAATTACTATTTAAATGAGAATAAGCCACAATTAAAGGTTAAAGTAAGTTTATTGACGTTTCCATTTCCACTTCGGAAATCGTTCTCAAAATACAAACATTAGTAAATTTACTACTGTGTTCTAGTTTACTACTGTGTTCTAGTTTACTACTGTGTTCGTAGTTCTTTGACTTTGGTCTGTTTTGGAGTTACAAACATTAAGAAATGTCCGAAAATCGTTCGCGGAGAATTTAACTGCGCCAGCGCACAACTATAATCCCTAGCTGGTCCGAAACTTGTTGAAAACTAGTCAGATATTCTCTCCGCAACAAAGCTAATAACTATCGGTAGATGATACAGGGTTATTTTTGTTTAAATACAAAAAAAAAGTAAAAGAAGCAACATATTGCAGAATAACATGATGAGTAACGATAAATACGTAACCTATATACGATGACGTTTGTCCTATTTTAATTCATGCGAATTATAGCTTTCATTAAAGCAATTTCTAAACCGTTCAATATTATCGGCATTGAAGACAAACAAAAAGTAACATTATTTTCATTTCTTTCGGAATCACTATTTAATATAAGTGGATGTTGATAGGAGAAGCAGCACCCCCTTTTCCGCTTTTGTTTTATTATTATGATTGAAAGCGAGGAAGCGGAAGCGAGTGGTAATTTGATTAGAAATACTGCCAAAGAAACGTTCCATAAGATCCGTTAGATGGAGCTCCGAATGGCTGAGTGCGAAAACATAATAAACATGCCTTCCTTTATTCTCGCGTCTTTATACTGTATGGTTTGTTTGGACAACAGTCGGATGAGAAAATATTCGGGAGAAAATCTTTAAGGGAAACACGCTGGAATGTGTAAGATAAATATACAGAACAAAGCTTAGTTGCCGTTGTTATTAATCGTTTGTTAGGAGAAGGAAAGTTTCTTTTCAATACACAGTATGTTCAGGGATTGCCTATGCAAACAAAATAAATCTCGTTATTCATTTTTATATACAGATATACAGGAATAGTTCACTAATGGCCAAAATTCTAGAAACTTTACAAAAATTTTAGTTTTGTTATCAGCATTCCTCTTTTTTACAAGACTTATGTTATTTATAAGCTTATCTCTAATTTTATTGCATAGTTTTATGCTTCTACTTAATATTTAACATATATTTTAAGAGCCCTCTAAACCCTCTAAAAATTTAAAAACAAATAAAACAACAGCCGTTAGCTTTTAGCACATATATTTTTAAAAAATGGTACAATGGTTAGTATCAAGAAAATCATAATTTGGTGGGATAACCTTTGTTTTTTAGGACAGACTCGATTCTGCGAGGCATGGAGGTCACGAGACGAGCAAAATCTTCTGGTGTAATAACTCTAAACCAGTTTTAAATAATTGCTTCTATCAGTTCTCTATTGTTACCTGGGTTTCGGCGTGATACTAACACTTTCAGCCTAAAAATAAATTTTCTATTGAATTTGGATTGGGACTGTTTCCAGGCAAAGGGCCAAGGCAGGACAGTACCGTCATGGTTTCTCAACCATTCCATGGAAGTCTTAGCCGTATGACAAGACGCTCCATCTTATTGGAAGATGAATTGTTGAGCATTCCCTTCAAACTTTGATAGTCGACAGCAGTTTGGCTTGCACTATCTCGTCCTGATATTTTTTTGCATTAATATTGCCCTCTATAACTGCTAAACGTTTAACTCCATTAGTGGTCATACAAGCTCATACCATTACACTCACAGTGTGCTTCATAGTGACCGTAGTACACTAGGGCAAAAGGTCTTCCCTCGGTCGGCGGCGAACAAACTTCACTCCGTCATTCCCAAAGAGATTCTGGTTTCATCACTCAAAATTACCTTACTCCACTGTTCTCCTGTCCACCCTCCGTGTGCCAAAGCCCAATCAATGCGTTTTTGCCAATCAATGTTTTTTGTTCAGGAACGGCTTCTTTCTAGGAGTTCGTGCTCGCAATCCATTTTCACACAACTTTCTTCTGATAGTTGTTGCAAAGTAAGTTAATTTGATAATAGCAGTAATTTTTGCTGATTTTATCGTTCCAGTGTTATGATAATACAAACTTTCATTACACCTAATTTTGTGACGCCACCACCCAATTTGTTTGATATTTCTTGATATGTGTAACTTTCTTCTCGAAGGATAATTGCTTTGGTTCTCTTTCCTTGCGACCATTCAACACGTTTTGGGTTTTATTTATTTATTTATCTATTTATTTATTTATTAAAACTTACAAACATCACCTAGGTAGTAATTACATGTAAGAGTGCTCATTACTTGGTATAAAAATATACACACAAAAACTACAATATACACACAAGTACAAAATAAAAACACAGAAAGTAAAACACATTAAAAAAAAAGACACAAGTTAATAAAATTTTTTAAATTCAGTCCATTACTTATCGATTCATAACATTTTTTAATATCCCTTACACTACAGGTAAAGAGGTCTATATCACAGATCTTTATTAACTCATTACACTGATATTGCATATAGTTTATTATTGCACAAGAATTATATGGACTACAAGAAAATAGGTCATTACTGTTTACCCTTAGGTTGACCTTTGGCACATGAAACCTAATAAAGTTGATCAAACCACATGTCTTATATTTAACATTGTTAATGATATTATGAATAAACACAACACAGTGCATGTTTCTTCTTTGCTCTAATGACTGCAAGCCAAATATTTGAAGCAACTCTTTTGATGGCGTAAGGTGAGTATACACATTGTATTTCTTAAGGTATAAATACCTTAGAAATTTTTTTGTACCTTTTTTATATGATTAATATGAACTTTGGCTTCAGGAGTCCATACCACTGATGCATATTCCAAGTTTGGTCTGACTAAAGCGTTATATAGTCCAATATTCTATACTAATAGTACTAATTCTAATAGTACTAATTCTAATAGTACTAAATTCTAATAGTACCAATATTCTGTACATTTATTTAGTGGAATATTCAGTTACTTTATTCATTTTTTCTACTAAGCATCCAGAATGTATGACGAAATTTAAAGAAAAACCTTTTGTGCTTGTATCTTTATGTTTGTGTATATTTTTGTCTCGAAAGTGGCCGGACCACAGAGGAGATGCTCCAACAAATAATATCAATAATATTAACACCTTACACATGATGTATCAACACAACTTATACTGATATCCTCATATTCTTGAGCGCCTGAAAATGCTGTAAAAGTTTGTAAATAGCGAAATCGGTAGCCCAATCTCTACTTTTTCAATTATAATAAAAACCTATTACGGATTGTTATTAGAAGACTTATTTCCTTAACATTCTTAAATATGTGCTTACACCAGCAACCATTTCATCATTCTTTTAAGGATCTTCTCTGTAACTTATCTTTAAGTATGAAGGTACGCATAAGAATTCTTAAAAGTTACGTCTTTATTGTCCTCCTCTGCGAAGTACAAAGCTGGAGTCTTAGAAAAGATGCTTTGTTTCCCTTTACTATTCATCTTTGAATTTCTGGTTCCTCTGTTCCATCCGTGTTTAATGTAACTCCCAAATATGTGAAACTTTCTACAGTTTCAATATCGTCTTCTAATTTAACTGTGCGTCTGTTTCCCATATCTCTTGTCTGTGTTAGCTTTTTTGTCTTTTAAATATTTATTTCTAGTTCGATCTCTTTTGCCTCTGTTTTTAATTGTGAATATATTTCTGTCACCTCTTCCAATCTGCGAGACATAATGCTGATACCATCGGCATAGGTGACAATCTGCATTGATTTGTTAGAAGATTAGCTCTTTCTATATTCAACTGTCTTATAACATATTCTAGAGACAGATTAAAAATAGTTGCGGCGCCAGACCATCTCCTTGTATAATCCTTTAACTATTGAAAAGTTCTCAGTGAGCTCATTTTGTATTTTAACAATTGCTGTTAACGAGTCCATTGTTGCTTTTACTAGTCGGATGTATTTTTGGGGGGTGTTAAAGCCATGCATAATTTGTGTCTATTAATTAATTATGATAGGCCTGTTTGAAATCTATGAATATGTTATTGATGAATCGTTCTCAAAGTAAAACTACATAATAACGACTTCCTGGAAATATTTTTTGTTAGGAATTTTTATAGGGATGTTAGTAAAAATGTAGGTAGCGACCATAGCCTAGTATTTTATAAAATAAGAATCATCCTGAAATACTTCACACCAAGAGAGCGGCTCCAACACATACAAAAATCAAAGTCGAAGGACCAAATACAGAATCCACCGAATACTTATACAGAAAAAGAATATCACTGGGAACGCTGAAGATCGCTGGGAACGAAATATCAGAAAACTATAACATAGCGGAAAGCTGTTAAAAACTCAACAATAACATAATTAACACAGCAACAGAATCACTTGGAGAGAGGAAAGTAACGAACACTAACATATCAAAAAAGAAAACACCATGGTTTAGAGAGGAAGTGAAGACAAAATGTGAAGAAAAGAAGAAAGCCTTTTTACAATACAGAATACAACAAACACAACAGGCCTATAACCGCTAAAAACGAATCAGAAATGAAACGAATACTTCAGTTAGACAAATAAAAAGAGAACACTGGCAGAGCTTCTCAAAACAGATGGAACACGACTTCTACGGAACATAAAAACAAATATGGAGAATGGTCAGAGAACAAAGAAAATAGATGAACGAACTAATAAAAACGAAACACATTCAGAAGGAAACATGGGTAGACCAGAAATAGAGGTGACGACAAACAAAGAAATAAATGTTGAGGAGAAAGAGGTAAAAGAAGCATTAAGTAAATTGAAAAATAGAAAATCACCAGGAGAGGTCAGAATACCGAACGGACTCCTGAATTACAAAGGACCAGATCTGACCATACAACTATTAAAACTAATCCAAAATTAACAGAACAAAACAGAATTCCTCAGGAATGGAGATCAAGCATCCTAATACCTCTCTTCAAAAAGGGAGACAAATCGGACCCGGAATTAATTTATTAAACAGAACACTAAAATTAACAACCAAAGTGATAACAAATAAACTGAATGGAATTATAACACTAGCAGAAGAACAAGGTTTTAGGTCTGGAAGATCATGCACTGACGTTATATTTATAATGAGGCAAGTGCAAGAGAAATCACCAATCATTAGAATACATACTCGCATATCTATGTTTCGTTAACCTTAAGAAGGCATTTGACCATGTTAAATTAAAGGACGTTATCCACTTATTGTACGCAATAGAGATACCTCTAGGAATAATCAAAACGATCGAAAATATCTACAAAAACAACACAATAACAGTAAAAGTGGAAGAAGAACTAACCAACCCTATTGAAGCTGGCAATAGGATAAGACAAGGAGATTCCCTGAGTCCTGTATAGTTCAACCTGATTAAGGATGAAATAATCAAAAAAGTAAGAACTAAAAAAGGATACAAAATGGGAGAAAAATAACTTAAAATAATCTGCTATGCAGACAAGGCAATACTACTTTTTTAAAGTGAAGATGACTTACAACGTATGCTGCACCAATTTAATAACATATAACATAACATAACAACATAACAATATCTTTATTTTTAGAAAATAATATGCATTCGGTGAACATAAAATTATTTAAAAAAAACAGTGTCACAAACGAAAATATTATTTACTTATTCCTAACCGTTACATATACAAATAGTCCTCCACAGAATATGGCTCAAGAGCTACCAGTAATTTAAATATTTGATGTTTATACAAACTTAATCTTTCCTCCCTTTTAATAGGTTCAGGCAGTTTATTAAACAATTTGATGCAGCAATAAAGAGCGTTTTTTTCTGTTATACTTAACCTGTGTATTGGAATTTTATAATTATATAACCTGGTATTTACTATACTATTGGGCTCAAAGTTCATAAAGAGTATTTTATTCTTATATAGAAACAGTAAGCATTCTTGAATAAATACAGCGTAAACTGTTAAAATATTATTACTCCTAAAATGCCCTCTACATGATTCCCTACTTTTTAAGTCAAACATAACTCTGATTATTTTTTTCTGAACCGGAAATACATTATTTATGTCCCTACTGTGGCCAAAATTTATTAGACCATATCTAAATTTTGCTTAAAAATTAGCATGATACACTGTTTTTAATGAGTTACTATTCATGTATTTTTTTAGAACTCTAAAGCTGTAAATCACTTTACTCAAAGACATACATAACTGGTCAACATGTTTATCCCAACATAAAAAACTGTCAATATATAATCATAAAAATTTGGTACTGCTACTAATATTTAAAGTGTCATTATTTACAATAATACTGTTTGGCATATCTGAATGTGCATAATTTGTCTTAAACAAAAGAAGATCTGTTTTATTTTGATTTAAAACCAACCTATTCATAGAAAACCAGTCTTTAGCTTTCTGGAACTCTAAACTAGCATTAACGCTTAGAACAGACATGTCTTTACCACTGACTAAAATGTTTGTATCATCTGCATAATTTGTTATGCTGGAAGTAGTATTAGCCACTAGACCATGAAGATCATTGATATAGATCACAAACAGTAAAGGACCAATCACACTTCCTTGTGGTACTCCAATATTGATAGTGCTTTCAGATGAGATGCCTATTTCAGTGTTTTTATGTATTTTTACTAAATGTCCCCTATTTGCCAAGTAGGACTTAAACCAGTTCAATGCGGGTCCACGTATACCATATTTCTCCA
Source organism: Diabrotica undecimpunctata (assembly GCF_040954645.1). NCBI lineage: Eukaryota > Metazoa > Arthropoda > Insecta > Coleoptera > Chrysomelidae > Diabrotica > Diabrotica undecimpunctata. The sequence goes on along the minus strand of NC_092803.1, from coordinate 16,673,131 downwards.
ATTTATCAAATAATAGGTCATGCACTAAACAGTCATATGCCTTTGATAGGTCCAAAAAGAGACCCATAGCCATATGACCAATCTCAGTACATTTCAAAATATCCCAGACAAATTGAAAAATCGCAGTCTGAGTTGATTTTCCCTGTTGATAACCATGCTGATTTGCACTAATAATATGACATTTTGTTAAAAATTCTGTTATCCGCCTATACATAGTCATTTCTAAGATTTTTGAAAAGGAACATAGAAGGCTAATTGGTCTATAGTTATTAATTAATTTAGGATCACCCTTTTTGTAAACAGGTGTTACTATGGCAGTTTTCAGGCATTCAGGAAATACACCAGATTTTAGTGAATTATTTATGATTGTAGTGAGAGGATTCACTATCTCCTTTATACAACCGCCAGAATATTTAACATGTTAATTTCCCCAAAAAAGACAAAATTCATAGTTATAACAGCAAATTTACTAAGATCTAAATTGGAGCTGGAAGGTCAGATATTAGAACAAGTGATAGAATTCCCTAGAAAGTGGAAGATCAAGTGAATAGAGCAAACAGTATGGAGAATGAAACAATATGGAGAAATAAAAATATCGGGAAAGAAATGAAAGACAGAATTTACAAAACAGTCATCAGATCAATAATGACATACACGGCAGAAACACCAACTGGCACAGAGAGGACAAAAAGTTAGAAACATCAGAGATGGAAACACTTAGAAAAATTCATGGTAAGGCACTATGAGACAGAGCTAGAAGTACAGATATACGACGTAGATGCAAGGTGGAAAACATCAAGAATTGGGTAAGACATAGAAGAGTAAAATGGAACGATCATATAAGCCGAATGACAACAAATAGATTAGTAAAGACGGTAAGAAACGATGAAACGACAACTTACAGGAGGCACATTGAAAAACAGACAGAGTCATGTCAACATAAAAAGAAGAAGAAGAAGTAGAAGATTATTTAATACTTATCTAGTTTTAATTAAATATTCTAACATTATAAGTAATCTAAATAACCATTCCTCACCAGAGAATATTGCCTGCCAGTCGAATTTCTAACGATAAGGCAAAACATTCGTAAATTGATAGAATGACTATATCGAGATGTTGTGATTTAATGTATCAGGTATAGTATTCTTCAACGTTCTTTACGCGTACCTGTAGCACTATACAAACTAGTTTCAGATAAATATTACGCTTGTAAAAAAATCTTTTGCAATTTTGTGCACGAATTTTTGTTAGTAGAGCTGTCATACCTAGTTTTCTGTTATATTCGCGTTTCTAGAACATATATAATTACATTATTCATAACATCGGCAATTTCTTCATATGTGCTCGGCTGAGTGATTAAATATGCTGAAATTTCCGTAAAAATTTAAAAATACCATAACAAACATCTTCGCACGAGAATTGGGTAACTTTTTAACCTCGCGTGTTCCACAACACTGAAACCGCATTCTAGAAAAATTGTATACGCTCAGCCATCCGCCATGGTCTCTCTCTATTATTGCATAGCATTCCAAATCGTTCTCCAAGTAAAACTACATATTATCGATTTCCTTGCACAAAGTTTCTTTATTTATTCAATGCAAATGTTACGTCAACGTCGGGGGAGTTATTCTGATATAAAATGCGGATTCTGAATTACTTATGTACAGTTCCTTGCAACGTTTTTGACGTTAACGTCTTAATGTCTACGTTTTATTGTCTATTTTACCAGTGAATTGTATAGAAAAGAGGTAAAGCTTAAATAAGAGGACAAAAAATACATGTAGAATATTAAAGATATAAAAAATGTATGCAAAGAGCCTGAATCATATATCAAAATTTCATGAATTCAAATAAAAGACTGGTTTATTAATTTATAATATAATGTATGACAATAAATCTTAATTTTACTAAATTTGACAAATATCGTGGTGTACTGAAGGTAATTACGGACAAAAATTTGATTTCGATCGATTCTAAGAATGTTACTTTTCTCGAATTTTTTTTATACGTTTGTACAACAGTTGCTGCAGCTTTGATTGTATAGTTGCCAACAAAGTATTGCAGAAAACCTCAAGCTTATTACAAAGTCATTTGTATAGGGATTCCGTGATTGGCTTTTGTGGAGAAAGGTTGTATTATAATAGTTCTGTGCAGAAGTGAATTACAATTCAAAACGCAGGTGGGAAAAAAAGACAAAACTTAATAGAGGTAACTAACTTCCTATCCTTATAAACTTTAATTTACCTTTTCGTTGTGTATAAGTAATTTTGAATGTATATAATCTAATTGAATAAAAAACAAAGTTTAAAGAGGCTTAACAATGGGGGATATCACAGGGGTGGTTGGCAGGATAGATAATTGATATCTAGAATGCAATATAAATTTAGATAAAACATTTGTTGAAAATAATGGTAATTCGGAGACCACTAATCAACATGATAGTAAAATGACAAAAAACAATATTCTTATCAGTGTACCGACACTGGGCCATTCGAGGTCTATATGGAACCAAAAAACAATACCGTCGGAAATTATAGTTTTGTAAAGCTTAGTCAAATATATTTTGTTGTGTTTTGATGAGATGGGCTGATGACATTAAGAAGATCGGAGGACACAACTGGAAGCAAGTGGCGCAAAATAAAAAACACTGGATTGATTTGGGGGAGGTCTATGTCCAAAGTTGGATTACTTAAGGCCGAAGAAGAAGAAGGTCAAATATATACATGGTGATAAAATTGAGAATGTACAAAAAATTAATAAAACAAGTAAACCGAATTAGCGTTGTTTTTAAGAAATGGGAATGTGCTAATAAATTTGTTTCAAATGTAGAGGTTAAAAATGATGGATATGAACTCTTTATTCCTGCTAATAAAGTAACTTGTAGGGGTGTACTAATCAATGGTGATGCAAGTATTTCTGATATTCAATTAATTAATTTTTCGGGTTTATCCTCAGTAAATATTAAAATATTGGAGGTAAGACGATTTAAAAGAAATACAAAATATAATTCAGGTAAATATATAAATACAGAGACAGTTACGTTTACCTTTTCAGGACAACATATTCCAAAAGAGATTTCTATATATGGGATTCACTTTAGGGTAAAGCCATATATAATTCCGATGGTTCAATGCTATCATTGTTTTCGTTTTGATCATACAAAAAATCAATTCCCCTCAACAGAGGGGATGAAAAATGTAAAAACTGTGCCGATAAAGCACATGGAGGGGAATGTATGATGCAATGTCTCCATTGTAATAGTAATTGTAATGGAAGTACTTTTAAAGAGTGTCTAGAATATGTTAGACAAGAGACTATTAAAGCCGTTATGTCTTTAGATAATCTCTTTTATTATGAGGCAAGTGAAAGGTATCCATATGACTCCAATAAAAAGTTTATCAAAAGAAAATATATTTAGAGTAAGTCAGGACGAATTTCCACCTCTATCAAATCGGGTTAATATAACAGATAGAATACCTATTAATGAGCGTTGGATAGAAAATATTCGAAGCAACCCAGAACAGTGGTTTAGCAAAAAAACAGAAAATAGCGGAAACAAAAATAAAATAAAAATGAATGAGACCAATAAAACTTAAGACAAAGAGCTTCATAATCAAAATCTAATATCTCCAAATGGGAGATTTAAAGAGTTAGCAAGTTTCAGCAAGTTCTATAATTCCTAGCCCTGTATGTTCACGTACGGAACAACTAGAGAGGGAAACTGAAAAAAATTGAGTGAAATATTAAAAAGATGAATTGGAAACATAAGGAAGGCCTAATCACCTACTTGAACAAGATAATTACACATGAAACATCAACAAAGAAAAAATTACTAGATCTAGATGGATCCCAAGAATCCATACATCCTACAACGGAATATAAAAAGTTTAAACAGTAATTATAATAGTTTAAAAATTTGTATACAAGATTATAACTCTAAAGTACTTAATATTAATAATCGAAATCCAAATTTTAGCAGTTAAAATAATAGATTGAGATATTACAATCATTAATATTTATATTTATCCTGGGGCAAAAATAAATTTAAATGGATGGGTTGGGCGAATAGATAAAATCAGACTATAGTAACTACTAATGCTAATGGAAGAATAATTGCTGACTCTCTAGAGGATTCGGATCCAGTTTATTGTAATTATGGAAGATCTACGCGGATTACACTCCCCGGTCAGAATGCTTAAGCAGTAGATCTAACACTAATCTCCTCGAAAATAGCGAACAGATGTCAATGGGATGTGTTAGAGAACTCGGGTGGTAGTGATCATTTCCCAACGATATGTAAAATCTAGATACAAATTCAACAAACACCAATCCAAAAAAATTACAAAAGAAACATTAAAAATGCCAATTGGGAAAAATACTGTTCAAAAATAGAAGAACTACTGAAAAGTGGGTGTTAAGACTATAGCACCTTTACACAAATTATTGAGATGGTGAGTGATGAAGAAATACCCTTTTGGCAAACAAAAAAGCTTACAGGAAAAAAAAAAGTCCTTCGTGGTGGGACAAGGAATGCTCAATTCTAATTATAAAATGAGGAAAGACAAAAAATCAAGAAATACAAAGAAGAAGCAAGTAAAGATAACTATATCGAAATAAAAAAATCTTTGTCTATAGTAAAAAAATATTTAAAAATAAAAAAGAAATAGTTTTAGATGCTTTTGTAATGAATTGAACAGGTACACTCCTCTAGCAGAAATATGACGAACTATTAAACAGTTCTCCACATATCAAAATGCCATAATTCCTGCCAAACTTCCCAGTGAACACATAGCTTTGGATATATTAGGTAAATTAAGAATTGATATAACAGATAGAGAATTTAGTGTTATCCAATCCAATGAGGATGTGGAGGACATTTCTAGAGACGAAATAATATATATAATAACGGATTTATTACGGCTGTCGCCGCTTCTCCGCCCCCAATTTCCATCTTTTTCTGTCATATGCAGTTGCCTCTTAATAAGTGTCATAAAAAAGGAAAAGCCTACTGGCTTAGATCTAATAACATATAGTATGATTGGCACTCCCTCAAGTGGCATTAGAATCACTGTTAATAATATTTAATCAAATAATTAAAAAGAAAAGCTGGCTTTCCACAAGAATGAAAAAATATTTTTATTTTTCCTTTCTTAAAACCGTATAGAGATCCATTATGTGCGGATAACTATAGAAATATAGCACTAGAGTCATTTGTTGGTAAAATACTCCAAAATATAATTAAATTAAAAATTGAACAAATAATTGAAAAAAATTATATATTTAACCCAAAGCAGTTAGGATTTAGAAGAAATAAAGGATGTAACGATAATTTAGCTTTAACAATAAATTATATTAGAACAAGATTTAGTAAAAATTTAAATACAATCGCAATTTTTTTGGATATTAGTAGGGCATATGATACTGTCAATACCTTTTTGTTATATAAATATCTAATAAAGTATGACATTTCAACAACCTATGCAAACTTAATCATGCATTTCTTGATATTTTTATCAAAGATAAATCAAACAATATATTATAAAAAAATACGAAAAAGAAGAAGCTAAGTTTGGTGAGGTGTCTACCATAAACAAATAGTCCAGCCAAAGATGAACATAATTTTATGAGAATTTTAAAACAGTTAATACCACTTTTTCTCTGTAGTTTAAACATTAAATTTACAATATCTTGTAACTCTCGAGATCGTTCTGTAGCGAGATTAAATAAAACGAGCGGTTCGAATTTATATAAATATATTTATTTATAAGTTTACAGTTCGGTACTCTCTTATCAACTAAACTTACTCCTAACATCGTTACATATATATACCAAAAGTATTATGTTCGAGAATATTCTGGAGTAGTCCCACTCTCTAATTCTTAGTTTCAGATATATTTTATATCATCCTGTCTTACACTTCTATAGTGTGGTCACCATACTATTTTAACCATATTTACACCCTTAAAAACATTCAAAAGAAGTTTCTCTGGATTTGTGCTTATAGATTAAACTTAAAGAACATGACTTTGGTGTAACTAAGGTCAAGACTGAATATCGGTTCCCTAGACTGGAAGACGATTAAGAGCGATGGAAAGACCAATGCTCGGGGTGAGACTTATAGACAAAAATACAAACAAATGGATTAGAAGGAAAACCAAAGTAAAAGATGCAGAAGAACATGCTGCCAAATTAAAATGGAGCTGAAGGATGAAAGATGGAACCACGAAATACAACAATGCAGAACATGGTTAGGAAAGAGAAGCAGAGGAAGACCACAAATGAGATGGGCTGATGATATTAAGAAGATCGGAGGACACAACTGGAAGCAAGTGGCGCAAAATAGAAAACACTGGATCGGTTTGGGGGAGGCCTATGTCTAAAGTTGAATTACTTAAGGCTGAAGAAGAAGAAGAAGACTGGAAGACTACAGAACTAAATGTGATCTAGTTTTCCTCTATAAACTACTGAACCATACCACTGACTGGTGTGATTTACCTATTAAGTCTTTAGATGTAGTACTAGAATTACTAGAGACGTGCCTTTGTTGTCTATAAAACACTATCACACAAACTGTGCCGAATTCTCTCCTAATAACAGAATACAGATACTGGGAAACGACTTTAATGAATCTTATTATGTGGGAGATATAAAATCTGTAAGATTTAACATTATTTAATAATTATTTAATCATTATTTAATATTTAGTTTTCGCATTTTTTTATAGTTAGAAAATTGTAGTTATGAAAAATTTTTGTATAGAATAGAACAGAAATATGCTTTATTGTTACTGGAAATTGGACAATTTTATGGATAAAGCTTACAAAAAGTACAATTAAAGAATAAAATACACAATCCATAGCAAAATTTAAATAAAATGCAAATTGCATAAGGAAACCTTACGGACTAATGAGTTTAAGTTGCTGCATGTGATACCTAAATTTTTAGGCAGATTTAAGTTGCAAAGGAAGATGGCTGTATAATTTTTTGATCGAATAGAATATAGATTTCTTTACTCAGTAGACGGGATCGGTAAATACACATCAAAGGGTGAATTTCTGGTGGAATAGTGGTGATTAGGTCTTGCTGGAAAAACATGTAGATGTTTACGAATTAAGCAAATAGTTTCTAAAATATATAAAGAGGGAAGAGTTAAAATCCCGTGATTTTTTAAGTAGCTTCTGCAATGTGTTGTTCTACTGAGGCCAAAAAGATACCGTATTGCTCTTTTTTGTAATTTAAAAATAACATCAGATTGGGAAGCTGTACTAGAACCCCAAAAAAGAATACCATATCGAAGATGAGACTCGAACAAAGAAAAATATGTTATTTTGTAAGATGCTAAATTGATTTCCTTCGAAACAGATCTTATTGCATAGCAGGCTGAGGCTAGTTTCTTACTTAACAAATCGATATGAAGAGACCATTTAGGGTTGCTGTCTATCAAAAAAACCAAGAAATTTTACAGAATCAACGATACTGATCTGGCTGTTATTAAGAAGCAAGGCTTGACTACTTTATAGGATAATGCTACTGTCTTATCCACGTTAAAAGAAAGTAAATTAGAATCGAACCAGGTTTTTATTTTAAGTAGATCAGAAGTTATAATTGCATGAAGAGTTGCAATATTAGAGTTCCTCAGGGTGATACTGGTATCATCAGAAAAAATTTTCCATCGATTTTTAAGTTGGTGATGTCATTTATAAAGATAAGGAAAAGTAGAGAATCCAATACTGAACCTTGCGGTAGTCCACATACAATGCTTTTGTGACTAGATTCAGTATCATTTGCTCCAACTAGTTGTTTCCTATAGTAATTGTAAAAATGGGGACATCCCGTGAATAAATAAATAAATAAATGTTACCATAGTTATTCTATTATCTACACTATAAAACATTTTTTAGAATTGTCTGCCACTCTATTTGAATTTGACTTTACAACATGTATGATATTCATATTAGATTAACGTCCAAATGATGTAGCCTGGAACTCGTTTCATTTTTTCCTGAGTATATGTATATATTTTATTCTACTATTCTTTTAAAATTTCTATTGAATGCACGATGTTTTCATAGCTAATTTATATATATTACACAAACACAATTCTGTTCGAAACCTTTTTACCGCAAACAAACTCACACAATACATGCCCACATAATTATTTTCAAACCGCATAAAGCTGATTATCAAAAACAATGCAAATGCACAATTAGCAGTTGGTTAAAAAAGTGCAGTTCGATGCAGGTGTGACCTGGGAAGCTTTGTTTATTGTTGGAGTGTAGATAAAACTTGATAATGTGGGAGGATGGTGAAATTAAAACAATTGCAAATTGTATGGTTGGTACTGGTGAGATGTCGCTAGTGACATGTGATGAAATATATCAAAATTATATTGAAAACTAATTATAATTGAAGTAGGATATGAAATTTAAATATCGTTGTTATCGATTAATCCAATAAAGGGCTTAACTAATAAAACAATAACTTTTAAGCAAAATGCGACCCTATTTATCGAGCGAATATCTCTATGGTATTGTTACGTTTTTCTGTGGGGTCAGGGATTATATATATATATATATATATATATATATATATATATATATATATATATATATATATATATATATATATATATATATATATATATATTTAACAGCGCTACAGGCCATTAAGGCCCTTGGCTTATATTTTCTTCGTTAATTTTTTCCACTTCCTCTGGTCGTTTGCTCTCTCTCCAATTCTGCACTCCTATACTATTTTAATTAACTTTAACTGCTTCTAAGCACTTTTTCCGTGGCCTTCCTCTCTTCATTTTACCCTCGCCTCCTCCTAAAAGCACCTTTTTTAGATAACGTTTCTCTGGCATTCGAGTGATGTGACCTAACCACCTGACTTTGACTTTTTGTACAATTAGGGGTTTTCCATACATCTCCATTACCTCTTTATTTGTTCTTCTTCGCCAGTTTCCCTCCGCCGTCCTAATACCAGCAACAATCTTCCGCAACACCTTCCTTTCCCAGATCTGGATTTTCATTTCATCTTTCTTATTCATACACTGTCACTGGCCGAATGACTGTTTCATTTTCGAATTTTTGCTGCCTACATACATTTTTGCTTTTAGAATATTGTTTAATGAGCCCATTGCTCTACTTCCTTTTAATAGTCTCGTTTCTATTTCTTTTTCTTCTTCCCCTTTATTCGTTATTGTTACACCCAAATACTCGAACTGGCTGACATTTTCAATTTTGTAATCCGTTCCTCTCGTTTTAAGTCTGACGAATTTATTGTGTTCTGTTATCTCGCCACGTATTTCCATATACTTTGTTTCGCTTCATCTACATACAACCCAAATTTTCTTGCTTTTTCTTTAAAGTTCTTAAACATGGGTTTCTTTTATGGGTTTCATCAAGTTCTTTTTTTGTTCTTGTTAAGAGGACTACATCATCTGCGTACGCTATACATTGCTGTTTATAGTGGAAAATGGTACCCGTAGTTTGGATCTTACTTTCTCTCATTATTGCCTCCAATACAAAGTTAAACAGATCAGTAGAAAGTGGATCCCCATGTCTTAATCCTCTTGTAACCGAAAACAGATTTGACATACTTCCTTCTATAACCACTCCATTGTTTGTACTTGTTAGCGACATTTTCAATAATTTTATTAACTTTTTTGATATTCCTAAATTTTGTAGAGCTTTATACTTTTCCCGATCGATAGAGTGATACGCCTATTTAAAATTAATGAAGAGCATGTGGAGTCCTAGGTTTTGTTCATAACTCTTATTTTGTATCAATTTTAAGATAAATATTTGATCCTCTGTCGATCTTCCTGCTCTAAACCCTCTTTGGTATTCACCTACTATGCTATTCTCATATTTTTTCAATCTATTATGTATGATCTTTGCTAATATTTTGTACACAACATCCAGTAGCGTTATCCAGTAGTGGTCAGGGATTAAGTGAAGTAAATTTAGTTTAACTAATTTTATTTAACTCACTCAACTACAAAAACTCAACAATAATAACTTCTTCTTGATGTGCCAATCCGTTACAAATGTTGGCGATCATCATGGCAATCTTTATCTTACCTGCAGCAGCCAGAAAAAGCTGCACAGATGTTGTATTGAACCAGATTCTGAGGTTTTTTAATCAAGATATTCTTCTTCTTCCTGGACCTCGGTTTCCAAATATTTTTCCTTGTAGGATGGCTTGAAGGAGAGCATATCTGGATTCATTTCGCATAATATGTCCGAAGAACTGTAACTTTCGGGATTTGATGGTGGTCAGTACCTCTCGGTTCTTATTCATTCTTCGAGGACCTCCTCATTTGTGACTCGGTCAGTCCACGGGATCTTAAGCATTCTCCGATATAGCCACATCTCAAATGCTTCCAGTTTTCTGCACATATCTTCGTTCAAGGTTCACGATTCAACACCATAAAAAAGGACAGAGAAGACGTAGCATAGCATTCTTACTTTTGTATCAAGAGAGAGGTTGTGACTCTTGAAGAAGGCCCCCATCCGATTGATCTAGCTTTTCCGATGTGTGCTCTAATCTCCTGGTCGTTGGTCCATTCTTCATTTATTATGGTGCCGAGGTAGTTGTAGTGCGTCACTCTTTCTACAGGGGATTGTTTGACGTAGAGACAATAATAACTAAATAACTAATATCTCACTAATAAATATCGTATATCTCTTTATATAATAAACACTTTGCTAATCACATAACAACTAAACTTCAAACACTAGATGACTGCCTTAAAAAATCTGGTCGTAATTTTTAGATTCTGCATATCTATTATACTGAAAGACGTGAACTGCTGACTGGAATTTTCTCGAAAGAAGGAAGTTTTATTCGCTATAAAAGAATGTGTATTTTCCAGATAATCCATTTTCCTTGTTCAATAATGCAATTTTTATTTTTCGACATCATCACTTTCGTTCACAAAATTTCCTAATGCTCTTACGAATCGAATGTAACAAGTTTCATTGAAATTCATCCAACTGTACAAAAAAATTTGTAGGTTTATTACTTCATTGCTTCGCCTAATAGTTATTGCTGACTTCGGTAATATGCAAATTGTTCAGGATATTTGTAAAATTATGATGTCATCTATGTATCTCATATTATTCAGTCATTTACCGTTTACTAGTATTAATATTCCTTTGTCCATTCCAGAGCTTCCTTAAAAACTCTTTCAGAATAAATGTTGAATAACAAGGGAAATAAAATATGTCCCTGTAGTACTCGCACGAAATAGTGTGTTGGAACTGTAACTACTAAACTCTATCGTTTATTGCTCTTATATTACGTTTTACTACAATCTACCCCTGAATCATATTTCTAAGAAGTTGAAATTTATGTCTTTCCCAAAACTATCAGTAATACGAAAATGTCCATAAACGACTGAACTCCACTGTTTATTGTCTTTGAATGTCTGAATTGTTGCTGTCGGAATATTTATAACGGTCAATTTAGGCGGTAAATAGATGGAGGGCAGAATTTGCATGCTGGACACACGCCAGATACATATATCTCGACGGATGCTGCAATCTCAGTGGTTATCTGTTTGAATATTATGACCAGAATTTAGTTATCAATCGATAATCTTAATTGCTCTGTTAGTTTCAGCGCGCAGACAATGTTGGGCCATTTGTTGCAACTTACACCAACTTTTTATGGGGCGATTTGATTAGAGAACGGTTTTATAGGGTGAATGATTTTGATTCGGATAATATACAAACAACTGAAAATATACTAGTGTGGTTTGACTCTTGAAAGAGCTTTAACAAAACATCCAAATGAAGCCATGGGTCAAAATAAAAAAAAATCACCAAAAATTAAATAAATGAACTAAAATACTGAAAATGAACTAAAATAGTGCTCGCATACAGTATTTCTTTGTTAGGTTTGTTAAGTTTTAATGTTATTGTAGACTTCTACAATAACATCATAAAAACCTACAAATTGTTTGTGTAAGTATGAACGATGTTAGTTTTTTACTTATATTCTAAGATCATTACTTTTTGTAGAGAATTGAGGATGCTTTAAAAAAAATAATAAAAGCGAATATATACTTATAATAGTGAAAAATGGTGGAAGATAATAAACAGACGTATTCTTCGTTCACAAATTGTTGAGAGCACGAAATATGCCTCAAACTCATAAAACGGTCGTAAATCATAGGCGTTCCTAAGGTGTTTATTCATTAAATAATAATATAATGTTTTAATACTGTTATATATAATATTGATAATATTTTAATACTAATATATTTAGCAAAAAAACAATTAAAACTTTCACGACTAATGTTGGTTATTATATTATATTAATAAAAATAAGAATTTAACCTTTAACAATTTTGTAAATAAGAATACCTTATCTCTTTGGATATTTCAATACTAATCTTCGCGTTTAATCACTTTACTAGAAAACCTGGAATTCATATCCGAAGGTACTATTCGTTGCAAGATAATTAAGATGGAATTCCCCAGATTTTTAATAATATAATTATATTCGAAACTTAACTTGAAAGGGTGAAGTTATTATGAACGAAAACAATTTTTTTGTTTAGTACGTTTTTAATCGCATGTAATTTACGGCTCGTCGGTGTTTCCGTCTACGGCAGTAATTAGCGTCTCGCATATTTCTTTTGCGAATTATATGCAGTGCGTGAGTGATTTTTTATTCCATATACCTACGAACATATACGTACCTTTCGCTCGTGCTCGTTCTGCTGGATTGTTTGTGATGGCTTCATCATTAAGTTTTACACCGGTACTGTTGCGTACAGTCAGTAAGTCTGTCTATTCACCAAGAGAGAAGACTATTGTCCTGAATGTTCACGATGCTCTGGTTTCTCAGAATCCCACAAACACTGTTCGCAACATAGTCGAAAGTTGTGCCAACATGACTGGCGTAGGAGAGTCAACTTTATATAGGTTAGTATCAGAAAGAAAAAAACACGGTATAGCTAACCCAAACACAAACGAAAACTTAAAGAGGGGGAAAAAGCCTATTGGAATTGATGAATTTGCCAAAAATGGTATTCGAAGAAAAATTCATGGATTTTTTTTTTCAAAAAAGAAATACCAAACCTAAACAAAATTTTACAAGAAGTTAGAGACGGCCCGGATTTGCCTCATATCGGACGAACTAAATTGTGGCAAGTTTTAAAAGAATTAAATTTCCGGTGGGAGAAATCAGACCGAAAATCACTTTTGATTGACCGGGAGGAGAAGATGATGTTGGAGAAGAAATTATCTAAGATTCATACGAAAATTCCGGGCTGAAGAAAGGCCCATCTTCTACCAGGGTGAAACGTGGGTAAACTCAGGTCATACTCTAAGAAAAATTTGGTCAGATAAAAATATATTAAGCTCCAGGCAAGCCTTTATGGAAGGTTGGTCTACTGGTATCTCCCCACCTTCTGGTAAAGGCAGTAGATTAATAATTTCTCACATTGGCAGTGAAAAAGGATTTGTTAAGCATGGTTTGTTGGAATTTCATTCCAAAAGCACAAAAGACTATCACGAGGAGATGACAGCTGATGTTTTCGAAGAGTATTTTGAGCAAATGATTGAACACATACCACCAAATTCAATTATAGTATTAGATAATACACCTTATCATTCACGACTAGTAGAAAGACTTCTAACGAATGCGTGGAAGAAACAGGATATTCTTGACTGGCTGCGGAATAAGTATCTGCCTTACGAAGATGGAATGGTAAAAGCAGAACTTTTAAAAATTGCCCGGCAACACAAATCTAAGTTCAAGAAATACGTAGTTGACAAAATGGCGGAAAGGCGAAACATCACAGTCTTTAGACTTCCACCCTACCACTGCGAAATAAATCCAATTGAACTCATTTGGGCACAAATGAAAAGTTATGTGGCTAGAAAAAATACGTCATATAAAATACAAGCTGTACGTGAATTGTTATACGAGTCTTTATAACATATTACAAAACAAAACTGGAAAGATGCAGTAAGACATGTAATAGAAGAAGAACAAAAAATGTGGGATCTTGATAACATAATTGATGCGACCGTAGAGATTATTAACCTAATTATTAACCCTCAAGACGACTCGGATTCCGAAGTTGATCCTATTTATTTTGAATTTGAATAGTTTTCTAATCGTAATTATATAAGGTAAGTAATAGTAGTTGTAATCGTAAGGTATTAAAGGGGAAAGGTGGCCTGTCAAAATGTTCAATGTGTTTTAAATGTATCCATTTTTTTTTCAAATCCTGAGAAAACTAAAAAGCATTTTTGAAAAATTTAAAGGCAGAATGAAATATTTTTTAGAATAAATAAAAAGTTTCTTTTGCATGCAATATTTTCAATTAAAAATTAAACTATATTTTCTCTTTTATTTTCACCCCTGTTACATAACATATTAAAATAAACATTGTAGAAGTTTTCAGGGACTTTCTGCCCCGAGTAATAATGTAATCTTTCATCCTGCGTTTAAATTTTTCAAAAATATTTATTAGTTTTCTCCAGATTCGAAAATAATGGATACATTTAAAACACATTGGAAATTTTGCCAGGCGACATTTGGCGCCTTTTTCTTTAATTAAATAAATGTATCTTTTACAAATGGCAAGAAACTTTTTATTTTTGAATAAAATAAATAAGTTTTATTAAAAAATACAATTTACATAAGTACAATTTAAAAAATATATTTATTTAGTTCAAATAAATGTTTCAATCATATACTCTACGACACTGGTCGTTCATCTCTAACCATTCAAAATACCCCCGTAATAGGATTATAAGGTATTGTATTCCTTCAGATATAAGGTGGGTTAGTCGAAAACGTCTTAAACCGTCAGTTTTAGGTTGGTTTTTACTATTATATCGTATTACCTATCTTCTCTGTATTTCAGTTTTCTAATTAGGGTTAAACTTGTAGTGAGCTATCAACAAATTGTGAACCCAGTATAGGCTTCAGAACTAGTCATAACAAGTGACGTAATAGCGACAGATGACGTTACAGCGACACTGTGACAGATAATTTTAAATGGGACCTTATGGCAAGTGATACCTCGTTTGAAAGGTATTGAAAATACCTATTTAACCATACTAATTTTATTTGAGTTTAAGCTCATTTTGATAAATAAATTAAATAAATACTAAAATTGTAGTTTGGCATAATTGGTATTTTCTGTACCTATATTACGGAATAGTGAACATTTCAAACGAGATATCACTTGCCATAAGATCCCATTTAAAACTAATCTGTCACAGTTTCGCTGTAACGTCATCTGTTACTATTACGTCACTTTGTACATTTATTTGTAAAATTTAAAATTGTATTTACCTTGTAAACAGAATTGTGAAGATGACATCTAACAAGGAGCACCACACCCTGTATAGTGCCTACATAAATTCCTCCACGGTACAAAATCTTACTAGAAATAAAAACAAACAAAGCGTGGGAACAGCGGAGGAAATTGTTGAGTTACTCGTTTCGGTTAGGTACTTTTGATGAGGAAGAAAAGAATCCTTTTTTGAGTAAACTAGACTTGGAGATTTACCGATAACAAAATAGTCCATATTCACCAGATAAAAATAGTCAGACCAATACCGAATAATCGATAGATATATGCTGCATAAAATTTTGAATAAGATATGGATTCGCAAAGTATTTCTAAATAGAACGAGAGATTGATAATAAAAATACCAAAAGCGAAGAGAGCTTGGTAGCTAAAGAATTGAATTAGGAAATTAAGGAACAACTATGTATTTTAGGTTTCCGTATTAATCGTTCTATTTACATAATGTATTAGACCAGAGACATATTTTTTATTTGTTTAGTTTGTAACAATTAATTTGTGTAAAATATATGTATTTGTAATGTTTTTGCGAAAAAAGAAATTGTAAAATAACACGTGTAGATTTGATTTTCAAACAAAAAATTAGTTTTTTGTAAAATTTATTGTTAAAAGATATTATTTATAACTATAATACATAAACTTCTAAGTTGCTTATTATTTATAAGTAAAAAAAGACGTTTTACTTTTTGCATATTTTGTTTATTATATATTGTTATTACCAAATATATTAAAAGGAGTTGTTAGATCCTTGTATCAACGGGTGGCATATGAAAATCCTTAGTTTCTGATCTATAGCATAAGTTTCGATATTAGGGCAGCAGTTATTGTAAAGAATTTTGATACCACATTCCACGTAAACTATGTCTGGTGACGCAATCTTCTGCTGGTAGATCAGTACAAGCTAAATGTATATTTTGCCAACATGCATCACCCTGAAGTTGTTCTGATAAATATCGATCAGTCTTTGAACAGTTAACGCAGCTCGGCATAGTGGTAGTGATGAAAGTAAATAGGTATAAACAACAATAATGGACTGACCTTGCAATCTATCTTCTTCTTCTTAACATGCCATACACCCAAGTGCGTAGGCGACTATCTCATTACTAGAATTCTGTTCTTGGCGGCGTGACACAGCTCGCCTGTATTGTGTATTCCTGTCCATTCTTTAATATTCCTTAACCAGGATAATTGTTTGCGGCCTGCTCCTCTCCTACCTTCGATCTACCCTTGTAGGATTAACTGTGGTATTTCATATTTTGCTCCTCTCAATATGTGCCCAAGGTAACTAATCTTGCGTTATCTAATTAATTCAAAGAGTTCTCTTTCCACGCCGGCTCTCTTAAGGACGTCATCGTTTCGAACTCTATCCACCCAAGGTATGCGCATCATTCTTCTCAATGACCACATTTCAAATGCTTCAAGTTTGTTGATAGATGTTTTTTCAAAGTCCACGTTTCCATGCCATAAACCAAGATAGACCACATGTAGCACTTGACCATTCTGTAGCGTATTTCGAAATTTAGGTTTTGATTACATAGGAGCGGTCTGAATTTCACAAAAGCTTGTCTTGCCATTTGTATTCGGGTTTTTATCTCTTGTTGTGGATCCGATTGGTCATTGATTGTGGTGCCAAGGTATTTAAAAGTTTTCACGCGTTTTATGCGATCGTCACCTATGCATATTATCGGGTTTTCTGGAGGGTTTCTGCTAATGACCATATATTTCGTTTTCAAAATGTTGATTTTGAGGCCATATTTTTTACCTATGCTATTCACCCTATCAAGTAATAACTGCTGATCTTCCAAATTATCAGTTATAATCACTGTGTCGTCCGCATAGCGTAGGTTGCTAATTGGTATGCCGTTCACCTTAATGCCTAATTCCGTGTCTTCTAATGCTTCCTCAAATATATTTTCAACATATAAATTAAAAAGCATCGGAGAGAGTATGCAGCCTTGGCGGACACTTTTCCGGATTTCAAATTCATCCGTATATTGGTCTTGATCAATCCTCACCTTTGCCATTTGGTTCCAGTATAGATTCTGAATAATTCTGATCTCCTTCTGGTCAATGTTGGCCCTATGTAGTAGTTCCATCATGATATCATGTTTAACATTGTCAAATGCCTTCTCGTAGTCGATGAAGGTGAGGTAGACATCTTTTCGTTGATCTAAACAGTTTTGTATTAAGGTGTTCAAACATAAAATTGCCTCTCTTGTTCCTAGTCCTTCCTTAAAACCGAATTGTGTTGACCCGCTAAATTCTTCTAGTATCTTGTACATTCTTGAGTGTAATATCCTAAGGAAGAGTTTCAGCAAGTGACTCATTAAACTGATTAAGCGGTGTTCATTGCATTTTGTGGCATTAGCTGTTTTTGGGATCATCACAAAGGATGACTGCAGCCATTCTCGCGGAATGTAACCAGTATCATAAATTCTATTAAACAGCTTTACCAAGATTTCGATATTCTACTCGTCTAGTAGTTTTATTGCTTCTATATTAATTTCATCTGGACCTGTTGCTTTATGCATCTTTGTGGTTCTAACTGCATATTCTATTTCACTTCGCATTATTGATGGCCCTGATAAGTTTTCGGAAGGAAGTTTGCGAGTTGGTTGTGTTGGTTTTTCGTCATTAAAAAGTCTTTCTGCGTATTCTTTCCACGTCATTGCTATCTCCTCTTCTGACTCTATGTATTCGCTTCTGTCGTTGCGTATTCTTGTTCTGTGGTGGCTTTTGTGTATATTCGATATTTCTTTGATCTTCTTATGTAGTCCAAAACTATCTCCTTTTTCCTGCAATTGTTCTATTTCGTTGCACCTTTCCACCATCCAACGTTCTTTCTCAACATGCAATCTATAGATAATCCAAAATATCAGATTTCTGAAGCCCTAAATGAGGAAACCAAAAACACTAGTTGAAGTGTTGAAATCTTTTAGTTGAAACAGATAAACTGTTAATTCTCCAAAGAAAAACTCCAAATTCCAATAAACTGAAATTTGCATATAGTTATTAATAAACGTATATGCTGTCAAATACACTACAACCTTTACTGGAATTGAAATTTGCAGATGACATATGCACCGAATCTGCCCGAACACCGATGTGACTAAATACCGAATCAGCATGCAACCAAAACTGGGGAAATTGACATATTACTCCAATATAATTCCAGAGAAAATCACAAACCTGCAAAAGCAATATACATCAAAATATCAAAAGAAAGATTTTGCCATTTTGCTTTTTTTATACTGTAAAAAATAGAAGAAATGGACAAATATTCATATGAAAGACAAAGAAGAGTAGAAAAGAGTATACAGACGAGAATAACAACAAGGAAACATGCATTCAATTTATTAAATAAACCACGTCATCTGACAAACATGTTATATATCGCATATTGTAGGAAAAGAAGTATAACTAGAGAATACAACTTATTGGTATAAGATGATACAATGATTATCCAGAAAATAAACGAGGAAGAGAGTGCGATGGCCTGGTCAAATAGGCCCTGCATAGAGATAAATAATTCTAAATAAAGAGATTGGTATATTAAAATAAAAAAAACATTTTGACATTGATGATGAAATATCATTATCAATACATTATTGTTCTCATGGTTAAAATATGTCTCCTTGGTTAATTTCCATGTATGCACCACTGACACGAAAACAATTTAATTTGTTTATTTTCATATTTTAAGGAGACCCGGCATCTTTACTTTTAAACCATCACTTTTCTTATTGACTGAATGAATTTAAAAACCACTTGAATAACTCTTGTTGTAACGTATTTCTCGAACAGGTTGACGCTTGGAAAACCGAACTGGTCGACTTTATGGAACTAGTTTTCTGTGTATAATTCATTCCGTACGGCGAATCAACAATTCTGAGGAATTTAAGAACGATTGATGCTTATTCTGTAACAAATTGTTAGCTGGAATTGATAAATTTCGAGAAATCATGACCGATCATTCGCAAGGAATCTCTGAATGATGACCTCTGATGACCGGCTTGGAAGTGATGACATAGGACATATATTTATAGGAAGTCTCCGATATGGACGCTTGAAAAAGGAGTTAGAAAATACGAGAAGTATAGGTAAATTATTTTCGTTTTCAAGAAAGCTATTTCACACTAGTGTATATAAAGCATTTTCTACATTATTTTTTAATGCAGAATAGCCTAATGCAAGGTAGCCTACTTGTAATATATGAAAAAGGGGAATTATCTCTTACAGAGTGATCCTAATAATAATTCCAAATGAAAAAGCAAAGCTCGATGGGGGAATAAAGACGGAAATATGTTTTAAAAGTTCGCTTAAGAAAATAATGATAGAATTATTAGTACCTACTTTGACGACAAATCAATTCTCGAAGAAATATCACCAAACGTTAAAAGTACAAGACTTAATACAACGAATATCAACATTAAAATAAAAATGAATAGGACATGTTACGAGATTTAAAGATCTAAAGAGAAGTGATGAAGCATAATAAATTGTAGATCTGCACAGAAAAAAGTAGTGGATTAGAATATGTCAAGACATAATCCAGAGGAGCAGTTCAATGGAGGTTTATGTCCAGCAGTGGTCTCAACATCGGTCTGGGTGATGATGACAATGATTCCAAGTGACAGAAGAAAAGGTGTATGACACAAAAAGTATGACTCATCTAATGAACAGACTCATGCAAAGCATACACACAGCAAGTCAAGAATATGGTTTAGAACTCAATACAACCAAAACTAAATGCATGCTCATCAGCAGAACACAACAACCTCCGATGCAATTGACATTAAACAACCGAAAAATAGAACAAGTGGAGACATACACATACCTTGGAACCACAGTCAACACAAAATGGGACCAGTCAACAGAAATAAGATCACGAATTGAAAAAGCGCGAAACGCGTTCAACAATATGAAAAAGTGGTTCACAAGCAAAATCTCAATGGAACTAAAATTAAGACTGGTCAAGTGTTATGTCTTCCCGGTCTTGTTCTATGGAGCAGAGGCATGGACCACAACGGAAGCCACCCTGAAGAAACTAGAATCCTTTGAGCTGTGGATATATCGCCGTATTCTTCGGATACCCTGGACAGACCACATCACTAACGTGGAAGTAATGCAGAGAATAGGCAAAAGTAAAGAAATAATCTTCACCGTAAAGAAACGGAAGCTTGAGTACTTCGGACATGTCATGAGGCATACTAAGTACCGGCTGCTACAGTTAATAGTCCAAGAAAGAATCGACAGTAGAAGGGGACCGGGAAGAAGACGACACTCATGGATGCATAACCTGCGACAATGGTTCGGACTAACATCGACCGAACTGTTCAGAGGTGCCGTAAACAAAGTCAAAATAGCCTTGTTAATAGCCAACGTCCGAAACGGATAGGGCAAAGGAAGAAGAAGAAGAATGAACAACACAAGAACACATGTACTGTTGAGAATTTTCAGTCGATATTACAAGTTACAACAAGTTTGAAAATGAAGATAAGTCTGGACAAAAGCAATAATGCAAGACAAATTATTTGGACAATCCATGCCAATAAACTAAAACTAAATACGAAGCAGATATGAGGATGCTTAAACATTAAAGAGGAATAAGAAAACAGATAAAAAACTCCAAAAAAAATCGAGGAATAGCAATTCTCAAATTAATAACAATAATAATACCAAGTAGTGTTTCGCACACATCAGATACTGATGTTTTCGTTAGTATGTTAGTCACGTCATCCATTACGGTTTCTCTTAGGATTTTCTGAAGTACCAGAATATACTGGAATTAAAGAAAATGGGCAAGCTTGGCATACGTCTTTTGTGACATTTCTTTGCAACTGTTATATATCATAATATTTTCATCAGTCATCATCATTCTGGCTTTACAACCCTGCATGGGTCCTAGCCTCCTCAAGAATTTCTCTCCAGTCGTCCCTATCCCTCGATGTTATCAAGGAACCTTGTTCTGGGTCTTCCTCTTCTTATTTGAATAATAAGTCTATCAAGGAGCGTTTTTCTACCTGGATGAACAGGTGACACGATTAAAGTAGCTTTCAGTGTATCTAACACTGATATGCAATGTTCCAGGAACTACTGTGTACTAGCGACACGGGTGTTAAAGCCTTCCTCCGGCTCAGCTCCCTAGGGAAAATTCTCCAGAAGCTGAGCGAAAGGGGTGGAAACCTATCTGGTCTGAGTGATAGGGAACTATCCAAATGGATTAGACAATACATGTGATCGAGGGAGAGTGCTTCTCTAAATGCGAGTGTCCCGAAGTGATCTGTCTTGTGATCCATCTTGTGGAACTTATACTATGATGGAGTGCTGCGTCTGCAAATGCCGCCGGACGTCCAGCTGGTGGGTTACAATAACGAGCTGGTGTCATAGCTGCTCATGATGGATCTGGCTCCACAAAACAGATTTCAAGCCGTTTTGTTAATAAGGTAGCATAGATAACAAACTAAGAGAGTTAGAGATCAGTGTAGAGGAATAAAGGTTGTGACATTTGAGAATATTTAGTTATCAATTTAGATGCAAGGTTTGAAGTGTTGAGGGACGAGGACGCAGAATTCAAACAAGTGGAAAAATTTTAATATTTATGTGCACTCATTGATAAGAACGGCTTCGGAGAAATCGAAATTAAACACCGAATTAAATAGGGACGTAAAATTGTAGGATGTCTAAACTCCTTATGGTGGGATCGCAACATTTCCAAAAGGAACAAAAAAAATAGGGCAAACTATGGTTGAATCAGTTCTTTGTTATGACTTTGTAGTATGGACAATTAATGCAGACCTGACGAGAAGATTGTTGGTAGTTGAAATAGATTATTTGAGAAGAAGTGCTAGAACATCAAGGCTGGAATGGAAGACCAACGAATCTATAAGAAATAACATGGATGCTATAGAAACGGTCATTGACAGAGTAGAAAGAAGAGGTTTAAAATGGTTTGGACACCTATTGAGAATACATGACGAACGTTGGCCCCAAAAACTTCACAGATGGAAGCCCCTGGAAGAAGAAAAAGAGGTAGACCTCCACGCTCATGGAATGAAGGAATTAGAAGAGCGATGGAATCGAGAGGTTTGGAGGAGGAGCATGCCTTGGACCGGGAGGATTGGCGGAGGAGAATGGGAATACGGTGATAACCGTCTCCAAAATATATTGTATTTCCAAGTTGGATCGTGTAATATATATATATATATATATATATATATATATATATATATATATATATATATATATATATATATATATATATTTAAGAATATGAGTCACTTTTGGTCTAATTTATAGCGGAACATCAGAGTGGCCACGCAATTTAAGTGAGTTGTTAAAAGACCATGACTTGTATTGGGTATCCTGGATACAGTGGAAAAGTTTCTCCTACTCGGCGAGTAGTGCAAGAAAATTTCTGTGCTAGATAGTGTATTGAATATTCTTGTATGAAGGGCAGGCATGGATGGAGGTTTTTTTGAAAACATGTCTCCAAAATTAAAAAAGTCCAAAGGGAGGCATTTTTTTAGGGTTTCTAGGGGCTACCGTCCTGTGTCAATCATGCCGTGGCAGTGCTGGCCGATAGATCTGATATCTGAGTAAAGGACGAGTAATTTGACATTAAAAGAAATAGAGAAGTATCAAAGATATGATAGGGCGTGGATGAATTAATGGCGTTGGGGATAGACGAAAAACAGGAAGAAAGATGGCTGGACTAAGGCAGGTAAACTATCATCTGCTTTCGGTGATCTCCGGCTCCAAACTGAAATGGATTCACGAGGAGAATTGATGCTGCTGAGTCAGAAGGATTTTAATGTCGTGAATAGTATGATTACTATTATACATTGATGAAAGATAAAGAGTGCAGAAAGAACGGAAATGTTGTAGTTTATAATGAAAGACAGTAGAGTAGATGCGAGGGGAGCAGATTGGGGAAGGGAGAGGGCACGGTGAAGTTACATCATAATAGGTTTTCCACCATGCCCTCCTTAAGGGTTGGTGGTTCTTAATGAGTAGAAATCCCGATACAGTCAAAATGGTTTATTTAAAGATATTACTGCACCTTCGTAAAAAAGTAGTTTATTATTTCTTTTGTCTGAAATGAAAAATGAAAAAGTATGTTTTCATTTTGGCGTTGATTTGTTTTTTATGTATACTCTGCTTTTCCTCTTCATGGTTTCTTGATCTAGTAGTTCTTTAATTGAAAAATATAGATAAATAATACACTAAATTATTCTGAAATAATGTTATATTTCTGTTTAACTAATAAAAAAAAACAATTCACTATCAAACACTTTTTTGTATATCTGTCAGATCTCTAATGCCCCTCTTTTAAAAATTCTTTAATTATGAATTATACATAATAATTGGTTACAAAGAATTGAAATTTATTCTTGTTGATCTTGAAATGATTGCAATATCGCATCCTACATCCCTGACTACATCTCCCGATCGTGATCATTCATGTTTATTTATGACACTTAATATTCCCAAGAAATTTCATAGCAAAATCCGTTGAAGTTCAAAATTAAAAACCAGTTTGGCACCGAAAAAACAAAAAATAACGCATTAATCACGGAATAACGGCTCGTGGACAGTACTTCGCTGGCCGACCGAGTTATCTGCGGTTCAGAAGACAAAATATTTGTGGTACTACTACTACAAGAAGCGGATGGAGCGAAGGTCAGCTTCTTCGCCCGTTGACTCTTGGTCTCGAAGAAAACGGTTGAAAATAGTAATTTCAAATCGTACCGGTTGTATGCATCCGATGTTATTGAATCGACGTACTCATGGCTTGGGCGGGAATGGTACACATGCACTTTTATGTAGTAGCTGTGGTATGAGAGGTAAAATTTATATTTTAAGTCTCATATTAAAAAAACAAAAGGTTGTCATAGAAAACGACTTTATTCTTTTTCAAAATATTCTTATTTTTAATGTTAACTTGCCAAAGGATATTCCGCCTAACATATCTCCAAAAACATGGTCTTTCAACGATTTTTTCATCAAAGGCTTTTTTCTTGCGACAAAAATTGTTCTCCACGCAATTTATTCTTGATTTTGGGGAACAAAAAGAAGTCCTTTGCTAGCAAATCTTTTTTAATGTAGTCTGGATTTCTTTTAGTGTAAAAATCTGATCTGTCACTGATCTAATAACTCTAAATCCGGCCTGATACTCACCTAGTTTACCATCGGCAAATCTGTTAAGTCTCTCTCTTAGCATCCTGTCTAATACCTTGTAACAAGTATCCAACAGAGCAACACATCGGTAATTTTCACATACCAATCTACCCCTTTTTTATATATGGGGTATAATAAAGCTTTGGTCCAATCTTTGGGCATATTTTCCTCTTTCCATATCCTCTTGATAAGACTATACATCATTTTTTGCAGTTCTTCACTCGATTCTTTAACATTTCCGCCGCTATTTCGTTTTCTACCAGTCTATTAATCTCCAGTCTTAATGCCTCCATTAAGGCTGCCTATGTTGGAGGCATAGACTATAGAAGGTCACGGCTCAATTGGACTGTAGCACCATTGGAAGAAGAAGATAGTGTACACGTCGTTTGAAACACCATCAATGTTTGTCTGAAGCACTACCAACTGTTATTGTACATATATGTATCATACAAGGCGATTTCTTCGGTTTTTCGGTCTCGGATTAATAAAACACTCTATTCTTGTTCAAACTTTTCGGCGAATTGCCAATGTCAATTATAGAACTTAGACTACATATCGATACCTCAGAGGTAAACTATCTTAACTGCAAATTTCGCTGTTTTCTGATTACATTTTTAATAGGTACATCTCAATGCGAATTTCCTGGAGGTAAAGTATCGTAACTGATACTCTTCATTCTGGTTTAAAACGTAATGTGAAACTATTGTAAACTACTTCAGTACTGCAGTATTAAACTATCGCAAAGGACGTTACGTTTGTT
Organism: Diabrotica undecimpunctata; assembly: GCF_040954645.1. NCBI lineage: Eukaryota > Metazoa > Arthropoda > Insecta > Coleoptera > Chrysomelidae > Diabrotica > Diabrotica undecimpunctata. The sequence continues at coordinate 16,647,848 of NC_092803.1, read as the reverse complement.
TACCATAAAAATTTGGCCAAGAAGATGGAAATGTTTAGGTGTTCAACTAACGTAATCGCACTTACGATAGCTTACCATTATTCAACTGTTTGATTGAGCAGCGTGTTGTCTAAAAAGAATTTGTGAGTTCGAAAATATGAGTGACAAAAGAAGTAGAAGAATATTGAAATTAGCTTTATTGAATATGGAGGTAAGTTGTAAACGATAAATTTTTTTGTAAAACATTGTAATTTTCAGGATATTTTGAAATTTTAGAAACCTAACCTTAAAAATTGACTTTAATTTAGAAGTCTTTGTTTATATAATATTTTTTATTATTAACTCAATATTTGATTCTTAATTTATAATTCATAAATAATTATTGCTAAACCCATCATATGGCGATGAGATTTATAGTTGCAACTTTATATCATGGATAATATAGGCCGAATATCTAAATTGCAATTAATTATTATAGTACAGTGGTGATTATCATTTAATATACAAAAATAACATTCCTACTAGGAATTTGTCTTTCTTGCTGAGTTCTATAAATAAACAATTTATTGGATATTGAATTACAACTCGTTCTAATTCTCGAGTATTAAAAAATTTACTCTTGTAAGCAAAAATATTTTACTTATGTTTGGTAATGTTTCGCATTGTAATAGTAATTGCCTGCATAGAAATATTTATATTTTGTTACAAATCATTATAAAATTTGGTTTTAAACTATTCCTTGGAGTTACCTATATGATTACAGGTCATCTCATTTGTGTGATCACTGTTTTCATAATAAGCTTGGTATGAAATTATATAAAATTATGTCTAACATACATATTTATAATGTTTTTATGCACTGATGGCAAATAAAATAAAATTTCTATTTTTAAAAGGAAAATGCATAAATATGTTTTATTACAGACCGTTAGAGAAGACACAGCGTCTAGTGAAAATGAGGACAATGTATTGAATATATTGCCAGAATTGAACAACTCTATGACTGAAGAATCGACTGATATTAGGAGCAATAGTTTCATAAATTCGGATGTTAATGATTCAGACCAAGATCCCGATTATGAGATAGATGAAGAATCTGCAGATTCATCTGGTGAAGATGCTGCATCTCAGGAGGATAACCTGACAAATAATACATCTACCGCATCAAATGTACCATTAAAAAAAAGGGGAAGGAAACGAGTGCGTGATCTTGGTAGTTGGAAGTGCAACATCAGAAAAAGAAATAAGCTAGCAGGGAAAGAATATGTTTCAAAAAAAGGAACATTAATAGCAGCAAAAGCAATAAAGCCACCGTGTCTGCCATCATGCAAAAAAAAGTGTACGGAAAGAATTTCCCATGATGATAGGCAGCAAATATTTGACAAGTTTTGGCGTGAAGAAAATTCTGATAATTTCAAACGGCAATTTGTATCCAACAATATTGAAAGAAAACCAGTGTCTCGAAGATTGGTGAAAAACCTAAATGCTCCAAGAAGAAATGTAACTTTATCTTATTTTTTTGGTATAAGAGATACTAAAATACCAGTCTGCAAAAATTTCTTCTTAAATACACTCTGCATATCAGATATGTTTGTGAGAACGGATACAGGAATAGTTGAAGCGGATAATAGAGGAAAGAAACCACCACCAAATAAAATTAACGAAAGTGTTTACCAAGGAGTACGGTCACACATAAGCTCATTTCCAACAGTAGAGAGTCATTATAGCCGAGAGAGGACCGAAAAGCATTATTTGGGTAATGAGTTAAATATCTCAAAGATGTACTCGCTATATAATGATAGATGTATAGCTGAGAACATAAATAAAAGTCTTATTGCGAAAAAATGGTTATACGAAAAAATTTTTAATACTGAATTTAATCTATCCTTTAAACAACCGTCCAATGATACATGCGACACATGTGATCATTTTATTATCAAAATTAAAACTACTGAGGACGAAGGCGAAAAACACGTCATCCAAATACAATACGATGAACATCTTACTGAAGCCAGTCTCCGATATAGGTACTCTAAAAAGAACTGATAAGGATATTTCTAAGGACATTGATTTAAAGAAAATTACCATAATGGTTGATTTACAAAAATGTTTACCAACCCCATTGCTGACAAATACTCAGTCGTTTTATTTGAGAAAATTGTGGACACTAAACCTCACGATATTTAACGCAACAGAAGGAAAAAGTCATTGTGCAATGTGGAATGAAACAGTTGGGGCCCGTGGAGCCTGTGAAATTTCTTCGTGCATTTTCAGGTGGGCATTAGCTAACTTGAATTCAAATATAGAGGAACTTACGATATGGTCAGATAATTGTGCAGGCCAAAATAGAAACTTCACCATAGTTGCTATGTATATGTGGCTTATTCGCTGTGTCCCAACCTTAAAATCTATAAATCACAAATTTTTATTAAAGGGACACACTCATATGTAGGTTGACGGAGTCCATTCTGTAATAGAGAGAGCCAAAAAGAAAATTGATAAAACACCATGGTGGTTCCCTGGGATTGGCAGCAATTTATCAGGCAGTGTAAATTTAAAGATGTAATTGAAGTATACGATATGAGGTTAGAAGATTTTAAAAATTTAAAATCACTGTTCGACAACAATGCTGCTCCGTTAATAAACAGAAATAAAAAATCTAATCATAAAGATTTCTTCATTAGTGAAGTTCATCTGCAAGTACGATCGTCAGATCCGGGGACTCTCTTTTATAAAACGTCTTTTCAAGAGGACTTTGAGATGATAGACTTAAATCGAAATTCTCGTAGAGGAACGAACTGGCCAACAGATATTCATCCTGTAGGTAAAGTATTACGGCCCATATCTTCTGAAAAGTTTAATGACCTACAGACAAGTTTGCAGTGGATCCCTCAATGTTTTCATCATTTCTACAAGAATTATACCACATGGAAATAACATCGCTGAATATCCTGAGGAAAACGAGCAATAATACTAGTATAAGCGATATTAGTGAGTGTTTATTAAACAACACTTAATACTGAATTTTAGTTTTTATATTTCTTGTAATATAATATAGTTGTTTCAATTCTTACTTATTTTGTATGATATAACCTGTGAAACCTGTGAAATATTCAATGGTATACTGTCTTTCCTCATTTATTTTATGCGAACGTATTTGGTAAAAGTTAATTTTTTTTAAGGGTAAACTAACGTAAGTGCTCCTATCTCTTAACGGTAAACTGAAATATTATAAGAATATTTTTTTCAGTTGTGGTAGACAATAAAATATTATCTTACTATCAAAATGATTTTAAAGAAGAATAACTAATTCGTCAGTTGCCTCATAAATAGTTAAAAAAACTTAAATCGGCTCTACTGTAAAATTAGTAAAATGTTACATACGATAGTTTACCTCTGAGGTACAGATATTATAGACACTATTGCAATCTACAAATAAAATGGTACAAAAGCAGTCGAATGCCCTAAGAATATTGGGGCATGTGGCTTATTTCTATTCAAGATGAAGTGCTGTCAGTGTCATAATGAATGAGTTTAGAATTACTTAATTTTAATATATATTGGAGGGGTCTTTAAAGACCTTATTATTGTACATAAATTATTCATCATGCTTTTCTCCCATTTCTACCACTTCAAAAGAGGTTTCTGTCCAATTATCCAAAATAATTTACTAGACAACTTAAAGAACTGGTTACATCTAAGGAAAAGGGACCATACTTAGTATAAAATATGCCACTTCAAGATAATATACATTTAAGCATTCTTAGAAGAAGATAAAAAAACTTTTCTTGTTGTGTTATAAGAACTTTACAGTCTGAAGTTCCGTTTTTAAATTGAGTGTAGATAATTCTGGAATATTATCAACTCCCATAAATCAGGTAATATCATTAGAGATTCCATGAACATCTCTGATATAACTGCCGATTCTGGGGTAGATATAGCTAATCTATTTGTTGATAATTTTGCTCTTTGATATACAAATAACAGTTTAAATTTTGGTACACTAAACTTAATCCTTTCAATGCAAAAACACGACAGGGTCGGCGCACATGCATTGTTGAAAAATTTGGACTAGGTAAGAATAATCAGAGAGGTGACAGGTTATATGAATTTTGTTAAGATTCAGAAATGATAGTCACTAACAAATGGTTAAAAAGAATACCTACAAGTTGGATTCAGATGGCGCAAAATCTGACTAAGTAGAAAAGCATGCGAGAGGCCTACGTTCAGCGATGAACATACGGATAGATTAGAGAGACGATAGGAACATATGGAAGATAGAAGGCCAAAGAATTCAGAGCGTCGAAGTACATCGTCGATGAAGAATATCAGACAGTGGTCGGGAATGCCGTCCGCGCATTTGTTCAGAGTTTCAGAGTAATTATCAGCAAATTTATATGGACCAACATAATTGCCAACATCCAGAGAGGATGATAGGTACTAACAGAACAAGAAAAGGAAGAAAAATATACCTACAAAGCAGCGAGATCTTTGGTTGTGATCTACTGCACTGTATACAATGTGTAATCGTCCAAGTGTTTAGTTCCTCAAATTTTTTTTTATTCCAGTTATGACGACTTCTTTTTTTTATGATCGTTATCCTCTAGAGTTCCAAGTAGGTCTCCCAATTACTGTCCCAGTATTTTCGAACTTCCTTAAAGTTTTCTTAATTGTGGTGTTCTTTGAAATTAGTCGATTATGATATTATACACCGACAGTGCTCGTGCCGCAGGAGACTTTATTGTTAAAGTCGGAAGAGAGAATATATTTTCGCTCACCACCGGAAAAGAGAGCCTACACGTAGACTCTAATGATAACGGTCTCAGAATCATAAACTTTGCGATGTCTAAGAACATGTTAATAATTGGGACACGATTTCCCCATAAAGATATACATAAGGGAACTTGGAAATCTCCTGATAATGAAACGATTAACCAAATAGATCATATAATCATCGATGCAAGACACTGCTCTAACTTATTAGATGTTAGGTCTTTTAGAGGAGCAAACGTAGATAGTGATTAATATTTAGTTAAAGCACGATTTAAAGAGAGAATTTTCAATTTAAAAATGGAAATCGGGAGAAGGAGAGAAAAAATCGACATTAATAAACTAAAAGATCCCACCATTGCAAATGTATACAGACAGCAAATAGAAGATCAAATAAGGACAAAAGTTAGAAGAAGAAGAAGACATTAACCAACTAACTATGGACAAATACGAGATATTTTATTACAGAAATCGATGAAAATATTGTGCAAAACCAAGTCAGAAAAAAGAAATCATTGGTTTGATCATGAGTGCGAAATGGCCACAGAGTATAGACGTCTTAGAAAAGAGGAAAAACGTATCCATCGACGTAAGAAGAGAGAATATCAACAGAACACTCTCAATGAGATACAGTTTATTCGATAAAAATGAAACGAAGAAATACTACAAATCCTTAAATAATAGCCGCAGAGAATTTAAACCACGATTAAAAATTTGTAAAGACACTAACGGTGAAATTCTACATCTAAATATAAACAATATTGAAGGAGGTTACAACATAGAAAATCGACAAAATCTACAACGTCAACTACACAGTGAAGACCCAACAAGCGAAGTGTCAAATGCCATTCTAAAACTCAAAGACAATCCAACGGCAGGAATCGATGAAATCTGTTCGGAGATGTATAAAAAAAGGTGGTGATCAACTTTTTGCAGCAATCCATAAACTAATAGTACTTATATAGCAGAATGAATTTGTATCAGAAGAGGGTGGCTAAAGGGAATAATATGTCCGTTGCTTAAAACGGGTGATCACCTGGAGTGTAAGAACTATAGAGGCATTACTCTGTTAGCATCCTCGTATAAAATCTTCGGCAATGTATTGTTTGAAAGACTTAAACATTTTACAAAGGATATTGTTTTTCAATATCAATGCGGACTTACTGCTGGAAAGTCAACTACACATCAAATTCAAGCACATAGGCAGATTCTAGAAAAGTCACTAAAATATAACATAGATACACACTATCTCTTCGTCGACTTCAAAGCAGTCTATGACAGTGTGAAAAGAACTGCATTATATAATGCAATGATAGACTTTGGGATCCTACCTAAATTAATTAAGTTGACCCAACTAACAATGCAAAACGTAAGCTCATGCGTTAGAATTGAAGGAGAAAACTCTATGTACTGTGACATTAATAATGGTCTAAGACAGGAAGACGCGCTGGCATGTCTCCTCTTTAATATTGCATTGGAAAAGGTAATCAGACAATTAAATATTAGAATGAATGGAACTATTTACAATAGATCGACGCAAATTCTCACATTCGCTGACGATATAATTATAATGGGCAGAAGTATGAGAGACATGGTGCTGTGTGAATTAGGACTTGTGGTAAACGAGAAAAAAACCAAATATATGTTGGTTTCTAAAATTTCCCGAAATATCCAACAGAGAATTCAAATTAGCAACCATACCTTTGGGCAAGTGAAAGAATTCACATATCTTGGATCGCTAGTAAACGCAACAAACACGACAAGCGACGAAATAAAAAGACGCATAGCAATAGCATACAGAACTGTTCACGGTCTCCAGAAACATTTAAAAAATAAAAATATAAAACGTGCAGTAAAGCTCAATATATACAAGACCTTAATAAGACCGGTTTTGATATATGAGGCTGAAACGTGGACCTTACCTCAAAATGATGAAAGACTTCTTGGTATCTTAGAAAGATTTTTGGGGTCGTAAATGAAAATTGGCTATGGCGTCGAAGATACAACTGTTATACACCGATCCAGATATTGTGAAATTCGTTAAAGTGAAGAGAGATGAGCTGGACACATTGCTAGGATGTCAGATCACGAATACACGAAGAGATTAACATTTTCAAAACCAGATGGTACAAGAAGCAGAGGACGACCACGAAGGAGATGGATTGATGATGTGGAAGAAGACCTACAGATTCTAAGGGTCAGAAGATGGAGGGAAGTTGCCAAGAACCGACAGGAGTGGCGACTTCTTTGTGAGCAAGCCAAGATCCACAACGGATTTCGAGCCACTTATGATGAGTGCTCGTGCCATTTGTTATTGAATCAAACATCTTTATTTTTTCTACTTTCTCTTCAACTGAGTACGACATTTTATATTAACAGTACATTATATTAACTTAAATGTCTTTAACAACAAAATCCCACAACAACAATACTTAAAATTCACATAATTTTGGTAAACAATGTCATTCCACAGTAAACATGATATTATTTAGAAAATGTGCTAAATTTTTACTAGTTTGAAAATGTACGTAATTAAGAGGACACTTTCCCGTTGGTTACAAAATTGATTTTAGTTTTCTACAGCTGTATTTTTTATAAATCATTTTTTTAATCGTTACTCACTAAGTCAGTAAAACCAAATGTATAGCAGATAATCACCTAACAACAAAATCACGCTTCGACTTAAACTCCAATCACTCGCTAGTATTACTCACCGTGTTTTCTGAAATAATTTATTTACCTAGACCTCTTTACGCCATTAAACAAAAATTGGAGAAAAGAGAAAACTTAGAAAGACATGACAAAACAATTGAGCGCCGATCAACAAAACTGCATTTAACAAAGCAGCTAAAAAGCTAAAAAAAATGCTAAGTATCCCTAAAAATTCCATCAACTGCAAAACATCTGAGCGAGTTAATACCACTAGAAGCCACAGATTACAATCTTTGGAAGGCTACCAGAAAATTGTTATGCCCACAAAAACATATAACTATTTTCAAAACGAGTAACAGACAGACATTAAATACGCACTGTTGACGAAAAGACAAATATATAAACCCAACACCTGAAAACTACTCCATTTTGCTCTGAGTTACAACCAGAAGAAGAGGAAAATATTCATAAATATTTGAACTGTTCATACTAGATATGTCCGCCTATCAAATATTTTAGAAAAACCGAAATTGTTGAGGCAATACTCAATACTAATAAAAAGAAAGTTGCTGGCTATGAGCTGATTACTGCATTTTTTGTCTTGTGTCAATTACGCCAACATGCACTCATCTTGTTAACAAAAATCTACAACGTTGATATTTTCCTGCATCTTCCTTCAAAAGGAGCAAACCCTTAGAACACGTAACTTCATATGGACACATTAGTTTGTTATCAATTCCTGCTAAAATTTTTGGGAAATTAACAGTAAAGGAATTAAGTTCTTTCCTAGGAGAGGATTGCTTAATTAATCAAGTAAACAGCTTTGTTAATATCATACACCAGGATCTGAAGGAAAAGCAGTCTTCTTAGCCATCACACAATCTTAGACATAAAGCTTGACATACAGGTTTGCTGTACAAAATTAAACAGCAACTACCATCTGAGTACTGTAGGATACTCAAATCCTACATAATAGACAGACATTTCCGGATAAAAGACGTTACAGTAATAACAGCACTGAGATCTATGAACTTCGGCGTACCTTTAGGTAGTGTGCTTGGTCCACTCATTTACCAATTATAAAGGAATGACCAACCTTCTTCTGATCAGTGCTCCTTAGCAACATTTGTTGAAGAAGACACCGTCATCCTAAAAGCATCTATTGGAAACATCTAGAAGGTTACAACACTGCTTAACCACCATTTAGATGTGGTTAAGGAAATCATAGATGGAATCATCTAGAAGTTTACAATACCACTTAACCACCATTTAGATGTGGTTAAGAAAATGACGAATCAGGGTTAATGAAATTAAATCAAACCACGTAACTTTAATAACTAAACGTCTGGCATGCCCGCCTGAACACTTAAATAATCACGCTATACCACAATCCAATAGTGCAAAATACCTCGGAATTCATCTTGATAGGCGACTTACTTGGAGAAACCACATCTTCGATAAACGAAAACAACTTGGATTAAAATTAAGACAATTTTACTGGCTACTTGGAAGAAGATCTGACCTCAAATCATTCTTTTCTATCTTTCTTTTTACCTATTTTAAACTATTAGTGTATAAAGTAATTCTAAATCCCGTCTGGACCTATGGCATTTAACTGTGGGTGTGTGCAAGCGAATTCAATATTCCTGCAGGGCTTCCAATCAAATGTCCTGAGGCAGATTGTTAATGCACCGTACTAGGTCCCTAACGAAGTCATACATCGTGAGTTTTGTACGCGAAGAAATAAAAAAAGTGTAGTTCTAGGTATTTAGAGCGGTTAGAAGTTTATCCTAATAATTCTAGTGTGGTAAACCTACTGGACAAAAGATGGTAAATTAGAAGACTTAAGAGATACAAACCCTTGTTATATTTAATTAGAAAGGTTAGCACTGACAGGTTATTTTCGCTCATTTACTTGAAAATAAACTAGTTCTAGTGAACTAAACTAAAACTAGAAAACAACTAGTAAGTGACCATTTTAAACTTTTTGATTATATGGAACTTTGGCAATAAATATGCTACATAATCCTTTGAGACGTTTGTTTGTTGTAGTTAATTTTATCCAGTTTTAAATGCTTATTTTTTTACCCACCTCAGATTCTAACTCTAGGGAGTAGCAATCAGTTTACAAGCTTTTTTGATAGTAAATATTTCTTTTTATCTATCTCTTCTCGTAATATGTTCATATGTTTTTGCAAAAATGACAGCAATGTTAACCTGATTGCAATGTTTTTGTTTCACTTTCGTCTTCAGTGGGAAATGGATCTTTTGTCTGACTAAAAAAGCATGTTAATTATACACGGATGTTATATTTAATTTGAGCAATTTAGAAACAAAGAAAGCAAATTGTGGGAAACATTAGGTCTCATTACTCGGATATTTGTGTTTGTGAATATTTTTTAACCTAATCGTTCAGCCAGTTATGATGTAATCATGTAATGTCCTTTAAGTATCCATTTCGGTGTGGTTTCTAGGTTTTATTAGGGAAATGGCGCCATATATAGTAAATTTCAGAGTAATCATCGTCTATCTACAGCATACAGCACTACACATATTACAATAAATGTTTACATGTTTGTGCACATTTGTGGATATAATTTAATAATTTAACTTTCTTTTATATATATATATATATATATATATATATATATATATATATATATATATATATATATATTGTTGTGGTGATATTGTTGTGGTTTGAATTGGTCTAAAATAGTTAAAGAAAAATATCAAAATGTAAATTTAATTTCATCGACCAATAAACTCGATTTAATAAATAACTAGGAAAATTTTAATGGTTTTTCTAAGCTATGATAAAGCAGATAGATATCGATATGATAGCAATAGTCGGTTTTCAATAAACAATTATGTCAAAGGCACAGGTATAGGAATTTTTTGAATACAAAATGGAAATCTTTTGTACACAGAATTTTGAAAGTAAGGAGAAAGCTTTTAGTAAAAGATGAGGGTAGATAATAGTCTTGATGTTTAGTTTTATTGTTACATGGAGACTTGTAAACAAGAAGAAAGGAATTATTCATGAAATTCGGAATATCAAATGATATAAGGTCATGACGACAGCTAGTTTGTTTACTGAGAAAGTATTGAATGTGATTGGTTGGAATTTGAGGTGTTTAAGGTACATAATTGTATGGTGCTAGAATCTGATTGGTAAAAGCGAAAGGTAGAGAGAAACGATGCCAAGCCGATTTTGCGATGCCGGAGGAGATTTTACTGTGTACTGACGTTCTGAAGAAGCTGGTTGTTTTGTTGCTCCGTAGCCTGCAGTAAAAGTGAGCAGAGTTGCTTGTAAATAAAAATTGTGTATAGTGTTTGATGTGTCTGTGGAACAATCCAAAGGAATGGTAGCAGTTCAAAGCGGAATTTACATCCTGTAGTAAGGAAAACAGGTGTAGCATATATGTAGTGCTAATCGGTGAAGTGAAAATCCTTTCAATTATTAAGAAAGTGTGTTCCTATGGACTAGGTTTTTATCCAGGAGATGTTTTGGAAAAACTGTAACGGCGTTAGTGTGTGTGTGTGAGAGACACCAGCTGATGAGAACAGGGGCGTGTGAAGCATCCAAGAATACGAGCAGTAGATGGTCAGAGCACAGTCGGAAGAGAAAAGGAGCCAATAGAAAAGTTGTGTAAATAAAAGGTCAGTCTGAATGCAATAAAAAAGGACTTTCAACCACACTCGGACTGGTATATCGGCTGTGTAGAGTGAGAAAAGCAGCGGCACTACCCTGCGGAACTCCGGAATTGATAGAACAGAGATTGGATTGTTTGTCATTGAATTTTAAAGAGAAATATCTATTTGATACCAAAGATTTGAGTAGGAGGAAATAGTTACTAGATGGTAGGTCTCTGTACCAGACTTTGTTACACGCTTGTGAGATATCTAGCTTGCTGTTAGCATATTAATGGTGTTGCGAGGAAGATGTTTTAGTACTTGTGCCGAGATCAAATCAACCTGTGGCCTTTGGTGAGTGAAGTCTGTTTATTTCTTTCTTGACTTTTATCGGGAGGAAAATTTGATATGCTGCGCTAAGTAGCTCTTCAACTTCTTCATCAGGGACTGATGGCTCTGTTTGAAATACGTTTAGAGGATGCTTAGCAAAGACGTCGGCTTTTTCTTTGATGAAACAGGCCCATTTGCAATTTGGTTTACAGATTGAAGGGATAGTTGTGTAACGTCTGCTCATTTGCTGTAAGGTTGGTAATAATGTTCGAAGGTTTCGTTGTTTGCAGCTTTAATGGCTACTCCAAGTTGCCTACATAGTCTACTGAATATATGTCGATCTATGTTGTTTCTAAATCTTTGCCAGGTTCTTCTGGCACGACGTTTTTCAGCAATGAGTTGGCGAATGTGCAGAGGAAACATTTGCGGTATGTGTTGATTTGTGTTTAGTTCGTGGTGTAGATTTATGCCACGTTTTGCACAAGTTTGGTAAAGTATTGAGCTGCTGTGCCTATTTATGTGATGTGGAGATTTAATCCGCAGATTAAGATAAATGTTTTCTTTTAGGTAGGATTGACAATCTGCACGTTAGTGTTTTTTGACGTGAGTCGAGGAGGAGGTGGGTTGTTTATTACTGTTCTATTCAGGCTCATAATAACCGGTGTATGATCCGATGCGAGATCATAGCTAGATTCTATTAGACAGTTGTTTCTGGACACTCATTGTCCAGTACATCTGGAATTTTTCTAAGGTCACACGGCAAGTACTTAGGGATTCCGTTGGTGTGGCAATCATAGTTGTTGTCGGTCATTGCTTTTAAAAGATTAAGACCTTTTGTTGTTGTGAGTCTTAAACCAAAGTGTGTATGTTTCGCATTCCAGTCTCCCTCAGCTACGAATTTACTGCCAAGTAATTGGAAGAAGGCTTTGTATTCACCTGTGGAGATTGCATGACGAGGTGAGCTGTAGATTGCAGATATGTTAAAATACCATGGCGTTGTATTAACTTAAACGATTGCTTCTTGTATTTGTTCTGTTGCATATTTCGAAAATTCATGATGTGATATGAAGCTGCGGATAATTACCGTCGAGCTACCATGAGCTGTACCATCGGAGTGAGATATGCTGTATGTGGCATAGAGCATAATATTAAACGTAGTTAGATCGGTTAAGTGGATTTCTGAAATAAGCAGAACGTCCATTTTATTCAAGTTTAAGAAAGTAATCACTTCCTGCTTATGGTTTAGCATGCAGTTAGCGTCCCTGTAGTAATATTATATGATTACATGGTCAAGGAGACATTTAATTTTTGACAAGACACCAAACCAAAATAGAAAATATAGAAAGAATAGAATTTGGTTTCGAAAATTAGTTTACGGATTTTATTATCAGATGTCGCTATTTGCGTCTATACGAAGCCATGTTAGAGTTGCTTTCTAAGACAGAAAAGATTAATTTCACGTTCAGAGCGACTGCGAAAGCCGTTCTGATGAGGCCTATTAGCCCGAAATACGTATAAGCGGATGCGCAGGCGCGCTGTACGAGAAATCAAATCTTAACTGTCTTTTCCTTTTTAGAAAATATAGAATTTATGTTACAACTTGTGCCGTTTTTCTACTTCCCATTTTCTTCCAATTTCATTCACGTCCGGTCACTCAATTTTACATAATTCAGTTACGGTTATCACAAGAACTAGACCATTTAAGTAAAGTTATTCCTCTTTCGTTTAATTGATGGTTTTATAAATAATTTATTTAGTTCCAAGTTCACTGGCATCCGGACGAGTATATACAGGGTGTTTTATTCGATAGACAAAGCATTGCCACTATATACAGTAGACTCCCTCTATAACGAGAACTGAAATGGCAGACTAATAACCTCGTTATAAGCGGATCTCGTTATATCCAACAACAATAATATTGTGCATACATATGAATATGTAGTTTTCTAAAACATTAACTTTCTATAGTGAAGCCATTCGGAGCAATATAAGATGCTAATAAATATTGTTTGAATGGCGTTTTTAAAACAAAGTTGTTTACTTTTATTGTCATGAAATGCATTAAAACAAAAAAGAGTTGTTTACTTTTACTGTCAATGATAAATGTTGAAACAAAAAATCTGTATTCTGTAAATATGTATAAAGCGTATAAAGTTATTTTGTCATTTTTGACTGCTTTAAATTGTTCAGTAGTCTATCTATCATATTTTCTAAAGATGTGAAACAGTTTTATGCTTCTTCATTTGAGTTTTGTCCTTGGATAACATTTCTGACAACCTTTAAAACACTTTCCACATCTTGTCTATTAGGACCCATATTATTAGGTGTGAATGGTCAACCCAATAGAATGACACTTGTGAATCATAAATTTTACATTTCCGACTAAGAATCATAAATTGTAAGTTTATTGCGGGCGGCCCGCAGTTAAAAAGGGTATTTATTTATAGCTACGGCCGGGCCAAAACGTAAAAAACACGTTTTGCAATCTTATTTTCTCTCGTTATAAGCAAATTTACCTCGCTATAAAGGGTTATAGTTCAATAGAAATTTCACGGGACATCTAATGTACCTCGTTATAAGCGAAACCTCGTAATAACCGTGTTCGTTATAAAGGGAGTATACTGTATATATATATATATATATATATATATATATATATATATATATATATATATATATATAGAGCGTATGGAATAGAGTTAGAGAGAGTCCACAATATTTGGGCGCAAACGTTAACGATAACTGCGATATAAATAAAGAAATAAGAATACGCATTGAAAAGCCAGAGCCGCCTTCTATAAACTATAGAAAATTCTAATTAATAGAGATATTACGTTAAAGACTTACCCTTAGTAAAGAGAGCTGGACCCTTACAGACATTAATGAAAAAATTGGAGGCCTTTGAGATGTAGATTTATTGACGAGTATTGCGGATAAGTTGGGTTGATCGAATAAGAAATGAAAAAGTTTTACATCGAATGAAAAAGACCACAGAAATAACAAAAACAATAAAAATTCGAAAGTTTACAATATTTCGATCATGTAATGAGACATCCAGAGAGGTATAACCTTCTACACCTCATAATACAGGGTAAGATCGCCCGGAAGGAAAGACCCAGGCCGAAGAAGAACATCCTGGCTCCGAAATCTCCGAGAATGGTATCAAGAGACCACCGCTAATTTATTTAGAGCCGCCGTAAACAAAGTTATTATTGCCAATATGATCGCCAACGTCCGATAATTGGACAGAGTACTGAAAGAAGACAAGAATAAAATTTATCAAAAAGAAGAACTGGTTGGTTATTAAGCTAAAAAATCGCAAACATTTTTTAACAATTAAACTGGCATTTTGAATTGAAATTACCGGTACTTATAGAACAATGAATTTGTTAATATATCTGTAGACAATTTAAGTCCCTACTCAAAAACGTATAAGAGTAAATTTTTGGCATAGACATCAGATAATGTTGATCCGGTAACTTTATTTAGAAAAAATAGACATCGCAAGTGTACGGTTTAGCCTTGTGGAATCAGGGCGGACACACCGGTGTGTCCACCCCTCCCAAAATTAAAGAAAATCTATTATTTATGTCTTTTTCTGAAGTTTGGGTTTCTCTTTTTTTTATATCTTTTGGTTGGTGTTTCATTGAAAGTCCCCCACCAAGTTGGAAGTTCCCGTACCAAGGCAAATGTCCAGAATCCGCCACTGTGTGGAATTCATTTCTTTTGCCAAAGCCAAAGACCGCCAAAGAAAATTGCAACATTCCTACAGTTCGATAATTCAGAAATGTATACTACTCCAGTCGTCAGAGACGAAAATGCCACTGAACCTCTAGAAATCATAGGAACAAGCTGAATTTTGCTGAGCATATTAATTTTGGGGCCCAAAAAAAGATGCAATGTTTTGTGTAGAATTAACCGTCCTCTTAGTAGACTAGGCGGGATCTGTAGAAATTCAGACCATAATGGACATTTTCCATAGGAAGTTATTTTTTTGCCGAAATCCCTTCAGGATGTGCCCAATATCGATAATCACGATATGCGCCAGTCGCAAACCCTGTGCTAAATTTTTTATTTAACAAAATCTGAAAACAATTGAAAATTTCTTATTTTTTTGCTCCTATTTTCGTTTATAATTCGGAAAATATTGATCCTAGAGAAAAAATTATAAGAAGTTAAAAGTTTCGTTATTCAATTTTACATAATATTTCGTTAGCTAGAAATTGAAAATTTAATGTTTATTGTTGAAAAAATAGCAATAATTGAAAAAAAAAAAGTACAAAAAATTAAGTTAATCCTTTAAATGTTTTTGACTTTCTAAACTTGACTTACAAGCTCCATATTCCGCCTAGAAAAACTTTTTAATATGTTTAAAACGTGTGCTAAATTTTGTTAAGATCGGTCGGATAGGTTTTTGCATAATAATTTTGCAATCCAGCCTACTGGAAAAAAATCGCAAATTTTCAAATTTATAGTAGGCCCTAAAAAGGCTCTCAGATAGTTGCAAATTTTTTTGCATATAAAGGAAGGCTCAAACTTTCAAACGCTTTTTGTAAAATTCAAATCGGTTCACTAGGAGAGCCTAGAAATTTTTTAAAAGTTTTTAACCCTTTTTTAGGTTTATAAACAAATTGAATAACTTTACGAGCTTTAAACATATCCTTCCAAAAAAAGAAAAAGACTTTAAAAAAAATTATTGAAGATTAAGTCAAAATAAAGTTTATTTATGAAAAATTTTTTTTTTTTTTTCGTTCGCCCTTGTTTTAACAATTTAAATTATTTATTAACAAATTATAAATACATATTTGTTTACTAAAAAAAATGCATGAAGAAAAAATGCAATTACTTGTTTAACATACAATTGTTTATTGCAAATTTCCCAATTTTCAATTAAAAATGTTATTTGAAAATATGATATTTGAAATCCTTGTCGTCCGAGACATCGATTAAAAAAAAAGAGCAAAATTGGTTAACAAGAAGCCAAGATAATGCAATTTTTAGCGCGCGCTATGATTTTGAACTCGGCGATTCACATTTCGAGTGAATGTCCCCCACCACCACCTCTCATGCATTCCGAGCGACAGTTTACGCGAAAACGGTTTTTTATTTGTCTTTTTTATGGATGTTGGCATGAAGCGCATTACGTAAAACTTTTCATATTTAAAGTACTTGACAAGACGAGGATATTTGTTTAAAAATGAGCCCTCTATCACTTATAGTTACACGGCAAATGTATGCCAACTTTGACCTTCAATATCTCGGCAACCAGTAAGCCGAATGTATCTTTTTTTTTAAAGAAGCGTCTTTTCATGTTCTTTAAGTGTATACATTTTGAAATTTATATGTTTAAAGCTCGTAAAGTTATTCAATTGGTTTATAAGCCTAATATATAAATTTGAAAATTTGCGATTTTTTTCCAGTAGGCTGGATTGCAAAATTATTATGCAAAAACCTATTCGACCGATCTTAACAAAATTTATCACACGTTTTAAACATATTAAAAGGTTTTTCTAGGCGGAATATGGAGATTTCTAGTCAAGTTTAGAAAGTCGAAAACATTTAAAGGATTAACTTCATTTTTTTGTACTTTTTTTTCCAATTATTGCTATGTTTTCAACAATAAACATTAAATTTTCAATTTCTAGCTCACGAAATATTGTGTAAAATTGAATAACGAAACTTTTAACTTCTTATAATTTTTTCTCTAGGATCAATATTTTCCGAATTATAAACGAAAATAGGAGCAAAAAAATGAGAAATTTTCAATTGTTTTTAGATTTTGTTAAATAAAAAATTTAGCACAGGGTTTGCGACTGGCGCATATCGTGATTATCGATATTGGGCACATCCTGAAGGGATTTCGGCAAAAAAATAGCTTCCTATGGAAAATGTCCAATCCAAAACAGATCCCGCCTAGACTATAGAAACAACGTTTGAAGCGACCGTCGATTTTGCATGTCAGTTACGCTCGCGAAATCAATGGTCAATAAAATTTGTATCAGCTCGACAGTAAAAATTCGATATCTATTGATTCAAGTGACCTATCGGCAAAAATCAAGATTTATTTTAAGGGTAAAGAGTTCAGCTTTCGTATGTAGTTTTTGTATTTTGCCGCAAATAAACTCAGATATCCCTTTTATTGACTAGCCAGTATGAAGTTTTGATTACTAGAGCCTATCCTTAAAAACTTTGTATGACTTTGTATGTTTAAAATATGCTTAAAAAATGCTGTATTTAAACTTTCACACAACAAATGAACTAAAACATTTAAAACTTTTTTTTTAATTACACTAGTAGTTCAAATGAACAAAACTTCTGCAATAAACTACATACAAAACCTTCTTCTTATATGCATTTCCCGTGACGTGTGATCGTTTGTAATGTAAAACATTAAATTCTGAGTTTTTTAATCATATTTCAAATGCCTTATATTTGTTACCACAACCCAAAATTAGAACTTCATGTCATAGGTTTTAAAGATTGATCTCTAAAAATGGAAATCTTACTACAACTGGTCAATGAAAGTGATCAATTTTATTAATCTCACGAGAATCATAAAAAATGATTAAACATAAGATAAAAAATAAACTCTTTATATACCTTTAAAACGCATCTTGATTTTTGTCAATAGGCTACTTGAATCAAAAGATATCGAATTTTTACCGTCGAGCTGATACAAATTTTATTGACCATTGATTTCGCGCGCGTGACTGACATGCATAATCGACGGTCGCTTCAAACGTTGTTTCTAAGAGAACAGTTCACTCTACATAAAAAATGTTTATAAACATTTTTGTTTAAAATTATCTCAGCTACATTTTTTATTTAAAACATTTTTTTCTACGGTGTACAGATTCTTGGTAAATCGATTTTTTTGTGTTCTTACCCCCCTCGCAGGGGGGTTTTAGGGGGAAGCCCGGGGGTAAAAGTGGTAAACTTTTTTGCATCTTTTTTAAGGTCCCAAAATTAATATTCTGTGCAAAATTCAGCTTGTTCGTATGATTTTTATGGGTCAACTCTAACGACTGGACTATACGGGTCATTTGACATATTTATTTAAGTATGTAATAATATTTCTGCTTATCTATTTACATTTTTCTATCTCTTTATGGCAAAGTAAACTCATGTTATCAACCACTGAAGCATACAATTTTGGTTTAAACCCTTTGAAAGTCTGGTCAATTCCATTTTATGTTATATGTACTGTATTCGAAGTTTGTCATAGAACGGATTGTGTGGTCAATCGCATATCATTATTTTTCTGAAAAAGTAAACAAGATTCTTAGATAGACAAGATTTTCAGATGAAATCAAATGAACTATGCTCCAATAAAGTGGTACCAGAAACGCACCTTTAAAATACTAACATAATTATTTTAAGGTTTTCTACTTTAAATTGCCTAATATTTGGGTGTAGGAGAGATAAAATTAAACTATAGAATTTTATTTCCAAATGATAAACAAAATAATTTGTTAAATTTTTTTAATGGGATAAATCTACATTATTTTTGTTCGGTATTGGGTAAGAAATAGATAATTGATCGGTATTGGATAAGGTCATTCATAGTTAAAATCAAGTATTGAATCTTTTAAACTTTGCATGTAAAAGCTCTTGGAAAATATAAAAAAATTTCGCTTTATCTACTATTATTACACAACAAATTACGATGCTGTTTTTAAGTATCTTAGTAAATTAATAATAAAAATATTTATAGTTAGATATCTTATAAATAACCGAAGAACAATTTCTTAACTAGAAAAGATGTGGAAATGATAATATTTGCTAGCTTTTGTCAATTTTACGAAACAAAATACAAAATTTTTCACTTAACGCATCATTTTGAATAATGGAATAACATATATAATAGTTAAAAAAATAATATATTATCTTTATTTTAACATTAAATGTCAGTGGTCAATCAAAAGTACTTAAACATAATTTTAAAATACCTTGAACATGTTTAAGTGCAAGTTTTGTATCAGAAATATTTGCAAATATCAATACAGGTTCGAGTACACAAGAATCAAGAAAGGCAAGAACTCAAAAAGGCAACTTACCTTCAAAGCAGTTCTCCGTCAAAAGAAAATCCAAATCACAGCAAAAATATCAAACTTAAAACCCAAAACAATAAACAACCTCAAGCACAAACACTCCACAATCACTTTCTCATTCAATGTTATGAAATTTGACAGTTGTTACGGTAATTATTTCGAAAAAATTGACGATCTTTAGCCGATGGTATTTGAGATGTACCTCGCTAGAGTTTATCGAATGTTTTGGATACCCAGGCAGGCCACTGAGATCGGTTGGAGCGTACAACAAACGCCCTGTCCAATCTATACTACAGACGGTTTGAATGTTGTCTTGCGTAGTAGAGACGTTACAGGGTGGTCTTAAGGATGGGCGATGGACCTTAGGCCTTCTCAAGGAACGGCAGGACAGGGGCTTAAAACGGCACATAACATTTACCACTACAATTATTACTTTTTAATAGAAGTTTTTATACATTTAATTTTTAACTAAACTCACTAAATTTAATCAAAAATTTGGATAATCGGTTATTTTTTTTTTGTAAATTAATCAAGTGTTTGATTACATTCTAATACGTCGTTCTCAACACAAATTCAGAAAGAAAAAGACACTCGGAAGGTGATTTTAGGAATACATTTGATAACGTATGGCGGCCTCAAAAGCCCTAACGTTGAGCAGAAACTTTAGAGTATTTATGTATTTATCGTATGGCATCTTTAAACATATTTTTTAAATTACAATAGAAAAAAATTAAAAGTAACAAAAGATAATACAAAATTGCATACAGACGGTATATACCTAATCATAATCAAGATTCCGACTTATTTAAATAATAGATGGCTTAATTCGTATCCAACAGGAAATCTTCCTGTAATACATGAGGGTTTCACGCGGGACAGCGTGACAAGAAATACTGTACACATAATTTGTTTTATTGTAGTATTGATAATCAGATTTCTCGCTAATATTCTTCTTATGATGCTCTATCCAATTAATGGATGTTGGCGACAATTCTGGCATACTCTTGTGTGGCTCTAAAGAGTGCATTTGCATCGAGGTTTGTCCAATCCCTTATGTTTTTAAGCCATGAGTATTTTTTTCTTCCGATGCCCCGTTTTCCTTCTATCTTCCCTTCCATGATAAGCTTTAGGAACTACTACTTGGAATTTCGAGATATATGACCCAGATAAGCAGTTTTTCTTCTTTTTATTATTGGCAGCAATTCTCGTTTCTCGCTAATACAAAAGGGTTTTTCAAATTGAATTTTTCGTCATTGTTTTGGTCAGTATTAATTTCTAATATTTTTTTGTCGAGGTAGTCGGGCAATAAATTTATGCACATGACACACTGGGAAGCGTAACATACTGTTCCCCTTCTAGTAAGTCTGTAACTTTTTTGCAGTTTTTTAAGAAACCTTCTATTGGTTTTAGTAAATCTCATTCTGTTTCTTGGATTCTGAATGGAATAAATTTTGAATTACTGACACAGAATGTGATGACACATCGGGCTTATAGGATAGGTTAACTATGGAGAGTGAAGGTTAGGTTACAATGAAACAACTTGTATCTATCTTGTCTAGATTCAGAATAGTTTTATTTCCTTTTCCTTGCACCTGTTCGTCACGTCACTCTTACAATGTTACCAACCTGAGTACGTTCCGAATATTTACTTATTTACATACATCACATCCCCTCTTTTTAAAATGACCAAATAAAAATAAATTCCTTTAACAAATCTTTAAATAAACATTTATGAATTTCCTCAATTGTTTCATACATCCTTTACCCCCTTTATTTTATAATAAAATTACTTATAAATCTAATCTATCAGGTTTTTTAACAATTCGACCTGAAGAGATTTGTGGAGGTAAGTTTATTGGAGAGTGATGGTCAAAATGATTATCAGAGACACTTTCAAGATTTTGTGACTCACTAGTTTCAGATTCGTTATCTGTATGTTCATCATCAGAAGTTGCAGGAATGCGAACTAAAAAGTGTCTATTTCTTGCAATTTCTGATCCAGAGTCTCTTAATTTAATCGAGTAGGTTGTATCTCTTAATGTGTGATAAGACCTTCTTTCAATTCTCTTTTATCTTTAACATAAACTTTTTCATTATTTTTACCGGTTTTAAATTTATTGTACCTCTATCATAATAAAGAGGAAGAGGAAGGAAAAGAAAGTTCTTTTTATTTATCTAAACTCCCAACAAATATAATTTGCTTTCTAAACGATAATAAAAATGAAGTGTTCAAATCTATACTAAAATTTATTAAAAATGCAAACATGTTGATTTAAAAAAAAAACAAATAATAATGTCAATTCTGTATCCATCTTGTTACCCCTTTTATCAAAGGGCTTTATAACACAAAAAAATCGTATAAACATATAAAATGAAAGAATAGAAAAAAATAACAACAAAACAAAGAATAACAGTCAAAATATAAGTTTGATGAACCCATAATACAAAATAATTCCATAAAGCTATATTTACCTATCTACCCTGACTGAATCAGTCAATATATCATTATAATTAGTACAGAAAACATTCCTGAGTAGACAATTGTGTCAAACATTGCTTATTTGCTAAATAAACACTACAAATATCTAGCAGTACTATTCAGCCTTATCAATATATTACATTTATTAACAGTGTTCTTGGTCGTAGGGAATCCACTCCTAATGGCAAAAAATAAAAAAAAAAGTTCACGCTTAGATTCAAATGTATCATCACCTGGTGGTATCGCATAATGTCGGATGACGGTTTATTAGAAGGACCTAACCAAAACAATTTTTTGCATACCAGGCGTGTATCGCAATAATAATAATAATGTTTATTTACTTCAAATTATACAATATAAAACAATGTTAAAATATAATATGTAGTTCAATATAATAGAATTGCAAATTAGTTAAAAGAAAGTTAAATATTTTGTTCAAACAAATAGTTGTTAGCAAATAAACAAATAAGAAATTTCCTGATGAACCAGAGGTTGTGCTCAGGGATTACACTCATTTACACTATTCAATATTTGTTCTACAGTACCATTAGGTTGATAATATAAAAAATTGTTACAAAGTATACTGTATAGTATTAGCTATATGATGAATTTAATTAAAGAAGTTCGCATCCAAAATTTCAAAATGTTCTTAAGAAATTTTATAAAAATGGATTTAATCATGTTGAATGAGTTGATTTTTCTCATGTAGGTTTGATAGATCTCGGGTAAATAGCGAAATATTCTAGGAAATTATGTTTAACAAATATAACTGTCTAATATTAAAAATAACTGCTGGCTGGTAAAGAAGTTCTGATGAATATAAGCGAGATTTTTTTAGCATTATTTTCAAGAACCTTCTTTGTAGTATTTCGAGTTTATTCCATCTTATGCTAAAATGGCATATCTAAGGCATATCTATGAAAGAATAGTATACTATCTTTAAGTAAGACAAATTAAGGATATTGCTGAGATATCTAAATCTGTATAGTATATAACATTCTTAGAGTTTTACATAACATATCAATATGTTCACCCCACTTTAAGTAACAATCAATATAAACGCCTAAATATTTTATGTATTTTTTTCCTATTTATTTAAATGTATTTGTTATTATAGCTTAGATTTAATTCCAAGAAGTTAGTAAATTATTTTTGTATATTGAAAATGGTATGAAATACGTTTTATCAGTATTAACTGTCAGAAATTTCCTATTTAGCCATTCTAGAACTTGTATAATTTATGTTTCTGTTAAAGTTTTAAGTTTATTCCAAGAATTACTAGTGTAAAGTATGACAGTATCGTCAGCAAAACAAATAATCTTTCCATGTATTTTCATTGCTGCTCGATCCTTTATGTATATTGAAAACAGTAAAGGACCTAAAACAGTACATTGAGGTACACCATACTTAATGATTTTTTCAGCACTTACTTTGTTATTAATTTTGACAATTTGCGATCTATTTTTTAATTAACTTTGAAATAGTAAGTACGGTATGCCTCTTATTTCAAGATCATCCAAAGCACCTAACAACTGCTGATGACTAACAGTGTCAAATACCTTAGCTAGATCCAAAAATATCGCTAAAGTATGAGAGCCATTATCCAGCATCTTATATAAATAATCAGTAGCGGAAGTGATAACATCTAAAGTGGAATATCCCTTCTTAAAACCAAATTGGTTTGGAGACAGCAGGTTAAACTTAGTAAGATATTGATTTACTCGTTCGTCTAAGGCCTTTTCAAAGATTTTTGCAAGGCTGGTAAAAAGTGATATAGGACGATAATTTTGCACCAATTTTGTATCATCTTTTTTAAATATAGATATAATTACAGCTTTTTTAAATGGTCAGGACATGTACCATGTTCAAATGTTTATTTATTAAATAAGTTATCGGATCAACAATATAATTAGAAATTATCTTTAACAAATCGGCGGAAATGTTGTCTATGTCAAGAGATTTTTTTGGTTTTAGGGAATGAATAATACTCTGAACTTTTTATTTTGTTACAGGTTTTCGAAAAAACGCACTATGACATGTAGTTTTTGGAGGATCCGGAGAAGAGGATATTTTAATATTTTAGCAAGCGTACACCCTACATTAGAAAAATAATCATTAAAAATATATGAATTATTAAAAAAGAAAACCTTTTAATTTCTTTAAATATTTTTACGTTGCAAACATAATGCAGATATTCCGATATTAATAAAAGTGCAGTTTTTGTGGAACATGCGAGACGTCCCGCGGGACGAAGCGCAAGTCGTGTCCCGTCCCGCGGGACAAATTGCGGAACAAAGTGCGGGACGTGACGTCCTGTGTGCATCCATACATAGTAGATTCTAAACTTGAGGAGATGTAATGTGCCATCATTCCATCAGCCACAAAGTAACATCTACCTTTGGCGTGAACAGTGGTTTAGTGGTAACTAGAGAAACAGTGTTACTAGAGGACAATTACTTAGGACTTTGTAGGAAAAAATCTAAAAATGAGAATATAACCAAAAAATTCTGAGGTGTTTGCGCCCATAGTGAGACCAATCATTACTTTCGGAATAGTGGCTTAGTGAAGTAGAGCTAGTCTAATCAACACGAGGAATAATCTCACGAAGCTTCAAAGACTAGCTTGTGTATAAAAGAATTATCAGACCTAATTCTCGATTCAAATTTAATCAAAGTCACTATTGGAACATGCCTCAAGACTACATGCCAAAGAAGGATAACTTTGGGAATGAATTTACTGCAAAGTTAAGTTGTAAAAACGAATGGGATAAATATTGTGTTTATAAGCTAAACAGGAATGCCATCAAGCGGTACATAGATGGCTCTAAAATAGCACTACACAGAAGAGACTCACGCTATTGAAAGATGGAGATGGATATGAATACCGGTGACAAGACACTGTCATAATGTCCGATAATCCAAGCCGTCAATGCACTGAAATCACAAATTACATTCAGCTCCAAAGTGGTATGGGAATGCCTAAGGAAATTAAATGAACTAAACAAAGCAAATCTTGTTACTCTGCTATAGATATACCCATGTCCGTATAATATAATAGAGGGAAACAAAATTGCCAACGAATTAGCTAAATTTGGTTGATTAAATCTAATTGGTAAGGGATGCAAAAACACATTTTCCGGAATTAGTAACAGCACTAGTTCCAGATGCTGGAAAAAATCGATTGAGAATATAAAACTAAAATCATAGAAGATTTAAATATTGCATTATTATAAACAAAATGGTACGTATTATGTACAAAATTACAAAAATTATACTGTTGGCTCTCTCTAATTGTTCTCCATAAGCTGTTACCACTTCTGGTTTAACAAGACTACTTATAGGCTATTATCAATTGAGAAAACACCTGTCAACACTACAGTTATAAGATCTAGTAGAATGCATATACTGTGAGGTTAGAAGATGAAACTTCTATAAATATAATTGCTTCAAAACTTCTTCTTTTTTCTTTGCCATGGACGATTATCAATGCGTTGGCTGTCAAATTTGTTATACCAATGTTTTTGACGCCAGCTCGGAAAGAGTTGCAGAGGATTTTTTAAACCATTCTCTTAGGCTTCTAAGCCATGACGTTTTTCTTAGATCTGGCATAGATGGAAACATCTTTCCGCACTTGATTTTTTAGGTATCGTCAGAAAGATCGACAACAGCCAATCTATTGGAATATGGTCAGTTTCATAAATTTCCTTTATTTTATCCGGTCCCGTCGTTTTTCTGATCTTTGCTAATCTTATTGCTCTTTCAATTTATGTCAAGTCCTGTCACTACTTCTTAAATTTCAAGATTGGACTTTTCATCATTAAAATTCCCTTAATATGCTCTTTCCATCTTTCTCTATCAACGATGGTATTTGTATGTTTTTGTACTGACCCACTACTTCTTTTATTTTTTATACATATTAAATGCATCATATTTTCCATGTAACCTTTTAATTTCCAAACCTTTTTTTTCGAAGTATGTTTCTTTTGCAGCTCGTATTTTAGTCCTTATCTCCTTATTAATTTGTTTATATATTTCAACATTTTGATTCTTAAATTTGCGTATTTTGTCCATAAGATCCAAAATCTCATCGCCCACCCCAAAACTGTTGCGTCCTAATTACTGCAAGACCACCTTATTTGGGAGAATATGAGATAGATATGGATTTACCCATATAAAAGACAACTGAAAGGGCATACAATAGATCTTATATAGTCGCAATCGTCGCAGTGTAACTTCTGTTGGAGCAGTGAATGGAGTAGTGAACAATAACACTAACAGTAATGGAGTTGTGAAGCCAGTCAAGAAGAAAAAGAACAGAATTACTGCTACAGCTACTATTATTTTAGATACTTTAGTTACTACTATAACTTTAGATACTTAAATGAATTAAAAAGTGATATTTTTATATTTCCGGGTTCGGTAGAAAAAGTACTAAGTAGAGGAGAGATGTAGAAATAAATCTTATTTAGATCACAT
Source organism: Diabrotica undecimpunctata (assembly GCF_040954645.1). Taxonomy (NCBI): domain Eukaryota; kingdom Metazoa; phylum Arthropoda; class Insecta; order Coleoptera; family Chrysomelidae; genus Diabrotica; species Diabrotica undecimpunctata. Next base: position 16,621,476 of record NC_092803.1, on the reverse strand, counting down.
ATTGAGGAGAAATCGATATCGTATACTGCAACTGCCTATTGATATCATTAAAATATTAGAAAATGGGTACATGGATGTCCTCTTAAAGCTCTTTAATGAAATTTATCAGTTGGGTGACATATCCAATGAATGGTTGACCTCAACATTATTTGTTTCCCAAAAAAGAAAAATGCACACTTAAAATGTTTTTAAAGATCATCCATAAACGCATTTACCAAACACTTTATATGGATATTGAATAAATCCAATTTGGATTCCTTAGAGACGTAGGTACCCGTGAAACTCTCTTTGCATTCAACGTACTAATCCAGAGTTGCTTGGATGTGAACCAAGATATTATGTACGTCTGTTCTCAAAGCAGAACAATTACAATACAATGACCTTCGAATTATAACAAATCAATATTATAAACAGCAGGCACACATACGCATTAATGAACACACATCAGAAGAGTTCGAAATTAAAAGAGGAGTGCGACAGAGGTGTGTATGGTCACCACTAATTCAATGCATACTCCCTCAAAAGAGCTCTCGAGGGAGAAACAGCAGGAATAAAGGTCAATGGAACACCAGTTAACAACATTAGATATGCGGACGATACTATCATAACAGCAGACCACCTCCAAGACCTCCAAAAACTAATGAACAAGATAGTTGTGTATGGAGAAGAATATGGATTATCAATAAACATCAAGAAAACTAAATTTATGAGGATATCAAAAACCTAAAATAATGATGAAAGCCCGACAGTTAACGGTAAACTTTAGAACAAGTTGAAAACTACAATTATCTTGGCACAATAATTAATCACACAAACGATTAGTCCAAAGAAATCAAAGTTCGAATAAAGAAAGCACGAACAAACTTCAATAAAATGAGAAAGGTACTTTGTCCAAGAGAACTGAAATTAGACTTGAGAGTTAGGCTGCCAATGAGTTATATTTTCTCAACTCTGCTTTACGGGATAGAAGCATGGACACTTAACGCGTCGACTACTAAAAAGTTGGAAGCATTTGAACTATGGGTGTATAGAAGAATCCTGAAGATATGATGTAATGAGCATGTAATAAACAACGAAGTCAAGAGGAGAGTCAACAAAAGAATGGAAATATTGGAAACCATCAAGACACAAAAGCTGCAATACCTGGGGCATGTTATGCGTAATGAAAGATACAACATACTTCAATTACTTATACAGGAGAAAATCCAGGGCAAGAAAAGTGTAGGAAGGAGAAGAATCTCATGGTTGTGTAACTTGAGGAAATGGTACGGATGCACATCAATCGAACTATTCAGAGCGGCAGTATCTAAGATCAGAATAGCCATGATAATTGCCAACCTCCGTCGCGGAGATGGCATGTAAAGAAGAAGAAGATACTGCAACTGATTTTCAAAGGAAAAACAAACTATTAAAGCTGTTCATATGTTGTTTTACAACACTTTTATTTATCTGTATTATTTTTCATGTTGGGATACTGATATCACATTTTTTTACAGCTAATATTCTTGTTTATTTTAGAATCTTTTTCTATTTCTTATTACCTAACTACATAATTCTAAAATGGCCTTTAAAGTTCTTAACAAAAACAAAGGGATTTTCAAGATATACTGTCCAACGTATGGGTGGTATCTTCTTTTTCTTCTAATGACGACTCCACTAATGAAGATTGGCTATAACCATTTTGAATTCGTCTCTATCTTCTGATTCTCTTAAAAGGTTCTGTGTATTTAACCCGATCCAGTAGCGAAGGACTCCTTTTTCCTTCAATTTTACCCTTCTTCTTTTTCTTACCCTATAGGTGGTATGTACTTGTTAACTCTTTGGGTTAATAATCAGTCTAGAAGCTGTCATTCTGCATGGTCTTTCGCTGGGTGTGAATTTACAAATTTTTGGAGCTCACTCAGGTTTATTGCATTTCTAGTTGTATGGAACACAAGCGATATGACTTGGCGTCAGTGATGTCTTTGTGTATTGTTAATTGCGGATTGTGAAGTATTTTTTGGAACTCTCTGGGTACAGCATATTAGCGACGGAAATCCTCTGAAACTTTGGGGCTTAGCAGTGGAAAATATTCTGTTGGTATAGATTTAATCTTTATAAACCAGATATTATAAACATGATCGTATTAAGATGGGTGTCTAAAAATTTTTAAGTGAGGGCTATTCAGCCATAGTATTCAGCCGTGCTGTCCAAGCCAAGAGCTGAGTATCCCAGAGTTGCTGCTGATATTCCTCATGTTGTCCCTCAGAGCTTCTGTATGATACTGTTGAGGGTTCTTAATTTTGCTGAGGTATTTTCCAGATGTTCTAATTTAGTGTTCTTTACATATAAAGATTTATACACTTTATAAACTGTATAAGCACTTGGCTTTGAATGTACACTTAAGTTGTCTGCTTTCTCTGTTTATTTATTTTTTTTTACGTGGTTACACGAAAATTTCTACTGCCCAGCATGTTATTTAAAAGTTGAACGGTCGTTTTCCGTGGGATTATTTTGAGATACTTATAGATCAGACCATCTTCCCAGGTCATGTCATATACAGCCGATAAGTCAATGAATGCCACAGTGGTCCCCAGTTTTTTTGGTAACCTGCCTCTAAGTAAATAATTATATAAAGCATTTGGTCAGCGGTACTAAAGATCAGTCTTTAGAGGAGCTTGTAAGCTGAGCTAAGTAAGGTAGTAAGTAACGTAACTCTCTGAGTTGTCTGCCTTCGACAGAAATAGCAAGTCGTGATGCCTTCTAACTGTCAGCCTCAAGTAAAGTGAGGCAAATATTTTGGCTATTTTTCTAAATAAAGTTAGTACGTAGCATTAGGCAAATCATCAAGTGCTTAGTAACACTAACATGGTAGGAGAAAATTGTCCTTTATTTATTAAAAATCCCAATTTTGTGTCTTAAGTTGATGTCACTCAAAAAACAAAGATTTATACAGTTATATCTATGCTCATTATATAAGATTTCTTAAAATTTGCAGTTAAATGTCCTAATAATAGATTCTAACGTCTTATGCAAATTGTACGTATCTCAAAAACTTCCGGTGACCGTTTGAACAATAAAAAAAACTTGTTTTAGACAACACAGCTGTTAAACATCACTTCTATGCGTACCTTTGCAGGATAAATACCGATCGTACACACACTTATACACTATATTCAAACATACAGTGTCTGAATTATAAGATTGAGATTTGTCTCGGCGATATTATATCCGAAGGTAAATTATGTCACTGTTTTTGTTCTTAGAGTGACTATTCGTTACCAAATTGCTCTAAAAGAAGATCTTGTAGGAAAAATTCATAGAAAGTGGATTCAACTTGCCCAAGGAAAGTAAACTAAATATTTAACAGCAAACATAATAATGAATGAATTTTGCAAGAAGCTTGTGCTTTAGCATATGATGATCGAAATATACAAAAGAAAAATAGAGAGATGTAACACTAGAATTAAGCACAAGGTTATTACGATGCTATATATTCTTCATATTATTGTACGGCGCTGAAAAAATCGGATCTACATAAACCGCTATCTTATCGTTGGTGCTATCATAGAATGATACGTATACCATGGATGAACCATAACACACGAAGAAGTTTTGAAGAATAATAAAGAATAGGAAGAAATACACAATGCGAAAACATGAAAAGAGAAAACTGCAATACTTGGACCCCTTTGAAATCTACAATATTTCTATGTATTATATCACGAAAAATGTTTTCGACTGATTAGTTATGATAACATATTTATGTTCCTGTTAGATTTCCAGTTTTATTTAAATACAGCCCACAAACAGTCCCGGTTTGGCAGATCTCTATAACGTCAACACCAATAATGTGATTATACATATAGTTTGGATAATTAGTTATTCGTATTCTCACACACATTATTTGCATATTTTATTCCAAAAATAAACAATATTTCATATTAATTAAATGATTTCATTTCGCTTGCATTAATTACGGTTTTGAACTCTGCAAACACTATATTTTTGAATGAATTGTACATAGTTATGACTAGATCTTTATTACTACCTATGAGTAGGTATATTTGCCAAATGCTGCTGGATGCTGCCTATTCACTCGAATCAACTAGAGAAGAATACTGATATAGGTGAATGGCCTCGACTCCAGGCTGTCTTGAGTGTACAAACGTACATATACAACAGTTGTTAAAGCATCAACTGCAAGATTGTGATAGATAGTTGTTCTTTTCTGTATCACAATGAATCAATATATTGATACGTTGTGGACAAGGAATTATATATTACGAAGAAATATTAGTAAATACTCTTTTCTTTAAATGATACAAACAATGAACAACAAATTACTTACTAAACTAAAAAAATAATTGCTAAAGAATGTAATATTAACTGTTAAACAAAAAATTTGCAAAAAGTTTTGCAAAAAAATAGAAAAGTAAAAACATATATATAAAATAAAGAAATATAGCTTTCAAATTGAAATTGATATTAAATTAAGTAGTAAAAATAGTTAAAAATAGAAGTACATAATATAAAATGTATAAAATATTACCACCAATACTAGAGTTTGTGCTTAGTTAACGGTGTAGATCTAAAATATCTAATAAAGTAAATGCTTTTAAAATTATATAAATTCAGAGATATTTGATTTCTTTGTATAAATTAAACAAATTTCGACGCTTGTACGAGTATGTAAATCATAATACATCAATGTGTATGTTGGGTGGCATACCTAAAAGTCTAAAACATAGAAGGCGTAATCTTAAGAGAATCTTCATAAATGCGTATATATACATCCAAATATTAACTTATTTACATATTAATAGACCGTCTTTTTTAGTATTTATAATTCCTTACGCAATTTTTTTATTATAAACGTTAGAAAAAGATTAAGTGTTTTTCCACTTTTAAATTTACCACGCTTTTTGTAACGGAAATGTGTTCTTCAAATGTCACTTATCAAATTCTTTATAAACTAGACTTCATTTGTCTTTTTCATTCGGAAGTTAGCACGTTGTGGAATAAGTAAGTGTTTTTTACCTATTTTTCTATAATATTAGCCCTAAATATTTGTAAATGTCTTCTAAATTAGTGTATTACATTGATATTTTCTTGTTTAAATATTAGAATAGCCATGAATTGACAAACGTTGCTCATAAACGTCATTTATATTCCAGAAACTTCCACAATGCAAATTTTCGTGAAAACTCTCACTGGTAAAACCATCACCCTCGAGGTTGAGCCATCTGATACAATCGAAAATGTAAAAGCTAAAATCCAAGACAAAGAAGGTATCCCCCCAGACCAGCAACGTTTGATCTTCGCTGGAAAACAACTCGAAGATGGACGTACATTGTCTGACTACAACATCCAGAAGGAATCCACCCTTCACTTGGTGCTCCGATTGAGAGGAGGTCTCATCGAACCTTCCCTTCGTATTTTAGCTATGAAGTACAACTGCGAGAAAATGATCTGCCGTAAATGTTACGCCAGATTACACCCAAGAGCCACCAACTGCAGAAAGAAGAAATGTGGACACACCAACAACTTGCGCCCCAAGAAGAAGCTAAAATAGACTATTATGAGGTTATTTTTTACAATGTTAATATCTTACAATTCCAGATGTTACTTGAAAATTTATTTAACTAATTATAGGAAATAACATCCATCCTAAACAGTGTTTTATTTTATAATATAAGTTGGTCGGTCTAGGATTTTGCCCTTTCAGGGAGCATGTTCCACTTGTTAGTTGAATATTTTATGAAATTTCCATATTTCATTTTTATTTGACTTTTAAATCTAGTGTATTGTGAGGTTAATTGTTAAACAATTTCTATATTGTGATAATCTGCAATGCAGGACACATCCTTTTGACTTTTGTGTGCATGTGGTTGTAAACCATTTAAACATTTTGTGGCTTATCATAATTTTGAGTTGTTTTTGAATAAACTAAAACTATGGCCAGGATTACCATGGGTAATTTATATCCATAGCAACTCGTATTTTTATTCTTATCTGAAACTATTTGGCTATAACTCTCATTTCTAATTTTCAACTTGTTCACATGTTGCAAAAAAATTTCCTTGCAAATTATATTAACTATAATTCCCTGCATTAACATTTCAATTCAGTTGTCATGTAAAAATTTACATTTGATTTCTAGTCCCGTTTCAGGTAATAATGTCCCATAAATAAAAAATATGCATCTAAAGTTCTTATTTTCACCAGTATTGTACGAAATAAAGTTGATATTGTGAGAATTTACATGTTGCTAATAAAATGGATCAATTGAAGATTATATTTTTACAAGGAGCCCAGATGTCTTAACAGACTAAGCATGCATTGAATTATCTTTTTAGTTATATGATAAACAGTTCAATGAACAAACAATATACCAAGATTTTCAATTATCACTGCAGTTAGTTTGTATTTGTCATATTTAATCTAGTATTGTGGACAGCATCTATCTCATCCAAGATATGTGAGTATCTTTCATGTTGTTACGTGGATTCAGAGACATTTTTACTATTCAAGAAAATCGAACAAGTACTTTAAATATCCAGAACAACAAAAAAAAACCTATTTTAATAAGTATCTGATTTGTATCACTAATTAGTAATTTATTTAGACTCTGAAACTGTTTTCTTGAGGCATATCTAAGTTAAATGACATTTTTATGTGGGGATTAAACCATTAATAAAAATTACATTTTTAACTCACTAATGTTTGATGTTTCAATATCAAATCTGGAAATTGTTTTCTAAAAAAAAAAAAGATTTTTGTTTCAAGATTATTTTCAAAAGGTAATTTTAACTTAACTTTGTTTAGGAAAATATATGAAATCAAAAAGAATATAAAGACACTTTCAATGTATATGCTGTTAAGTCTCTCTCTTCAATCATGACCCCCCAGAGGAAGTGTAGTCATCGTTATGTTCTATATTGTCTGTCTGGTCATTTCTTTTAACTCATGCATAGGTCTTTTACATAACCCTGTAATTTGATTGATCCATCTTGTTGGGGATCTTCGGCCTTCTACCTTTCCTTGGATAATAAGTCTTTCCATGCTTTCTGTGTCTGCTCTCATAACATGTCCAAAGAATTCTAATTGTTGGAGATGAACTTTGCTGGATAGCCATTTGCTGACTTTTAGCTCATTTAGAATTGAATTATTTGTCCTGTAAAGTCTATTTGCCATAGAAAGTTGTTTATTATATTAAGGATTTTGAGATTATGCTATTTTAAATTTTTATTTTTACATCTTTAATAAAATTCTTGTTGGTAAAACCACCCAATATGGATTTTAGAAGGATGAGGTTCTGTATCATTGGGTATTATGACTCTGGTTTTTTTGGAGTTCTAAAGGGAATAGTGTATGTATATAAATTTTATTTTACTTTTACAAAACAAATTGTAGTCTCAACAAAGCTTCTGTGAGTGGGGGAAAATTTTTTATTTTCCAATAGCAATTTGTTTAAGTCGATATATTCAATAGATTTAACTCCATTTTAATGGCTGTAAAGTTGTAGTTTCAAGTTTTTATCATATGTGCTAAACTACAGGAAATAGACAAAGCGAAAAGCTCCATAGTTAATATATACAATAGAACAGAATAGTTGTAATCAGTGATATGGGAGATCACTGGTTGTAATGAAAAGAGGTGTGTGATCCAAAAAGAGATACCCATGAAAGGTGATTTTTAAAGACCAGCTTTTGTCATCAGATGACACCATGTGATGTCGATATGTCGCATCAGAAATAAAAATATGTTGATTAATTAGAGAGGCAATTAAAAAGGTAATATTTTTTTAACGCTATTTTGTTGTATCTTATTATTTATATATAAACATTATATGTATTATTGTTTTGAATTTGGGAACGATATCTGAAGTGGAAATCAAAACATCAAATAAACTTATTTTAAAGTAAAATTGTGGCTTATTCCAAATAATAATAGTAAATGAAAAAAGATAAAGTTAGAGATGAATATACTTATCATTAAAAATATTTATGTTTCTAATATACCAGATTTTTTAAATATATATATAAAATTTTTTTTTATTAAAATTTATGTTAAGTATATTCTTTTCATTTTAAAAGAGCTAAGAGAAAAGTTTAACATGGAATGTGTGATTTTTAATTATTTCCTGTGTCTATCCTCAGTATGAAAGTATGTTGTCTATGTAATGTTTAGACATCTTATAACACCAAGATATTGCATTTCGAGAAGCTCGTGTTTTATTTTATCAGATTGTTTTTACTAATTAGAAAAATGGGCAAAAAGTAAGACATATCCAGTTCAAATGTAGATGAAAATAACTTCATAGTTTACTAGGAGAAATATTACATGTTCAAATATTTTAAAATTGCTTAACTTTCCCTTCGGGTTTTTATGTGTTATGAAATGATTATGAACAATTTTTGTGACTACCGATAACACCCAGCTGAAAGTTAACATGTCAATCTCCAAATTAAATTTTGGTGAAATTAACAGTGACATAAGATCTAAAAGATCATGCAACAAAAATTGTTTGTCAGGGAAGTATATGTAAAGCTATTTTTCTTTATTTGCCAGAAAATTGTTATATAAGGTAGGTACTTTGGTTACATTAACAAATAGAGTTGGAATAATAGCAAATAGGTATATAAATAAAAGAAAAATCAGTAGAAGTCGCAAGGACCAGAGTATATTCATGGACTCTGGCAAGGACCAGAGTATATTCATTACTGATTCTAATATTGGCCCCATGCGATTCAAGTATATATTTTATTTAGATTATTGCTAAGAGAACAAAAAATTGCTTTCCACGGCGAACTGGTATGTGTTAACATTTCTAACTCTAGAGTTATAATAAAACTGGGCTTTTTGTGAAAGTGTTTTGAGGATAATCTACACAAAGATAATTTCTGAGAGCTAACTTACGTTGAGAAAAATACATATAGAATGATGATAATAAGGATTCATGGTTATTTTTTATTTAAAACAATCTCCAGTTAAAGATTTTGCTAAAGAAGTTCCTGTTCCTAAGAAGAAATATGAAGAAAAATAGACTTGTCAATTGCGACAGCTAAAAAAACTAAAAACAATATTTGAGGTTAACTAATTGTCAATATTTAGATAAACTTTATAATTTATTTACATTTTAATTAATTTTGATGAATTGTGAAGTATCTATGATTATAGTTTAGGCAGTAAGTTTTGTCCAGGATTCAAAATAAAATACAAAAATGTAGAATTGATTGAATGATATTAACAACAAAGAAATTTTGGAAGTATTGTATTATTAAACAACACCCCCAACATGGATAACAGTGGAATAGTATTTTATCCCATTATAAATTCCATTCAGAGAATGGCTCTATATGAAACCAAAGCAGTAAGTCCTTCTTTATACCTAGAGATAGTTTTGAAGCATAAATTTAAACCGATTTTCAAAATCAACATAGAAAAATTATTTTGTGCTTAGAATATCCACTTGTTACTAATTTATATCACAATTAGCCACACATTGTACAAATATTTACTCTATAGTATTATTTAATTTTTAGAAATTTTATTTGGTTGGTTCGAATAACACACAAACAAGATTTCGTGTGTTGAAGATTGATAGGACTGAAGCTAAAGACTTGGAAATTTACGACGACAAAGTCGAATATACAGCAGAAGAAATACGTAATTTAATTTGTATGATCGAATCTGGAAATAGAAGAGCTGGAGGTGGTTTTTCCAAAGTGATATCAGCATTTGGAATTGTTGGTAAGTTTATCTACATTTTGACACATAAACAGAATTTACCACACAATATTAACAACTTTACTGTCCAATAAAACACATATAGTTCAAAGAACCTAAATGTGCCCCTAATAAGTAAGTTAATGAATCAAATGTAATTCAATGGTAGATGTTATTTTAATCTTAAGATAGCGTTGGAAATGGTAGACTATGAGTACACATATGTTACCATTGGGATAGTCAAGTTGTTAATAGTCAAGTGTACTAACTGTTTAGTATTTTAGTATAGTTATTAGATGATTTTCTAAATATTATTTTTTTAATTTTTGATTCCCTTCTCTATTACCATCCAGGTTTTTATTGCATGGTTTACTATTTTGTATTCATAATTATGCATTATCATTATTAAATTCTTATTTAGTAGGCAGAAAGTTTGTCTGACTACTATTCAGTAACTTTAGGAGTTCCACAGGGTAGCAATCTAGGGCCATTCTTATTTACTTGTTTTATAAATGACCTTTCCGTCAAAAATACTACATATCTTTAATGTTTGCTGAAGACTTTTAGATGGTTAGTGTTATTGGGTTATTACAACAATATGTAGATGCAGATTTCACATAATAAAAACTTTATGAAAGCCATCTTACTACAACATCAATACATAATTTCCCAGAAAAAATCAGTGTATCAATGTAAGGTTTAAAAGTAGAAACACAAAACATTTTAGTATGCTCATCTTGAGTATGTTTTAGTACTTAGTGTCTCGCAGACATATCCTTGAAGAGCTTTAAATATATATCATTTGAACCGAGATGGAAATTGTAGGCAGCTTTATTGGTATATTTTGTTTAAAAATACATTAAAATACAGATATGTCTCATTTTTAAATCATACCTAATCTCTTAATCAAGGTCTAATAGAAATATTTTATTAATCAACTTGTTTATTTCCTTAGACATACAAATATACAGATGTCTTTGTGTTCTTGTTTTTGCTACTGTTTTTCCTCTATCTCACAACTTTTTTACTATTTTGATACTTTTGTAGGATTTATAAAGTTTCTTGAGGGATATTACATCATTCTAATAACCAAAAGAAGAAGAGTGGCTCTCATTGGACATTACACAATATATAAGATTGAAGATACAACAATGGTTTACATTCCACATGAATCTGTGAGAGTAGTACATTCTGACGAATCTCGTTATGTGAAAATGTTTCAGAATATTGATTTAGCTAGTAATTTTTACTACAGGTAAGATTTATTAACATAAATAGTTTTTTAATACGTTTATCTAGTTGACTACTTTAGACTTTTGCCATTGGAAGGCATTTTTTTTAACTTCTTATTCTTCTCTCATTATTTTGCATTAGAATTAAGCTAAATTAAATTAGGAACTTAACTTAGGAATTAGATAATCATACTCCAAACCTTAACTGATTTCTTAAATGTTGTTGTAGGTATTCCAAATAGCTCCAAACTATTGCAGTGCTCATTGGCAGTTTTTAGAAATCTTGTTATGGGTTTATTTTGACCATAGTTTGTAGTATGAATGAATGTTGAAAATCTCAGTATTATAAGTTTTTCTAGTATTAACATTAAAACTTATTAAACTTAGTAACTCTGGATCTTCAACAGATTGATTCATAATCTTATGAAGGAAACATAAATCTGCTTCAGTCCTTCTATATGTTGTGTGTATTGTTGTCTAATAAAACCAATTTTGTAAGCACCTACCCTCAAAAATTTATTTTGAACTCTCTTGGTACTTGTAGATTGAACTAACCTATTCATATTCAACGCTTTAGTTGAAGTTTCATTAATATGATGTTTAAGAATTTAAAAGTATTTATACAATAACAATAATTTACCAACTTCCTTGATCTACAAGAAGTAATATTAAAACATTTTTTTATATCTAAGTATAGCATATATACCTCACACCAACTAGCTAAGCTTTTAAGATCATTTTGTAACAAAGAGGCATCAACTAGGTTATATTCTAGTTGAATATTTTAAGATTTTCAGCAAATATTAGAAAGTTACTACTTTTAGTGACTGATGATATATCATTAACGAATATATTAAATAAGAGAGGCCCAATATGAGACCCCTGAGGAATTCTTAAGGTCATAGATACTTGCTGAGATAAACAATTTATACATTTTATATATTGACACCTTCCAGACACATAACTACTTATCCACTTAAGTATTTTACCTCCAAATCCATAGCCTTGTAATTAACAGATCATGGTTAACTCTATTGAAGGTTTTAGAGAAGTCTGTGATAGCGTCAACCTGACTCTTATGTTCGACTGAATTAGCAATAAAACTAGTATACAATACTAAGTTCATGCATGGAGACTTACCTTTAAAAAAACCATGTTGTTGAACATCAATTAAATCTTTACAATCCCATGTTAACAAATTATTTACAAGACACTCTAATTTCCAGAGATCTTAGTTTAGTTGTCAATCCACCAATTTTTTGATAATAAACTAATAAAGGAGGTGAGCTTATATTATTATATGTTTCCTTATGTCTAGTTTTGTGTGCAGAATTATCATTTTCGCAAATTTCAAACATATCTTATAAATATATCTTTCTCACTTTGTTCTTGACATTTTTTAAGGTTCTCTTTAACTTCATTGAGTTTGTTGAGTTGCTGGGGAGTGAGATCAGAATTTATAAATATCTTTTTTGCTTTAGCAACCTGAATCTAATTTTTTTTTTAAATATTCATTACATCAAAAGAATTTGTTAATACAATTTTTAGGGAACGAGCACCATTTTTGTTTTGCTTACCAAATCTTACAGCTTTGACAACTTTAATATCCTTTTAAGTAATCTCCTTGAAAATTGAGGTCATAGTAGCTAAATCATCTGAAACTGCATTTCTTTTATTCACAGGTTCTGCTAGATTATAAATAATTATTAAGTTTTTTTATTCTCGTTTCAAACACCTCATTTAGAATATCTTCTTGGTTTTTAGAATTCTGTAATTTCATATCATTAACCTCATTCTGCAGTTTTTCAATTAATTTGAACAGGATTCTTCTTCTTTAGGTGCCGTCTTCTTAGCGAAGGTTGGCGATGACCTCTTCCCTATTTTGGGCTTTCCTTATTAAACTTTGAAAGTCTAATCCTATCCAATCTTTGATGTTGCGCAGCCAGGTCATTTGTCGTCTACTCGGGCCGCGTCTGTCTTCTATTTTCCCTTCTATAATAAGCTGAAGAAAGTTATACCTGTCGTGTCTAATTATGTGTCCAAGATAAGACGTTTTACGCTTCTTGACAATTTCTGTGAGTTCACGTTTTCTATTCATACGCCTTAAAACTTCTTCATTTCTAACGCGGTCGGTCCATGGAATTTTCAGCATACGACGAAATACCCACATCTCAAAGCTCTCTAAACGTCGTAACGAGCTGACTGTTAACGTCCAAGCTTCCACGCCGTGTAATAGTACACTATATACATAACACTTTATCATGCGGTATCGTAGGGGCAAATCAAGATTACGGGTAGTGAGTAACTGTCGCATCTTTAAGAAGGTGTTTCTTGCCTGTTCTATTCTACATTTAACCTCTTGTTCTTGATTTAAGGTTTCATGTATCCAACAGCCTAGATACTTAAACTTTTTCACTTGTTCAACTATATTGTTGTTGACTAGTATGTTTATAACTGGTGTGTTTTTTGAAATTACCATTGTTTTGGTTTTTTTTACATTCACTTTAAGGCCGTATAGTTCTCCTTCTCGCACTACTTTGGTTAACAGAATTTGTAGTTCTTCTTCACTGCCAGCAATCAGTACTTGTATCATCGGCATACCTGATATTGTTCACGATTTTTCCATTGACTTTTATTTCTTCTTTTGCTTCATCTAGAGCATGTGCAAAGATGTCCTCTGAGATGTTGAATAATAATGGTGATAGTATACAACCTTGTCTAACTTCTCTTTGGATGTTTATGGTTTCAGTATCAGTTCCTGTAGAGTTCACGTATTGTATTAATGTCGTTTGGATCCAGGTTCTTTTTTTGCAAGCATTCTATTAGCTGATCGTGTTTGACTTTGTCAAAAGCCTTTTCATAATCTATAAAGCACAAATAGACATCTTTTTGTTGATCCCGACACTTTTGCATGAGAACAATGAAACTGAACAAAGCTTCTCGAGTTCCCATACCGTTTCGAAAGCCAAATTGTTCCGGAACCCATATCTTCTTCGCATTTTTTGTAAATTCTGTTATGGATAATTTTTAGAAATAGCTTCAGAATATGGGGCATGAGACTTATTAATCGAAAGTCGTTACATTTTTTTGCGTAGTTTGATTTGGGTATTGGCACAAACGTAGATGTTAACCAATCTTGTGGAATTGTACCAGTCTTGTATATACTGTTAAAGAGTCTTGATAATAGTTCTAAATTGTCTTCTTCCAATCAATCTTGAATAGGATTACTAGATGTAATTCTTCAGTAAGGTAGAGGCACCACTTATGGCCACCTTAAGAACTTTCTTTATTATTTTTCTATTGAGAAACATGTAGGATTTGAATAAAATCTTTCCGCTCAATGCCATTTTGACTTTCGAATCTGCTCTGCTAGGAGATCAACTGATCATAAAGATTCAATTCATACTGAAATTATTATAATGTTTTATATTTTGAACAACAAAAATCCCTACTTTTGGCCATGTGTTTCTACTTTTGGCCATACACTTTCCCCACTTTTGGCCACCCAAGAACTAAATAAAAATAGAGATACAAGTTGATATTTGTGCTTAAATATTTATTGAACTACAAAAATAGGTAAAACAAAATAAATTTATGGTAACACAAATAAGTAAAAAGTATTGAAAATAATAATTAAAACTTTTATAAATAGTACTTATGATTTCATATTTGTTCATAAATGTCTAATTGTCCTGGAAAAATAGTCTTAAATTTTCTTCCTTGTTCCTGGACAATAGGCTCGGGTAGTTTTCCCAAAATATCGCCTTTATCTATACTGCAAACGTCATTTTCTATAGGACAAAACACAGTTTTTTCTTCATTGGCACTTTTGAAACATTGTATCTCATACTCTTCTGATGAAAGGACATCTATAATTTTGGCAACATATTTATATGTTGTCGTCGATCTTTTACCCAGTTGTTTAAATCTGGCAAGCACAAAGTCTCCCCAATTTCAGATCATCGGTATCGTACATTTGAATATTTTCTGGTTCTGGTTCCATGAAGTCAACATCGTCTCCACTACTACCACGTTCCTCCCAGTCTTCATGTTCTTCTGAAGAAGAGCCTGAATCTAGATCGTATTTTTTAGGTTTCGTCGTTTTAAGTTTTGTTGTCTTTTGTTTTTTTCTCGACTTTTTTTTGTGCCTTCATCTGTTTGTTATGCTCTCGAGCCTGTTTCCTTTCTTGCTTTTTTTTTCTTTATCATTTTTAAGTTTCTCTCATTCTTCATGATACTCCACCCACTTATCAGATGTGACAACACTTGGTGTATATTCTTTTTTCCTTTTTTTCTTTGAGTCCGGTTCCTTTTGTTGAGGGTACGGGAGCACATTGTAAAATACTGTTGAAGAAATCGGTTTTTGTGCAAAAAAAATATTACGTTTGACTTCTTCTACCTTATCTGGGCGAAAACTGCTATCCATCACAATATTGCTAGCAGTCGATGTAGTCGGAACTTGATCGGCTAAATAATCAGAATTGGAAGATTCCGAAAACACAGCATTTACCATATTATCATTTGTAGTAGATACCAGGAGACATATATTTGGAAGCATTATGTTCAGAGCATTATTATCAGGTTCTGGATTTTCTCTCGCCAGAACCGGATCTCTCCTTTCGGTTGGTTGAATTTCTACTTCGTTTGCTATTTGAAACCAAATATTGTACAGCGATTTATCTTCAACATTACCTTCCCATTCATGGTTTCTTCTTTTTGTTGTCTTAAATTGGTCCAGGACAACCACATCAATTTTTGATTCTAAATATTTAAGGAAAACTGTGGCTTCAGTGTTAATATCGTTAGTTTGAAACATATCGGATTTTCTCAATATAATTTTACTGTAGTCCACATTATTTTCTGAAAAAGGGTACAGACCTGTGGCTCTAAATCCTGATATTATATTAGAGGTCATTTTTGGATCATCAATCAACTGAGCCAATGCCAATGATTTAGTAATCTCCTGACCATTGTTTTCTATCTTTTATTATATATATATATATATATATATATATATATATATATATATACATGTATATGTATATATATATATATATATATATATATATATATGTCACTACATGTATATTTACATGTAGTGACTTAGTGGGTATGTCCTATGTTTTTAATATTATTTTAATTGTGACGTCTACTTGTTAGTAACAAATTTTTACATGCTTGGTAAGTCAAAAGTTTAACCCTTAAAATCGTATTATGTCTGTCATAAAATGTTTTTTTAGTCAATATTACTTCTTGAAAAAGGCATGGATTTCCTGCCGAAACGTCGAATAAATATATGAAAATGCCTTAGTACCAAATCAAAAATTTTTTTATGAACCTAAGCCCAAGAAAATCCACTAAAAAAATATATATATATATATATATATATATATATATATATATATATTTTTTTATATTTTCGAACATGTTTCCATTTTTGTTTTATAGGCCCAAACACAGAGACGTCTAAAGGCTGGAGGATATGAGTAGCATTAGGGGGCAATGCTATTAAAATTATTTGATTTTCTCTGCAAAATATACTTAAATATAGGGTCGGATGGGATTTATGTCCATCTAAAAAGACAAGAACGGGGAACTCTATTTGAGACTCCTTTAGGTAGGGTACAAAAACGTTTGAAAAATACTCAAAAAAACATTCTGCAGTCATCCAGCCTCTTTCACTTTTCCCTAATCCCCAACCTTTAGGAGCTGCTTTGCATACAGCGGACGGAATCCGGTCATATTTAAAAAGTGTCAAAGGAGGAGCGAATTTTCCTTCTGCATTTACTGTGAAAAGCGTGGTTACATTTACCTTATCTGATGAGGTTCGTTCATCATAGATGTTTTTTCCTCGCGGTCCAATTACAGTACCACTTTTTGGGGCTAAACAAAAACATGTTTCATCCATATTGTAAATCCTTTTTGGATGATCTAAAACACTGGTAGCACTCATATCGCTTAAATTCATACGAACCTCGTCGAACCATTTACGTATTTTCTCTTCAGTTACTGCGCCTCTACCACCGTGAATGTATTCTGCTTTCTTCTGGGACAGTTGCTTGTGCCTGTTAAGGAAGCTGTAATACCATTTTTTTCCTGGACGATCGTTGACAAAAGGAGTTTTAATATTTGACTCTCGAACAAGTTTTTGTACCGAACTCAATAACCCGTCTTTATCAATTGGAAATCCCATCTTTGCACAATTTAATATCCATTCAACTAAGAGGTCTTCAGTTTCTTTTCCCAAGTGAGAATCGAATCCACAGTGCACTGAATCTCTTGGAGACTTTCCGGATATTTTGTTGCGCAAAGTAGTTCTCGGAACTTTAAATTGACGACTGGCTGTGGCCACAGGCATTCCTTCGGATATGGCATTTAATGCTAAATTTAATTTTGAAGGTGAATACTGAAATTTTGGTATTCTTACTTTTTCTACTCTGCTTTTATTATTCTTAAGGGCATTTGGCATTTTCACTAAAAGAAATAAAGTAGCTATATTTATGTAAACATGCTACATTAGTAGAAAAGTAACTTGGCCAAAAGTGGATTTCGTTTACCTATTTGTGGCCAGCAGATTGGCCATAAGTAGGTAAATAGTGATTTTCGGTTTCCACTTGTGGCCACCTTCATTTTTTCAAATATCATACTATTAATTATAATGAAACAAAAAATATAAAATAAAAAGTGTCTATTTACCTTATCTCTCACTTCTAATGAAGAAAAAATAGCATATAGTATTGGATTTAAAACGATGATATCAGATATGTTTCTTAAGAAAATTTGTTAGTTAGCTCGGCACGTGCAACACACTACCACTCAAACATCAATAATGAAATGAATGGATCAGTTAGGTAGGTTTCTGTCACTGTTCCCACTTCCTACATAATTATTTGACATTTTAGCAGCTTCAAGCTTATTGGTTGATGGACGCCATGCTTATTATCCTACGAATCATAGTGAAATGGCCATAGGTGGGGTAGTGGCCTTAAGTGGTGCCTCTACCCTACCTACCTAAACTTTATAGATAAAAAATAAAAATACTTAAAATGTTGAAAACTCAACAAGGTCTAAAAGTTCCATAGTTATGAAAATATTTAACCTTCAAAAAGTATATGATGTGATAGGAAACAGAGAAAAAGATCTAATTTGATTATTTTAACTTTTTCTACTTCTGTACTATATTTTTGAATACCATATTTTACTAACACCATTTCACTTTTTAGTTATAGTTATGATCTGACCCACACCCTCCAACACAACCTCACAAACCCTAAAAGATTTGTAGCAACCAGTGAGTCAGAAGAAAAAGAGTTTAATTTGAGTGATAAGAGCACTGACAATCTCTCTTCTTCTATAATATCCAACTCATCTAGCTCAGATAATGGAGAAACTCAAAATTACGGAGTCAGAACACAACCACATAATAAGTTTGTATGGAATATGCATTTACTAAGGTAGGACCTTATTTAAGCTTGTGAAATCTGCAGTATTTATTTAGCATTTTTCTCATTTTCCAGTGATGCAGTGAAAGCTGAGCTCCATCCTGACTGGGTTCTTTATATAATTCATGGTTTCATCGACCAATCTAATATAAATGTATTTGGGCGCTCTATTTATGTGACACTGATTGCTAGAAGGTCCTGCAGATATGCTGGTACTAGATTTTTAAAACGAGGTGCAAATTTTCAAGGCGATGTAGCCAATGAGGTGGAAACTGAGCAGATGGTCCATGACTGTAGTATATCGTATTTTAACAAGAGTCATTTTACGTCCTTTGTACAGATGAGGGGTTCTATTCCAGGTAAGTTGTCAATTCATTTTTTCTTTTTATATTGTTTCCTAAACAACAGTGTGTTTTTCTAACCTATCTACTCACATATGTTTTACATTTTTTTAGGACACTGGAAACAGGAGATGGGAAAGATGGTCGCCAAACCGGCTATAACCATAGACTTCTACGATCCGTTCGCAGAAACAGCAGGCGCTCATTTTAACGAACTTCTAAAGAGGTACGGTGCACCTATAATAATACTCAATCTAGTCAAACAACACGAACGCAAAAAACAGGAGCGCCTACTCAGCGACGAGCTCAGCTCTGCCATAAAGTATCTCAACCAGTTTCTCCCGGTGGAACACCAGATCATCTACCAGCACTTCGATATGGCGAGGAAAACCAAAGCCAATGGCAACGTGATGGGACACCTTGCCGAAATCGCCAAGAATGCTGTCATGAAAGTGGGGATTTTCCACAACAAGCCCAAGTTTTATAACCAGAAAGGAAATACTGTTGTAGGACAATACCAGAATGATTTTGGTAGCTTGCAGACTGGGATCATTAGGACCAATTGCGTGGACTGCTTGGATAGGACCAATACTGCTCAGTTTGCTATTGGAAAGTGTGTTTTAGGTATGATGTTTTACTATGAATTTCACAAAAATAATATAGAACTTTTAACTAAGTGGTATCAATTTTTTCTAGTATACTTTGTTTCGCATACGTACTAATTTTCGTGCAGATTATTTATTTGTATTGTCACTCAGCATTGCTTGAAAATTTTGATTGACTGTATTTTTTCAGTATCTCGATGAGTATACAGTGTGCCCGTAAAGTATGGAATAAATTCGATGTTTCCTAAATGAAAAGCCTTTTTAAAAAAATCTAAAACACGTCGATTTTTAAATTTAATGTTTTACATTTTACAATAAAATTTCATTTTACAAGGTGATACACATTAAGGTGATGACGTCATCGGCTCTTGCTCTTTTTTTAAATCTAACACCCTATATTTTATGACATTTTTAGCGATTTTTATCGATAAAAATGAGCTGATTCCAAAAAAAAGTATAATACTGGGGGTCTAATGAATATAATTTGAAAGATATGCGATTCGAAAATAAATTATTTATTATCAATTGCAAAAAAGTAGCCTTCGACTAGTTTTTAGTGAAATAGTAAATAGTAAATATTTTTTATAACGTTCAATAACAGTTAAGTAGTACAATAATTGTATTAACTCGTGAATGTTCTGTATTATTGCTTAGAATTAATTTCATTTAGGAAATATCGAATTTATTCCATACCTTACGGACACACTGTATGTTGCTAATATTTTATAACAAAAAACAGAAGTACTCGTATTAGTATTAAAATATGTCCATACAACACTTTTTCGCTGTTTATTTTTTTATTATTTTTTTTTTTTAAATGATGCATATTATAAAGACTGCTTTACATATCACAAAGACTGATCGTTATTTAATTTATGATTTTTGAGATTTAACTTCCAAACTTAGGGAAAGGCATATACGACGATCGTGAGGATTTTATTACTTAGGTTGCTCTCATATAGAATCTTTCCATTCCCGAGAGTGTTCTTAACTCACAGCTATATGTCAACCAATAAACACAGTGTTAGTAACTTTTAATGTTTTATTATCACATTTGTCTTTCTAGGTTACCAATTGTGTGCTCTAGGCATTTTGGATACTCCTAACCTCGAATTCGATACCGACTGTGTGCGCATGCTGGAATCTCTTTATGAAGATCACGGAGATACGCTAGCTCTCCAATATGGTGGTTCCCAATTAGTCCACCGAATTAAAACCTACAGAAAGACAGCGCCATGGACGTCGCAAGGCAACGACATCATGCAGACCCTTAGCAGATACTACAGCAATACCTTTTCAGACGCAGAAAAACAGAACGCCATAAACCTCTTCCTGGGCTTGTTCCAACCCGAAGAAGGCAAGCCACAGATATGGGATTTCACCAGCGATTACTACTTCCATCACAAACCGATCCTTTTTAATCTGAAACCGTTGACGATGTGGTGGGATGGAGGGGTATTAAAGAGTCTGCCGTATGCGTACAACGATCTAACTAAGGCTTGTTCAGAACTAATTCAGGTATGTATAATAATATTCTGTAATAAGAAAAAGTTCCCAAAAAAACCAACGAAAACACCACAAAAACTTTTGATTTACCTTAATTCTTTGAAGATGGCACATTCTTACTGCCACACGATTTTTTGAAAAGTAAAAACATTCCAATGGTGCTAAATCAGGCATAGAATAGGCGAAAAAACATTCCGAACTGCAATAATTGTATTAGGAGAACCGTAAGTTTCAATTTAAATCATTTAAAAATTGAAAAATGAATACAATTTTTCGCTGGAGTCAATAGATTTTGAAGTCTGGGCATTTTATATTATCTTGTCCTATAGCTCCAATTTTTTTTTCAATAATTTTATGATTTCCTCATTATTCAAAAAGCTTTCTCCGCTCAAGAGGTCTTTTAATTGAGTGCTGGGTTCGGGAGTTGGTTTGGTGAGTCATAATGTCCCATCCAAACAACATGATTGAGTCCAAAGTGAGTACAGGGTCTGGCATTACCATAAAGTAGTGATACTTTATCAGTCAGCATTCCTCTTGAAAAGTTTTATTAAACGTGGCATGCAGTTATAGACAATCTTGTTGCACAATATCTTCCAAAACTACTGACGACATCCCATTCCTCTCTCCATCGTGTAACACACAGTAAACCATGCTGGAAGTAGTCTTAGGGCACTGATATATTTTGTGTATCGAAGGCACCGTTGCTCAGTTGTTGGAAATAATGAGCGGGATCGTTTAGGGAACCAGCAAAGAGAGAAAAAAAAGGACGGGGAGCGAACGGTTGTTCACAAATTTCACTATATAAAAATGGTATAGTTAACATAGTTATATATTTTATACAAATTCATATATATGTACAAGAATAACGAAAGGAAATCTTTGGAACGGATTAACAGCATTTCAAAATAAATAACCTTGCAATAAAATAGCAAAGTTTTATATGTATATAAAGAGAATGTGAAATTAATGTTTAGTTAATCATATTCACCTTTAATCATGATTAAAATTGCAAGAAATATGGGATTCGTTTACATTAGAATTTTGTCAGAACTTGGTAAAAACTATGCCTCGAAGAATTGCGGATGTCATTAAAAACAAAGGGGATGTAACTCAGAGGTAAACTTGCAATTCTATGCGTTTTTTTTTAATTTATTATTATTTTGTTTAATCAATAGTTTTCATTACGTTATAAAATATTTTCTATAATTAGGAAATTCAAAAATGTTCGATGCATTAAAACTTCAAAATTTACGCTGCGCGTTTATTTTTGTTCTCTAAAATTTAATTTTCTTATCAACCTAGCGTTGGGCCAACTGATATGGGAAGGGGCTCGCAGTATTTACTTACATACTTATATTTCCAGGTCCATTCTCAGGACGCCGAGATGATTGACTCATTCGTTGAATACTACAGGCCGTACGAGTTGACGATGCTTAGCGATGTGTTTGCCTTAAAAGTCCCAAACTCAATAAGAGATTTCATGCCTAATTTTACCACCAACTACAGCCCTTTTACTGTAAGAGTGCGACCGGTGAGAAGGCGAGAAGAGGGCAACAGTAAGACTGCGCCGATGAAGAATCCATCACTTACTGGTCAAAGTTCCACTTGTTCGTCAACAGCTTCCAGTACAAGGTAAATGCTGTTTTACTATTTTTTCTTTAAGTTATCTGTTGTGTAAGTATGAAGTGCCTTGTTTTATTATTTTTTACATACTGATACACAACAGCAACTTACTATTAACGTGAAACATATCTATTTATTTCAAGTTTGCCTCTTACTGCTGTTTGATTTAATGATTGTTATTTTTATGCATAGTTCTAGTTCAGATGAAGAGACTGTGGACGAAGAGGAAAGTTCCAACACAAACGACTCATTAGCAGCTTCTTCGAAGGAGAGCAGCCCGGAACCTATAACTTTTAAGTCACTGTTTCCATCTATGAAGGAAGTTTATGGTACTGAGCTGAAAAAACCGAACCCAGAAGATATCCATATGTACAAAAAGTATGTATCAGTTTTTATTGTCGTTATGTTATTTACGTAGGTATTTTATATTCACGTAGATGATGAGAAATATCGAATATAATCTATCAATTAAATATCGAATATTATATTCATCAACATACAATAAAAATAAGCTGTTAAATTTGCCTAACTCCAATTTACCAAATATACAACAGCACTGCTTAAGAAGTAGTCGCGGTATTGCAAACATACAGTGTGTAAAAGCCAAATGGAATAAATTCATTATTTGGGTTACTGTACATATTTATAAAAAATCCCGAAACACGTCAAATTTAAATTATAACTTGACATTCTTTAACTTGAAAATGCAACCCCTACCTTCAACCCCCTTAGAATGACAGGTACAACCCCCCATTTTTAAAATAGGAAGTATAGGCTAGGTGATATATCGTTTGAAAGGTCTTTGTTGTTGTTGTTGAAAGGTGTTTTAAGTTTATTAAGATTAATTAAGATAAAATAAATTAAAATCATGTGGTTACCGAAATTCGCTACAATACAATCAAAAACTAAAATGCAATGCAAAACGTAATAAAATGTAGAACACGAAAAAGAACTATGAATGTTAATGAAGTAGATATTCAAAATGTTCACCGCGAACGTCTTGGCAACATCCTAATCTCAAATAAAACTGTCTTCTAACATTATTTAACATAACAGGCGTGATCGACCTAATCGCAAGCGTTATTCGTTCTTTTAAGTCATTTAAATCAGAAGGTTTGGTTTTGTACACATGGCTCTTCACATATCCCCATAAAAAGAAATCTAATAATGTAAGATCAGGTGATCGCGCTGGCCATTCAATCGATCCTCGCCTCCCTATCCACCGATTGGGAAATATTGTATCGAGGTACTGCCGGATATTAAGTTGGTAATGTGGTGGTGCTCCATCCTGCTGAAACCATATCGTATTCGCTGGAACTTGAGGGTTTCCTGGATCAGGATATAAATTTGCCAACGTTGGAATGACATCATTTTGAAGTAGTGCCAAATAATTGTTGCCATTCAAGTTGCCCTTAAAGAAAAAAGGGATCAATGATATTGTTTCCTACAATCCCTGCCCAAACATGAACCTTTTGAGGGTATTGAGTGTGTTCTTCTCTCATCCAGTGAGGATTTTCCGTGGCCCAGTAACGGCAATTTTGCCGATTAGCATGACCGTTAAGTGAAAAAGTACACTCATCAGAAAACATAACGTCTTCTAATTGGATAATATTGTTATCCAACATGTCGATCATTTGCTCACAAAAAAAAGTTCTATCAAAATCGTCTTCCATGAGCTCCTGAGTAGGTATCATCTTATAGGGATGCAATTTATTTTCTTTTAATATGTCTACTATCGATGTATGGCTAGCATTGAATGTAGTGGATGCCTGTCTACTCGATGTATGTGGATTTTCCTGAAACTCAAGCAACACATCTAATTTGAGTTCATCACTCAGTGCATTGGCAGCTGCTTTTTTTATCTGCCTTACATGACCAAACTCGCGAAACTGCTTCTCTATTTTACTTATTGTTCCTTGGGATATAGGCGGTAAATTAGGAAATTTCTCATGAAATAGGCGAGTTACTTCCTGTTGTGTTCGGGTGTTATCTCCGTAACCAATTATTTGTAAAACTGTTATTTTATGCATTTCCGTTAATCTAACCATTTTTCAGAATTGAATTGAACGAACTTTTTACTTAAATTAAAATACTGACAACTTAAATAAAACAATTTACTAATGCGTGTTAAAATAACGTTGCCACGGAAATTCTTTAACGTTTTTTAATGGTTACCATCTAAAAACCACATTGCTATGGTTTTTGTTCACTTTCTCATTATCAAGACCTAAACGGGAAATAAGTTTTGAGTATATTTTAGCGAATTTCGGTAACCACATGATTTTAATTTATTTTATCTTAATTAATCTTAATAAACTTGAAAGCGACAACATTTTTGAATGGAGAATGAAAAGACCTTTCAAACGATATATCACAAGCCTATACTTCCTATTTTAAAAATTGGGGGTTGTACCTGTCATTCTAAGGGGGTTGAAGGTAGGGGTTGCATTTTCAAGTTAAAGAATGTCAAGTATAATTTAAATTTGACGTGTTTCGGGATTTTTTATAAATATGTACAGTAACCTAAATAATGAATTTATTCCATTTGGCTTTTACACACTGTATATGATATCCTCCATATTTTTTAAGGTTCAGTTTTTTATTGCAGATATGTTCTTATCGGTAAGAAAGCCAACGGTACCGCCAAAAACGTCTTCCAGTCGATAACTGTGAATCAAAAAATGCTACACGAACTGTCTACAGATTCGGTGTTTCAAGTTACTCCTCCCAAGGTGTCTGAGGCGTCCATTGACATTTATAAAAAGTATATAGAAGTCGGGAAACATGGCGGTTTTCAGCCAACACGAAGTGATTTGTTGATATATGAGAGATATGCTAATTATAAGTAAAAGTTTATAGTGTATAAGTATTGTGTATTATGACTGTGATGTATATGAATGATTATTTGAAAATATATAGAATATGTTTTGTTTTTTAATATTTCCTGTAAGGTTGTGTGAACATACACGTAAATTCTTAAGCGACGCGACGTATGCCCAATGTAGCAATGTTTTTCAATAGGCTTTTGAAACAGATAAAGCTCTACTGGTAAGTATAATATAAGAGGGAGTATAGACCAAATAAAGTTGAATTCTTAACGTCCTTTCTTGGACATTTTATAAAACCCAAACTTTGGCTTAGGTACGTTTATGATACTTTTAGAATCTGGACACATGGAGAAGAAAAACTAAAGGTATTTTTAGAACACATCAATAATATCCACCATAAAATCCAGTTTATTATGGAACTGGAAGAAAACGAAGAACTACCATTTTTAGATGTGTTAATAATAAAGAAGGAAGACAGGCACTTAGGACAATCAGTATACCGAAAACCCACACATACCGACAGATATCTACATGCCGATTCATATCATCTGTCATCCTGCACAATTACATTCAGTCATTAAAACCCTGATGACACGATCCGAAAGACTGTTGGACCAAGAACATAAAAATAAAGAAGTGCATAATGTGAAAATAGCGGTAAGAGAAAACGGCTTCTCAACATATACCATTGAAAAGGCTCATAATGCTCAAGAAAGAATAAAGGACCCAACAGACGACGCAAAACTGATTGCAAAAACTGTTCTACCATATGTAGGGTACAACAGTAAATAGGGAGGGTGTTAAGAAAACACAAAATAAAAACAATTTTAATACCGACAAAAAAATCTCAACTATTTTACAATCAGCCAAAACAAAAATATCGTTAGAAAATCAAGGAGTATATGAGATTCAATGTAACCGAAGAATCAATGTGAGAAGAATATCGAAAGGAGAGAAAAACGTCGTCCTTGCACAACATGTCTCAAACACAGGATATGGCTGAACCAAACTACCATGCTAGCTAACATTGAAATTAAAAGAAAACGCGAAATCAGAGAATCCATAGTTATAGAAAAAAATCCCAACAGTCTAAACCAAAGAGATCATTATCACAAATGGACCATGGAAAAGGGTATTAAAGAGAAAGTCAAAAATACATCAGGCTACAAGACCGACCAGTAGGACTCCTATCTATACACGGACAAGACCAATCACAACAAGCCTTACTAGGAACTGTTCGAGAGAAGAGCGCCTCGATTAGCTATATAAGTAACCGCATCGACCATGAGCTGTATCTCTATGCAGATGACACTGCCCTCCTCACTACAGCGAACGGCTATTTTCCAGAGAGAACCTTTAGAAGAGCACAAACTCTTAAACGGTATCGAGGAATGGTGCAATATGTGGAGAGTTACTCTAAACGTTGCAAAAACACAAACAATTGTGTTCCGCAGCTCTAAAATATCGTCCGGAATCATTCGCAACAGCGATGATCAATTTCCCCTGTATCTGATGGGACAAAGGCTCGCTACTACTAGCCTGACAGCTTCCTATCTGGGTGTCCTATTCAATAGGACACTCAGCTGGGAACTTGATCTAAAGGCAACTTTAGATAGGGTCAGAAATCGAGCCCGACTCCTATTACCACTTACTTTTGGAAAAACTCTCATTCACACTTATAAAACATTTATTCGACCCGTTATAGAGTATAAGTCCAACTTATATTGCCTTCTTAAATACCATCAAAAGAAAAAGCGGAGCGCAGTATTCTGCGTAGTGCTTGCAGAAAACGTTGGTATTTACCATCCCGTGAAATCCATGATACAGCAAATGTTACTCCAATCGTCGAGAAAATAAAATCTCTCAACAGAAACTTTACTCTCAAAACCATAAACGGCCCCCCATCCCAAACCCAAGACACCCTAAAAAGTTCCTGCACTTTCCGTAGTCACGTAAAATCCCGGAAGCCCAAAAACAATAAAAGTTCACTTCCCGTCCATTCTAAAGCAGGCATGCATTGACGAACTTCCGGAGGAATACGCTGACATCCTCGAAGCTACTCCAATAGCTTACAGTACCCATCTTTAACTTCAAATCCCTTTTCCATACCCCGGACAGGGGGAGATTGGTTTTTTGCGGTTTCACAATCTCACTACTCAACGATACCTGTCCGTCCCTGAGAAAATAGCCGCAACTATTTTCTCACCTGAGCCGGCAATTGCTGGAACCGTCTATCGAACTCCGAGGAGGCCTGGCCGTTAGCGAAAGTGGCCAATTACAGAATTATAGTGCAATACAATAGTTCTGAAGTTGGTCGCAATCACAAAAACGGCTTGCAGGAACAATGGTTACTAGAGAACACGATTTTAGCCTCTGGCGACTCAGACTCGCACACATTCAACATTTAAACATATTCTCACTAATCCAACAGTGAAAGGGGCCCTCTTTCTGCTACCGAAGCATCCTCATCACCGGGGACCCCCGGCCGACTGCAGCCCCCGTTACTTAACACGGGATCTGCGGTCGGACGGGGAAAATCTAGGTGATTTGACGGAGCCAAGTAACATCGAAATGGTAGCGTCCATCACTGTTGGGTTAAACACGCATACATAATCACACTGGGCAAAATGCGACAAGTTGACTCTCAAAAGCTGAGGGCCTCCGTTGGCGAGCAGGCTCGACCGCAAAATTATAGTGCAATACATTGGTTTTGCGGTCGAGTACAAGCTCGAAAATGACACAGGAACAATAGTAACTAGAGACCCTACTCTGTCGCATCTAGCTCCAAAAACACACACACCCTCTCTGGAAAGAACATCACAATTCAGACAAGCCTTTCACCTCTGACTCCATCTCAACAGCCTCCAAGTTGTTCCACCAGAAGAAGAACGCTAACGCCCCAGCGGGTTTTCGGACTGTTTGGCTTTTTGCTTTTCTCAACACATTTAATGCAAGCCTGAAGAGGATCAAACGATCCTAAACGGGTACAAATTGTTCATTCCTTTTCGAAATAAAGCTACCCTATCCCACAAAATGAACGTTGACTGACTGACCATGAGAGTCAGTTTTTCCCGAAATCCAAACTATATATTGGGTTCATTAACAAGTTCTTAAGACGTTTTGCCTTTAGTGTATCAAACAATTCGAATACATTAGATGACAAGAGATACAAACAGACTAATTATTATTTTATTATATATAGATTAATTATGTAAGTCAACATGATGATTGAAACAACACTTCTTGTGGCAATTTCCTATTATTGGCAAACAGCTATTACTAGAACAGAGAACAGTGAAATTTTCAACTAATTGAGCTACCAAAGCACACAATTGGTATGTATTGTATTAAAATAACGATTTTATAAAAAAACTTAGAATAAAATTTTATTTTATATAAAAAATATTTTTTATTACATTTAAAAAATCACAATGGCACACGGTCCCTTAAACTTGACCGTTATATTATTACAAAAGTAATATATATATATATATATATATATATATATATATATATATATATATATATATATATATATATATACCTCAGTGTGGCATTGATAATTTGTCAGCTATATAAACTCCCAGGATTAGTACCCCTTTGCCAAGCTGAAACAAAAAAAAAACGATAATTAAGAAGGAGTCAACAAAAATGTTATAATATGTTGTCAACAACTCACAAAATTTATATAGCTCGAATTAACAAATAAAAGAAATAAATTCTTGAATATTCTTCCGGTATTTTATTCGGTTTTATAATTTTTTTTAAT
The DNA here is from genome assembly GCF_040954645.1 of Diabrotica undecimpunctata. Taxonomy (NCBI): domain Eukaryota; kingdom Metazoa; phylum Arthropoda; class Insecta; order Coleoptera; family Chrysomelidae; genus Diabrotica; species Diabrotica undecimpunctata. The sequence goes on along the minus strand of NC_092803.1, from coordinate 16,592,419 downwards.
TCATTATTTATATATAACAATAGTGTTTTCTTCATGTGCAATTATTACTATTAAGAACACTGAAATAAATAGAAATTAAAAGAAATCTACACACCTCTATAACTGCCATAATATAGCATTGGGACTTTAGGATATTCTCGTGCCACCAAAGATCCCGGCTAACTAAATCCAAACAGGAACTCGTGTAGTATGCTTTTGATGTACAATTGAGCTAAAATGGAAAATAAAAAAAGTTTAATTTAATTTACAATGCTGGTAAATTGTAGAACAATAATTATAGTAATTTATTGTGGTAGAATAATAAACTGCGACATTATAGAGGGAATAAATTACTACACTTCATTTAGCGAGCGAATTACAAATAGATCAACAAAATCACGTGAACAGTGAAGGGAAAATGGTCAGGAGGCTTGAAACACTCCAACGGTGTTATGAAAAAAGTTATAGAAAATGTATTTTAATACAAAATTAATTCTTTGGTGACCTTAACAATAAACTTTTTTCAACAGCTTGTACGAGCCCAGAGATATTGTCTGCAATTGTAGGACAATTATTGGCCAAAGTCACCAATAATTGGATTAGGTCTTTAAGAACTTGATCAGGTAACAAATGCATCTTCTAGACAAATAATAGGTTTTCTTCAGCTGGGATCCAACGTAGTTTAGTCGGTTGTTTGCCACCAGTGTTGCTGGTAAAAATTTTAGTTAGTTCGTTAATTCATACAATGATAAAAATTACAACACAACTTCGTTAGACCACTCCATAATAAAATTACTATGACACTGACCATACCAGACCCTAGCCGCGTCGGAAGGATTAGAGGGGTAAGTACCTGCTGCACATCGGCTTCCCACCTTCCTTTGTACCGTGTTTATTTACCGACAAATGACGGGACTGCCCGCGCCGACGATAAATCGACAGTTTTGCCCTATCTCACGGATCGTAACACACAAATATAGAAGGAAAGATCGGTATTTCATATTGCGTTGGGTCCCGTCTTTAGATTTTGTCTTTTTATTATCTATTTTCTATTTCTCTTCGCCAACTGTAAACCGGTAAAGAACGCTGCCGCATGTTCCGTTGGATCCCGGCTTTAAAAGCCTAAATCTGTTGGACTAAACATCGATGTCGAATGTCAAAACAGCAATAAGAATCCTGGAAGAACATCGACATTCATAATCAATACTCATCTATCAAGATATAGAACATCCACCCTCTATCGTTCTCACAAAACATTGTGTCACCATTTTGTCCTTTAGTATTAGTTATTAAGAATTGGCAGATCTTTACAATTATATCTGTATGTGCGATAATTCTTGAAGAAAATGTTCTAGAATCTTGAAATTTGTTACATAAGTTCTTCTTGGTTCGTGTAAAAACGCTTTTGAATGTAGGGCCAATAGGTTAAAGGTCACCAAAGTTATAGGTAACTCAAAATAGACAAGACGTGAAGCCTTAAAATTTGGTATCTAGTTTCTTTGGTACATAAACACGTTATGTGTCTAATTTGGGCTAAAAATGTACAGAATTTGTACAAACGGACACCCAATATTGTTCACTTGCATTAGATCCATAGACGTGTGATGTGGAAGTAAGTTTCAATCACCCGAAATGGCTGAAGCATCAGAAGTGTATAATCTAATATAACAGATAAGTTGTAGGTATCTATTTCTAAGAACCCACAACAGTTTTTTAACTTACAATGCAATATTTTAACTATTTTTAGAAACAAAATAATTCAACAAACAAATATATCTAACAGAATTTTAATTCTTAATTAAGTTTTCTCATTAGTTTCGATTTTTTGCATATACGACACTTAAGTCATGGCTATTTAAACTTTTTTATTAGTTCCAAAAATGTCAAATTACGTAAAAATACTTACATTATCACAGCAAGAACTTGGAATATCTAAACCTATAGAAGACCAATCATGGTAGTTTGAAATTCCACAGCACTCGAGACGTTGTTGCATGTTATTCCAGGTCTTCTGATGGTTTTTACTGCTGTTGAATTGTTGAAATGAATGGCTCACTGATTTGTTCAAATCGGGAAGATCGAAAGAATTAGTTACATGTGTTTCTCCATTAGCATCCTCGATGCTGTATAAGAACCCTATGGTTGACCCGACTATCACTAAGATACTAGTTAAAATTATTATACCTAATAACTAAAAACAATTCATTTAAGTCCCAGTAAAAAGATAAGTACGATCATTTAATTTAATAAAACACTGAAAACGATAAGTACCTACCTATATTTAAACAACTGTATTAAAAAATTAATTTTGTGTTATTAGAATAGAGTAGAAGAAAATATTGCTTGATTTTATAAATCAAATAATCACGTAATTTGTGAAGCATGTTTATTTATAATCGAATTGATGGAAAATATAGGAGAAAATAAGTATTTAAAAAAAGGGAGACATGGTTGTGTAATGTTGTCATTGCTGTTCAAGCTATTCTTAGATTTTATTTATTTTTAGTAAAATTATGGAAGAATTTGGACATATAGGCGACATATAGCAGTTTTTAGCAGCAAGATGACTTGACCTTGTAGCAGTCTCTATACTCTAGAGCTAGCTTTTTTCTTCACATAAACATATAAAAGTGGTAAATTCAGTTTAGCGAGTCTGTTGGTATAGTTCTCATAGCTTTTTTGACATATAAGCATTTGAAAGCAACTAAGCAGTCGAGTTATCTGTGAATTTTGTGTTTTGTTCTACTAAACCACTAACCATAGGTTATCACGGGCCTTATTACCATATAACTTAGGTTTAACTCCCATTTTTTTTAGACAGTCGCCTACATCTTCCAAGTCAGATTGCACCCTTCTCTTTATCCTAATCTAACCTTTTAGATGTGTAGATTTCACGTCCGCTGCTGGTCAAACATTATATCTAAATATTTGGCCTAACTTGGAATTTCCACTCCTCGATAGAAAGTGTCATTGTAGTTCTCCTTTTATTAAAGGAGACAACTGTTTTTTGAAAGGTGACTATTATTTTGGCAAAATATATTTTGACCACGATTGTCAGGTCGTCTGCATAGGCAATAGAAATCTTGCCTGGATGGCTCAGCAGTAGTGAAGATATTACCACATCCTACCCTCGCCTTAATAGTGGCTTCACTTCATGAGGATACAATAATTCTATTTGTTGATAAGGCTAGGGACCTTTCTTCTAAGCGCTTCTGTCCTCGAAAAGAAGATGTTGTTAAACGCTTCTTTCACGTCTAGAAACACCACTATCGTTTTGTCAACGACGTTATGACTCTGTAAGATCATAGACAGTTAACTTTTTCCCTATGCGAAGTATATTGACAAAGAACCGACCAGATGTAAAATAACAATTGATGGCATCAGTATTGAACAAGTAATGGAAATAAAATACCTCGGAATTACACTGTCTAGCTATGGAGACCTGGACAAAGAAGTGAGAGATCAAGTACAAAAGCAAATACACTGGCAGGATGCCTTAATAACACTATATGGCGAAACAGGCACATTATCACTGAGATGAAGTCAAGAATTTATAAAGCCAGTGTAAGACCAATAATGACATATGCCTCAGAAACAAGACCCTACACAGCCACAACGCAAAGGCTACTGGAAACAGCAGAGATAAGAGTACTGAGAAGAATTACAGGAAATACGCTGAAAGATCGGAAAAGAAGTGAAGGCATTGGAAGAAAATGTAACGTACAGTGTATAAATAAATGGACACAAAATAGAAAAAAAGAATGGAATAACCACATAAGCAGAATGGAGGAGACCTGTATCATCAAAATAGCAAGAGATAAGTCATCAATCGGCAGAAGAAGTATCGGACGACCGCCAAAAGATGGAGTGGCAACCTTCCATAGAGGTAATAATCCGCCAATGAACAATCAGAATTGCTTATAAAGAAGAAGAAGGTGTACATATCCAATAAGTTTTCCATCGTTCTTGCTAGAGTGGGAGATAGTGAATTGGTTATTATGGAAGACAGGGAGTGTTTGACTCTCTTTTATATGCAATAAGTGCTTGTAAAACTGCATACAACTCTGCAGTGTATGACGAAGTAATGAGTTTGAATTTAAATTTTAAGGACGTATTTGGTGTGGGGATGGCTGCACCAACACCGTCTGATGATTTGAATGCGTCATCTTATAGTGATTTTGATAAGTTTTCATTTCTTTCATCTCTTTAACAACTCTAATGGTCCCTATATTTTCCCTTTTCCCATATTATGGTCCCATTCCATCATCATCATTATCATCATCATCACTGGCTCGACAACCCTTTTTGAGTCTTGGCCTGTTCCAGGATTCTTCTTCATTCTGATCTGTTTCGTGCTTTTTTTATCCAGTTTTTTATTTTTAAGGTTGTTATATCATTTTCTATTTGTTCTAAGTATCTCAGTTTCGGTCTTCCTCTTGTTCTTTTTCCTACTGGCATCTGTTTGAATATTTTGTTTGGTATTTCGCCTTCTTCCATTCTTTCTACATGTCCTATCCAACGCAGCCGTCCTATTTTAATGAATGTTATAATATCCAGATCCTGGTATATTTTGTATAGTTCAGAGTTGTCCCATTCCAAGTTTACCTTTATAGTCTTCCCAGTCCATCTCTCTTAGGTTTCTGAACATTTTTGTCATCAGATATATGAAGAGCCGAGTTTGGCTGTAAACAGAACACTTCTAATGTAATATCAGTTCTATATGATATCGCATGCTTGTCCACTTCAAAATGTATTATCCAATTCTTCAATAATTCACACTACCATATTATAACTAGTTAAATCGAATACATATCACACGAATAAATAAACTGATGTTATTAATATCACCTTAAAGAGAAAATGAATTGAGAAAAGACCAAAAAAAGACTATCTTGAATGCCCTGTCTTGTCTTTTTCAAAATATGTTTTTGTCTAAATATTTTCAGTGCTTTATAAACCATATAACTTTAAAAATACGTACCAAAAGTATATAGAGTCTTCTTTTTCTATTACTATGTATATAAGAGGCTAGCCAGAATCCTGGCAAAAGCAAAACACCTGCCGGTAGACTAAAATAAGGTATATCGACTCTTATATCAAATAAGTATCGATAATGTTTTGTTTTTATTACTATAGACCATACTGAGATACCAATTAAGATTAGACTAGAGGTCTGAAATGAAATAAAATAAAATTAGAGCACATCTATACCTATACATACATATATATATATATATATATATATATATATATATATATATAATATATTGAAATGATATAGAATATAGGAGAAAGAAAAATAGTGATTAAAAATAATTTATAAGTTATACACTAGATAATGTTATATATAAAAAGTATTTGGTTATTTTAATAAGTTATATACTATAAAAATTATTTATATGAGGCTATTCTTAAGAAATTAGCATATAATAAGTGTAAAAAGTTTTTTTTTTATAATTATAATATTGTAAATATATTTAAGTGAGCCATGTGCATAGGCAACCACATATACTTTGAAAATGACATTCAAGTGATGGTTGCGAATATAAAGTGGGGTTATTTGTTAATTTAAAATGTTTAGTTTATATATAGTTACGGATTTGAAATAGTGTAGTTTATTAATTTAGGTTGTTTAAATTACATATAAGTTTATATTCTGATCTGAAAAGCCTAAATGTCAATAAAATTCTAGATAGAAAAGTAAAGAATTCTCTAGAATAAAGAATTTAACCTTTGTTTACGGTAGAACCTTCGCGAATATGGTTATGTCTGTGGATCAAAGATATACTTTTTCGAGAACATTCATATATAGAACAATTAGAATATGATTTCTTGCCAGATGATTCTGGAACAATGAAAAGATATAAATACTCGGTGATTTGGATTCAGGGGGCTAGTCAGTCAGTAAGCAGTCAGTATATAGTTAGTCAGAGGAGACACACAATTAGTAAGCGGACAGTTACTATGAAGTCAGTATAAAGATGGTCAGACAATTAGTTATTAAGAAGGCAGACACAGTTAGTTACAGTTAGTGAAGTCAGTTGTTCAGTAAGTTCAAGATTAATCAGTCAGAATTAGGAAGAAAGTATAAAGTATGCAATAATCAGTGATTTAGTATTAAAATTTGATAGTATTCGAAAGTATATTAAAAGATAATATGATTGAAGATTGAAAATTATGTTATGTATAAATGGTGATTGGATAATGGAGGAAAGTATTAATTGAAAATTAAAATTATATACTATATTTTATGATTGGATATTGGTGTATTAAAAAGAAGAATAAATGTAAATGCTATTAAGAAGAAAAATAATTTAAATTGGTGGAAGCTGATAATTGGAAAAAGTAATTTCACAAAAACAAGGATAACCGAAGCTGAGAAAGAAAAGACATTGAGTGGTGATTAAAATCTTTATTTTGGAGAACAGTTTCATTTAGGCATTCAGTGACAGAAAGGTACAAAATTTTGTTAATATAATTTAGTTAGTGTCATAACAATTTTAATTTTAAAGATAGTTTGTTTAAAATTTATATTGTCTATATAATTTAATTAGTTTCATAAGAATTTCAATTTAAAGATAGTTTATTTTAAATTTACATTGGCTATGTTAAATATATATGTGTGTTTCATAATAGATATAATAAAGATAATTTAAAAAAGTGCTTACAAACTAATTCTTTGAGAACCGCGATAAAAACCCTATATATATATATATATATATATATATATATATATATATATATATATATATATATATATATATATTATTAAAAAACACTCATTGCTCATTAAAACATCATTCACAAATAATACATCATAACAATATATATATATATATATATATATATATATATATATATATATATATATATATATATATATATCTATATATATATATATATATATATATATATATATATATATATATATATATTAAATTAGATATACACACTATAAATGACAACACTGTGCGCCGTCGACTGTCCACGAACCTCCGTTGCCCCGTCATCAATAATTTGTCATTATACAATAGTTGTTTAAGGCAATAAGGGCGTAAATTTTTAATTTATTTTTGTTAACAACATGTCTGTTTATACTCCCGCAGAAAAGGTTCAAATAATATAATGGTTTTATGGTGGTAATTCTGGACAACAGTGTGTAGATTTATTTTCTGTGTTTTTTGAGGGGAGGCCAATTCCTTACGTACGATCAGTTGATAATATTGTTAAAAATTTTGAGAGTTTGACCAGAAGAAATTGAGGAAAGAGAATACCGGGATACTTAAATTTGTGCAACAATCGAGTTAGATTAAACACTTTCAAGTAGAAGCGTTGCTAGAGAGTTAGATGTTAGCAATGTTACTGTAACGAAAGTATGGAAAAAACACGGTTATAAGAATTTTAAATATTCGAAAACGCCGCAGCTTTATCCAGACGACTACTCCGAAGAATGGAGTTTTGTGAAACTCTAATAACGAAGGCTAATGATGAACCCAATTTTATTAAAAACATTTTATTTTAGTTTCCTAAGTAGGGAGATACAATCCTTCCATTACGAGGTATTGGGCTCGGGAAAACCATCACAGAAGTGTTGTTTACCGAACTCAACGTCCTCAAGTTAACGTCCGGACTGGCATTTTAGGAGACCACATAATAGGTCCATTTTTTTATTGAGGGCCACTTGAATAGTAGAGTATACCTCGATTTGTTACAGAATCATGTTCTTCCCGCTATTCTCAGTCTTCCTGATGTAAATCTGGTGAATGTTTGGTTCCATCAAGAAGGCTGTTCAGTTCACAGCGCTCGAATAATTAGGGAGTACTTAAACAATACTTTCCCGAATCGAGTTATTAGTGGAACAGGCGATATTAAGTGGCCTGCGCGATCTCCAGATTTTACATCCATGGACTTCTTTTTTTTTGGGGACATTTAAAAAGCATCATTTACGATCATCCTGAGGCTAGAGCCCAAAATTTGGATGAATTAAAAAACCGAATAAAAGAAGTCTCCAATTCTGTTTCAGCAGAAAATTTCCGCATAAGTTTTTATGACATTGGGATGCTGTTCAGCCGTAGAAGGCCAAATATTTGAATCATTTATGTAGGGCATAAAGAATTATTTCTTATTTTAAAAGGAATTATTTTTTAATGACCTTATAATGGTCAGTGTATTTTTATCGAGTTTATGTTATAAGAAATGAACCGGGTATACGTAAGAAAAACAAAAATCGACGGACGTAGATGCATATCCCTTGTGGTGTTAAGTGTTACTAAATGGTTTTTCATTTTCTCGTTTTCTGTCTAGGAGTTTAAAGCTAAGGTGCCAGAGGGGATCGGAGAATTACAATTACCTCGTACGATGCAATGTTGCCAATTTTAGCGCTTTATCTAGTTTGCAATATCTAATCCAAAACTTAACGTACTGTATATATGCATATTATAGGTTTGTTCCAACACGCAATTTTTGTACGGTCCGAAAACCGTCACGAAACTACTTGTACCGTTTTTAATGCGCATGTTCATCATTTGTATCGTCTGATGACGGTAATTTGTAAACTGATGTTGGAACGATTTTCTGACAACTGAAATAATTTGGTGACAATTTATTTTTTTTATTTTATTTATTTAATTATTAATCAGTAGTTTGCACAAATTTAAAATAAAGACCAATCTACCTAAATAATTCTGGTTTTTCACCCTAGGTTCGGCTAATAACTCCAAATCATCCTCACTACTATAATAATCAGAAAAATCACTAATTCCTTCATCGTCAGTCTTATTTATAAAGTTATAAATAACGAGAAACAAATTATACATAAATAAATAATAAGTCTATCATAAGCATGTGATAAAATCGTTAACCTAACTTCTTTTTTCTGAACAAATTTAAAGAAGTAGAATAAAATCCTAGTGCGCAAGTCATCCCAACCAGTACATGCATTTGCCAGATTACTGAAATTATCGTCACGAAACCGTCACTGGGTGATCATAATTTTTGTTGGAACGGTCGGAAGGACGATGAGATAAACGATCATATTTTTGTTGGAACGTATTTTGTTTAGTGCGCAGGAGCGTAACCGTTACGTGACGGTTTTTTGTTGTGTTGGAACAAACCTTATGTATACTGCCCCGCAAAATTGCAAACGGACACCGGACACGTGAAATTTCAAAGTGTTCTTTAAATTGTGTTGAATTTCTCGGTATAATAATTAAATACAGTTATCAAAATAAGCTGCCTTTATCCATTCTTCTTTTAACGTTAAAAATTGTCATTTTTCTGTGGTTGAAAGGAAAGTTTTTGTTCAGGTGCTTTCTATAAATTGAATATTTACTTATAAAATAATTCTTGTTAAATTGATTGTGTTCCTTTTTGGTGCATTTTTGATTATTTCGGAAAAGAAAATTAAAAAGAAATATTTCCGTGTTTTTAATAACAAAGAATAATTACAATGAGGCCAGATCAAGCTGTTACTCGCATAATGCTGGGCGTTCTATTCCGCGAAGTACAATTTCCGATGCCTTATAAACATTACTTGAAACTGATTTTTACTCAAGAAGACCAGAACAGAAGACAACACAAGGGCAACATTCATGGTACCATAGTTTCACCTGACACCGTACGCAGAAGATTAAGCGAACAAAATTTATTATCTTATGTACCTGCTGTAGGTACTTTATTGGACGCATCTCTTCGAAGACAACGCTTGGAATTCTTTAGAGGTCATACAGAATGGGCTATGGAAGATTGGAGAACAGCTTTGTTTACAGAAAAATCTTATTTTACGAGATTATCACCTGGTTGTCACCAAAGAGTGTGAAGAAGGCCTGGAGAACGCTAGACTCAATGTTAATATGGGGCGGCATTTCTTTGAAAGCACATACAGATCTTGTTATGTTAGGGGGAGGTGACCTTAATGCTGATAGGTATACTAAGGAATATCTGAAAGAACATTATGGTACCTTATATGCATTTATAGAAGGGAAAATAGAAGGCAGACGCGGCCCGGGTAGACGACAAATGACCTGGCTGCGCAACATCAAAGATTGGACAGGATTAGACTTTCAAAGTTTAATAAGAAAAGCCCAAAATAGGGCAGATTTTGTAGAGGTCATCGCCAACCTTCGCTAAGAAGACGGCACCTAAAGAAGAAGAATATGCATTTTGTAGGTGAAAATTTTCTTCTAGTGCAGGATAATGCTCGGCCATACATAGCCACGGTAACAACGGAGTACTTTACAGAGGTATTAGGGTACCATCCCGGTCTCTTGGAAATTCAGACCTTAACCCCCATAGAGCATTTGTGGGACAATTTGGGAAGAACTGTTAGGAAAATTATAGGTTTGAAACTTTGGTGGCGTTAGAATAAGCGCTGGTAAATGGATTTTGCCGCAAAAGATTGCTGCTTTGATCCAGTCTATGACAGAAGGGATGAGAGCTGTTATTCGAGTTCAAGTAAAAATTACTCGATTTTAATATCCATATTTTAGTCTCCATAAACTTCGTGTCCAATTAATTTTGAAGGGGAAGTATGTATTGTTCGATAACTATCTTATGGCGAAACGTAGAGATGATGTAAACTCTTTCCTAGGAATTTTCTTTATCATTCTATAAAATAATTTTTTAATACTTTTTAATAGTTTAATTTGGAACGAATGTAAAGTTTGTAAATATAATAATCTAATGTTATTGTCTTTAATAAAGATGTATAAACAGAGATTATTTATTAATCCACAATTCATAATTAATCCATAATGCAGGTATAATGAATATAACAATGAATGTCGCATATCTTACATTTTATAGATATAGATAACATTAGAGCATACTTGTTTGAACCGAAATTACAAAACACCGATGATTTTAAATCGTTCTAATTATTTTAGTACTACATTAAAAGTAAGCATATAGTCCAGGATATGACGGTAAAAATAGTAGAAAACCCATGGATTTGATTGAAATTTTGAAAGTAGGTAGAAAATTGCTTAAAGATCAAAATCTACCCTACGGCAATATGTACTTTTCCTCTGGGGGTGGTTACCACCCCAACTAGGGGACGGAAAAAGTTTGGAAACAAATAACAAATCATGGTAATCGCTAGAATAGTGAATGTTTTTCAGGGTTTTTTCTCAAAGTCAATATTTTTTGAGTTATTCGTGACTGAAAGTTCACAAATTACACGTCAAAAAGCATCTTAAACGGCTTTTCGCGAATAAGTCCAAAAATTTAGGTTTTCAAGAAAAATTCAAGAAACCTGTTTGGATATAAAATGAAGTTTATACAATAAACAGACTTGTTTTTTATTATTACCGTAAACTTAATATTATCAAAGTTATGGTTGTTAGAAAGTAGACTTTTACTCATCGTATACAAAAATCCAAACATATGATATTGAATAAGCGAAAAACGGTAAGTTTTTCATAGAAACTTTTTTAAAGATCTTAAAAAACTTTTAAAATGACAGTAATAAAAGTGATTTTCATAAATATTAAGGTAAGTTATATCTACTGAATTAATTATTTTTTCCGTCGACCGTGCATTTATGATCAATTTTAACACCCTCAAAATCATTGATTAATGGCCCCTATTAATGAATGATTTTCTATTAATGAACGATTTCATTATAGGCAACACAACATACATTGCTTGCATAAATTAATTAAACGCTCTGTGATTGACAGTGACCTGTGGTGTAGGCAACCAAACATATACCTATTTATATTCCCACTAAAAAATTTAAAATGAAGTAGCCGCTGTTAGTACTATCTGTCATTGTATGTCATTATTTACTTTATTGTTTAAAATTCTGTGTATTTGAAAAATCAAAAGATGGATATTGACGAAGAGTTTAATTACACTCCACTAGAAGTGGCAGAAACTGCAAATGGAATATCTTTAAGTTTACTGCATGAAAAAATTGTTGTTTATCGTTAAGTAAATAAAAATTTAAACTAAGACATCTTTATTTCTGAAAAGTACAGTCGACGGAAAAGTTTTGTAACGAACTCGTGAATTAAAATGGCGATTAACAATCTCGAACATTAACGCGCTCGCGTTAAAATATCTCAATTGTTAATCGCCCTTATTAATACACTTGTTGGTTAAATAACTATTAATAAACGCACTGTATATATTATATTTTACAAAAATTAAAAAATTAACGAACTGGAGAGAACAAACAAGGTAATTTCCATGAATAGCGAGTATTATTTTAATTTATTGCAAAACCTTAGCGACAAAATAAAATAGAGAAAGCCTCATTTGATAAAGAAGAAAGTACTTTTAATAAAAACTCATATACAGTAAGGTATGTGCAGTTTGTATTTCATCAAAAAAAATTATTATTAACTATTATAATTAAATATTAACTTTAAATATTAACTATTCACATCCAGATGTCAGTAAAGTGAGCCTCTGCAATTCGGGGATTCCCTTGTTACATAATGTCCCTGTTACATCATTGCGAGTTTCGCATTAAAAGGTATAACCTGTTAGTATTTTAAAATAATTTTTCTCTTAGCGGTGCTTCGTTTTATAATAAGTTGTTTAAAATTTTCCTGATTCCAAGTTGCAGTATAATAAGCAACACGGTTTTCGAATTGAAACGTTTTAAGTGAGTATCTTAAAGTTTTATTTTTCATTGGAAGAGGTTTTTGCCATCTCAATATCGCAGGTCTAATTTTTTTTATTTCTTTTTTTAAGATATTATTTGGCCCAATGGAGAAAAAAAAACATCAAAGACATACAATTTCGTTGGAAACGAAAATTGCAATTTTAGACCGTTTAGGAAAAGGAGAAGGATCTACGGCAATTACAACATTTTAATTAAGGCGAATCAATTGTAAGAGCAATTAAGAAGAATGAAGTTGAAGAAATCTATAATTTCTGGTACAGCATTAAGCGCCAATGGCATAAACATAAACGGAGAAAGCTTAGCCATCTAAGGTTTGCAGATGATATTGTACTAATAGCTGATAGGATAGATGAGGCCAAAGAACTTTTAAATCAGCTCTACCTTTCCTCGCTAGAAGGGGGATTGAATATAAATATATCTAAAACCCAGATGATGACAAATCTTGTAGTCAGCGAAGATATATGCGTAGGAACAAGATCCATAGACCAGGTAATGGAATATAAATACCTAGGTCATGAGATTCGCATAGGAAAAGATAACCAAACCGTTGAGCTTCTCCGTCGTATAAGACTGACTTGGGCAGCCTTCGGCAAGCTGAACCATATTTTCAAATCGTCTGATATACCAATATGCCTTAAAAGAAAAACGTTTAATCAGTGTGTTTTGTAAGTGTTAACTTACGGTGCCGAAACGTTGACCATGACAAGGAGAACAGTTCAAAAGATCCGTGTGTGTCAAAGGGCGATGGAGCGTGCTATGTTAGGGGTTTCACTACGAGACAAGATCCCAAATCGCCAGCTACGACAAAGAACAGGAGTGGCTGATGCAGTAGAGAGAGTAGCAACACTAAAATGGAACTGGGCAGGTCACGTGGCTCGAATGACAGACAATAGATGGACAAAGCGGATACTGGAATGGAGACCAAGAGATGATGCCTACCGAAGTAGAGGTCGTCCACCAACACGTTGGACTGACGATCTAAAACGTTGTCATAGGAATTGGATGCAAGAGGCACAAGATCGAAATAGATGGAAAATTATGAGGGAGATCTATGTCCAGCAGTGGATAAGCGAAGATTGAATGATGATTAAGCGCCAAATTTTCATCTCACTCAAGGGATGTATTATTAGAAAAAACAGAAAGAGCCATCGCAATCTGGATTGAGGAACTAATTTAAAGAAGAGGCAGTGTAAAAGGATGCGGTACAGTCATGTAAGACGAATGGATGAGAATAGACTCCCAAAAATTGCCCTAGAAAACAACCCGCCCGGCTCAAGACCTCCCGGAAGACCACCTAAAAGTTGGAGGAATAGTTGGCAATCTACCTCCTAGGAAATTAACCAGAGGCAGCTTCAGAATTAAACAGATCAAAAAATCTCCAAGAAGTAGAAGAAGAAGAAGTTTTGGTTTTATGTACTTTTAGAAGGCTGCGGAATGTATCCCTACTTTTTTAAGGCAAGTAATGACTTTTTTATGCGATTTTTTTATATGAGCTTTTCTGTGGAACGTATCCACCGCATAACACGAGACCTTACTGTACTAGCTTTTGAATTTTTCACTCTATTCCTCATATTTGATAGAACGGTAAGATCAATATTCCAGAAGGCATTGCTCATTTATAGTTAAGTGTGTTAAGCGAGCTGAAGACTATATTGAAAAATAACTCTATTTTGTCGAAAAAACCTTAAGTTTTATTAGGTAGACTACTTAGTTATCGAACAATCTTTATATATCATGTTTCTATATTATTTACTAGAATTTCTATGATTATTCCTTACTTACTAACATAAGAAGACGTAAAAAACACATCAGAAAACAGACTTCTCCGGCGTGTCTGCCTTTTTCTTTCGGGGAGATCACCTTGGGTATTTTTTTCCTCATTTTGTTTTGCCATGGAAAGTCCCAGGACTCCCTCGAAGTACTGGGTTGCATCATATCTAAAAATTGTTTAGAATTACATTTTGAAAAAGATGTTTCACGAACGAACGCCGTCATTATACTGTCAATAGTGTGTCAATAGTTTATTTACGCAGAAACAATTTTTTAAGGTGCATTATAAAGTTTAAACAATATAATAAATTTAATGTTATCAGTTTTCTAATAATATTAAATGACGACTACATGGTAATATTTTACAAAACAGTCCTAAAACTCTCGCTGGGTCCCAAATAGGCTCTTGCAAAAAGAACAAATTTTGTTTAGGGTATCGTGTTAGATAAACTGAAAGTCTAAACCAAAAGACTGAAGCTAGGAAATTTTAAAAGTGCGATAAAGGAAGTGAATCACTGGTTTCAAACATGAAAAAACGCCTGTAAATACACAGAGAGAGAAGAATTCTTGTGAAGGAAAATGAGGCAATTGTAACATTTGGAGACTGCCGAATAATTCGAGACAAACTTCAGACCAGAGGACAGTTATTGTAACAGAACCGCAGATTGAGCGGCCAGGTTTGGAAGAGGTAGAAAAAACACTCACGCCGTTGAGAAACGGTAACGCTTCTGGAGAAGATCAACTCGTGGTCAAGGTTTGGTTGCGGCTCTTAATAAGCTGTGCGACACTAAGATAATAAAGATATATTTTTCCAATACATAAGGAAGTTGATAAATTAACTACAATTCGTATATCTAAAGACTTCTCAAAGCTTTATACAGAGGAAGAACAAACGACGCTACGAACAAACCGTAAACATCAGAAATTACCACAAATGAACAACTTAATGTAAATATACAGGAGTTCGTAAAATACTTAAACAGCTGACGAATAGAAAACCAGCAGGTAAAGACGGGATACCAAACGAATAACTGAAATATTGTGACCGTGAAAGCAGTGATAGAACAATTACCAACATTAATTAATACAATTTTAAAACAACAAAATACTATTCAAATTTTACTATTCAAAAAATGAGATAAAAACAGCCAGAAAGCTACAGAGGTATAAACTTTTTATATACCACCCTAAAACTAAAATTTTACAAGAACTAATGAATCAGAGACTAAGTTTAGCAGATAGAAAAAAGGTTTTTGTTCCGGAAGATCGTGTACATATGCAATATTCGTCATAAAACAAATTACTGAGAAATCATTAAAGTATAATAGACCAGCATTTCTGTGCTTGATTGACTTAAAGAAAGCATTTGACAGAGTAAGACTCAAAGATGTTATCCATCTTCCATATAATAGAGAAGTTTTCCTAAATATCATAAAAGCTATTGAAAACATCTACCAAAACAACAAAATGGAACTCAGAATAGGTGGACAACTTACAAAACCTATAGAAATAGGCAGCGGAATAAAACAGGACTTATTAAGCCTTAAATTGAATGATGGATGAAATTATCAAAAGCGTTATTAAAGGAATAGGATACAGAATGGGAGACAAAGAAATAAAAATACTCTGTTACGCAAACGACGCAATATTCATAGCCCAAGATGAATATAGTCTGCAAAGACTGGTCCACAGATTTTCCAAAAGAGGAAACGAATTTAATATGACAATCTCATCTTAGAAAACTAAAACAATAGTAATTAGCAAAGAACCAACCAGATATAGAAATTGATGGCATCAGTAAGTACAAGTAATGGAAATAAAATACCTTGAAATTACACTGTCCAGCTATGAAGACCTGGACAAAGAAGTGAGAGATTAAGTACAAGAAGCAAATAGACTGGCAGGATGCCTTTATAACATTATATGGTGAAAGAGACACATTAAGACTGAGATGAAGTTAAGAATTTAAAGCCAGTGGAAGACCAATAAGACTCAGAAACAAGATCTGACACAGCCACAACACAAAGGATACTGAAAATGGCAGAGATGAGAGTACTGAGAAAAATTACAGGAAATGCGTTGAGAGCTCAAAAGAGAAGTGAACACATTAGAAGAAAATTTAACGTACAGTGTATAAATGAATGGGCACTAAATAGAAAAAAAGAATGAAATAACCACATAAGCAGAATATGGGAGACCTGTGTCGTCAAAATAGCAAGAGATAAATCACCAATCGGCAGAAGTATCGGAGGACCATGTAAAAAAAAAGAAGTGCTAACCTTCTATAGAGGGGCGTAGGAAATTTCGACACTAAGCAGGTAGCGACTAAAATTTAATGGCAATTTTCGACACCAGCCCCAATTCCCGTTTTTATCTTACAGGTATATTCGACACCAAATAAATATAGCTGCGACATAAATAAAATACCATAATTAATTATTTTATTTATTTTAATAAAAGTAATGTGCATTTTATTTCTTTATAACTGTAATAATATCTAAATATAATACAACTAGTACCTAATTTTTGTACATTTTACCGTTAATATACTTGTATACAATGATTTATTTGCTATTAGAGGAATGATAAGATACAGCTTTTATAAAATCTAACCTACGTATTTGTTGGGATCGTAGTTTATCCATCATTTTCTCCAAAAATGCCAATTTAGCCTTAACAGTAGTATCTTTGATTTTTGCTGGTATATATAAACTATTTATTTTGACATAAGTGTCTACTTGAAATTGTTTTAATTTTTCAATAAAAATAAAAATAGAAGGATGTGTTGAATAAAAAGAAGAATTAAATCTCGAATGAAAGGATTCACAGGCATTTGTGGTCCTCGCAATAGACGGATTCTGATTAGACCATATGTGTGGTGGAAATAGAGCGCTATCGAAAATGTAATTTTCCAGTAAATAATCTGCATATATATCAAGTGTTGCGTTTATAGGTTTATATGACATTAAATCATAAAGAAAGCATTCTTCAACTTCTGCTGGATTTAAATAAGTTAAACCAAACGTATGCCTTAACCATTTTCCAATTTCTGAATTTGTATCCTTATATTCTTGTACCAAACCCAAAGATTGAATTTTTTTAAACCAGTTTTGGTGTAAGGTAAAACGGCATCCACTAATTTTTGCATTGGGCCACATATACAATAAAGCACAGTGAATTGCTTTTTAAAGTCCACAAATATTTCAGTTGGCTCTAATGATAATTAAAATGTTTCAAAAATCTTAGACCTTAATAAAGAAAATAAATTTTTGTATGTCATTGACAATTTGTCCTTTAACAAACAGTATGCTAAAGAAACATAATGTCCATTTTCCAAGCCATGTATAGTAAATAATTGTAGAAAATATTTGGTACTGTATGAAAATGTACCATCCATATACAAAGTTTTTAATTTACACAACAAACGAATATTTGTCTCGCATGAAAATACAATTAAAATTAATTCAGGATGATTTAAAAACAAAAAACTTTCATTGCGACAGGTTTTAGGAGAATAATTACTAACCGCGTTATGGACTTCTGATATGCTTCTTGGTAACGGACCTGGTAACAGTTTACGACGACAGTTGTAAATGTTCTTTCTTATGCTAGCTATGTCAGGAACCGTCAGCAAATTGGCATCACACTCAGCAACAGCAGTTCTTGTAATTTTGGCAGGCTTTTCCGATATGTCCTCTTGGGCTTTTCTTTTACATGCATTGGTTACCATCTTTACTTCAAGCTTTTTTGGATCGGCTTCATGATTATGTACCAAATCACTTCTTGTGATGGTGAGGTCCTCACAGCCTATTGTAAACACTTTTGCGGAACACTTAGTGTTTCTTTGGATGCAGCGCCAAAATATCTCGCCGCTTTTAAAAAATTTCTGTTTCGAGAACGAATGAAGTCAACGTCAAACAAGAAATAAATTACAACTGAAATAATTTAGTCACAAGTACACAAGTGCCACGCCCCCCGCCGTGACAATAAATATTGGGAAAACCCGCTTGTCCTGCTTGGGTGCAAATGTCCATCGCCGCTAATTACCTACCTACCTGCTTTACGCCGCGGTGTTGAAATTTCCTATAATAAAATTTGACCCTTCGATTACCCCAGGTACAAAGACAATTTGGTGTCGAAAGTTCGCCCGCCGCTATAGAGGTATTACCGCCAATGCACAAGTAGAATTGTTTATAAAGAGGACGAAGAAGAACAAGAAGAAAGTCTTCTCTAACAGATTTTTATGATCTGCTTATAGATTTTGATCGCGTGATAATTTGATTCATATACATATAGCTCAAAAAAAAAAGAAAGAAAAACCAACAGAGGAGAGCAGAAACGCGACTCATTTGAACTCAGGAGCTTGAACACAGAGATCCAAAAGCCAAAAATTTTGTGGCTCACGAATTTTTTCATTATTAATAACCATCTAAGACCGTCACAATTTGTCTTAATTTAGAATATCGCCACACAATACGAGACAAAATTTCTAAAACTCAGTTACCCAGTTAAAATAATTTAAAACAACCCAGGTAAATGTTTTCAATCTTTAAGGTTGATCTTCACCCTCGATTAATTTGTTTCTGATCCTAGAGATGGCTCTACTGCGGCATACTACTGTGGTAATTTTTTTAACTTAATCGTAGATTTCTACTTGATGACTCTGTGATATTTCCAAACCCGAACATAAATTGCAGTTTTCTATCATTATATCAATTGGCTGAGTTGCCAAGTTGTGTAAACAGTAAATATCAAATACCTACACTTTAACTTATATTAGTAGACCAAGTAAGCAGAGATATCTTTAACACCATCTTTATGTATAATACTTTACTGCTCTGCTGTGTCACTCGGAATATAATAATTATCTAAACAATTTTATCGACAAAGAAATTATTGCTGCTATATCTGTGAATATCATATTACCATTAAATTGGTACATCATATTATATTACATTTTTGTTGATAGTTAAAAATTACTATCTCAGTCTTTATGGATTAATACATTTTACTATGTCTTCGTTTTTATCAAATTAGTTCATTTGTTTATTGTTTGTTTGTTCTTCATCAAATTAGGTCATTATTTTTAATGGGACTGATTGTATTTTTATTTTAATTTTGTTTAGGCTTCTTAATACCGTAGTGAAAAGTAATCACATTTTTATCTCGAAAAAGAAAATATAACGATCACATCACAGCTACAGAGGGAAATTAATTACATTTACTTTTAAGTAAAGTGCATACTCAATTTTTAATTGTAATTAATTTGTTCCCAGCTCTGATATCTAATAAAAAGTCTATATTGTACCAAAGTATCGTTATATTATACGCGTTGACAGTACACGCAAAAATTTTAACAACGCATACATTTGCCTTTAGGTACTGAACGTAAGAGAGTATGCAAAATATTCTTCATGAATACCCTAGATATTTCCGAGAAAACCATCAGATCTGTTGTGAAAAAGAACAATAACTGTACTGTCAAAGGCATTCAGGATGAAGATCTTAGAGGAAGACACAATAATCATCACCAGATTAATCCATCTCTACGACGACGTCGGGGTTCATATTAACTCCATTCCGAGAATCGAGAGCCATTATTGTAGATCTCGTTCTAAACGCGAATATATAGAGAGCGGTCTTACCATTGCTGCTTTACACCGAAATTATGTTACTAAATGTGTTTCTGAGGATAAACAATATATTCCACACCAAATGCATGATGACATTTTTGTGATAGACTTTAATATCTCCTGTCAGCCCAAGAAAGACCAGTGTGAAGAATGTACATTCTCTAATAATGCTGACGATAAACCAAGTTTACAAGCGAAACAAAAACCAGATGAAAGAGAAAATTCTTTCAAGATCAGAAAAAGAAAAAGACAAACAAAAAGTTACTGAGATATTTATAGTTGCAGTATATGACTTGCAGGCTGTAATGCCTTGTCCACAGGGCGAGCTCTCTAGTGTTTATTATATTTCGAAAGTAAATGTACTTAATTTTACAATTACCAGTCTGTGGCTCTTTTGTATTGAAGTAGCGATATATAGCGAGTATATTTTAATATACAATGCATACAACACAATACAAAATATACAAAATAAGGGGGTTACACCCCCCTTCCCCAGAGCATATAAAGTAAAAAATATATAAAGAATAGTAGGAAAATGTAACTTGTCTTTCACATACAATACAAAAAATTCAAAACGCTAATTGAATAATTAAATTACCACGTTAAATATGTAGAACATAATAATTATTGTATAAATACACAATAATTAATAATATTTTTCGTTATATTTAGATATAGATACCTAATATTAGGCTTATGACAAAAGTAGACAGGTCGTAGACATTGTGGACTATCACGGGTTGCATGTCTCTGCATGTGCTAGCAGTAGAAAAGACACATTTCACAAAATAGAGCATTTGACAACAGCTATAAAAAAAGAAGAAAGCGAAAGATCAATGGAAAGATGGCAAGAAGAGGAGAACAATAAGGCAGATGTTGCCCAGTGGATCAAGATGCTGATCCCGAGCCTAAGTAGACTGGTTAGATTGTCTGTTTTAGGGCGTATCTTCACATGTTCAGAAAGACAGATACAGATAAATGCCTATACTGCGAATATTCCAACATTGTTACTCACACAATGCTGGAGTATCATAGATGTACAGTGAAGAAAAACAGAATGTATAACGAAATAGGTATAAACCCTGTGACTGTAAGAGAGATAATCGTGAAGATGGCGGGAAGTACGGAGGGATGGAATAGTGTTCACAATTACATCCGAGCAGTCATTAAAAAGAAAGAAGAATAAAGGAAACACCAACCGGGCCAACGACTGGATTACTATTTTAATGGGAATAAGCCGGAATTGAAGGTTAAAATGAGTTTATTGACGTTTGAATCTTTGATCTTTGATCTTGCACTGATAACTTGTTTGTACTCCAACAATTAATGGAAAAAAGAATAGTGGGAATCCACATAGGAAATTACGTAGTGTTCTCCCTAAACTTTGCGGATGACCAAGTCGTTCTAGCTCAAGATTCTTATGATCTAGAATTTATGATGAAGCGTCTATACAGAGAATATGTAAAATGGGAGTTACAAGTCAGCATGAAGAAAACAGGGATTTGTTTCAGGACAGTTGGGAGAAACCGAAATTAAACACCGAATTTATCAAAGACGTAAAATTGTAGGATGTCTGAACTCCTTATGGTGGGATCTCAAGATTTCCTAAAGGAACAAAAAAAGAATAGGGCAAACCATGGTTGAATCAGTTATTTGTTATGGCTTTGAAGTATGGACAATTAATGCAGACCTGAAGAGAAGATTGTTAGCAGTTGAAATGGATTATTTGAGAAGAAGTGCTAGAACATCAAGGCAGGAAAGGAAGACCAACGAATATATAAGAAATAAGATGAATGCTACAGAAACGGTCATTGACAGAATAGAAAGAAGAGGTTCAAAATGGTTTGGACACCTATTGAGAATGCCTGACGAACTTTGGCCCCAAAAACTTCACAAATTGAAGCCCCCTGGAAGAAGAAAAAGAGATAGAACTTGACGCTCATGGAATGAAGGAATTAGAAGAGGGATGGAATCAAAAGGTCTGGAGGAGGAGCATGCCTTAAACCGGCAGGATTGGCGGAAAAGAACGGGAATACGGCGATATTGTATGTATGTATTGTATTTACAAGTTGGATTAATGTCAAACATTAATAAACTTATTTTAACCTTCAATTGTGGCTTATTCCCATTAAAATAGTAATTACTTTAAAATGCCACAAGAAAAGCGCTTTAGAACAATAGATAAGATTTAGATAAGAGAACTGAGTGTCCCAAAAAGTGAGTGTCGTCAGTCTTACAGTGACCTCCCCACCTCTTTCGGAGTACGGTACGTGCCTCCACACTCCTTTCGGAGTACGGTACGTGCGACAGTCAAATGCACACACGTAAGAGAGGGTGGTTTTAGTTGGTAGGCAGGATAATAAATACCTGAATCTTTGGCACTGCTATCTTTAGTACTTTAAATTAAAATAAAACCCAAATTTTAGGGACTCACAATGGAGGTAGCATAAAAAAATTTCAAAACCTAACCCTCAGAAAAATTGTGAGTACGCCACTGGTTATGCAAGGAGCACTATTGTTTATAAATACTAAAATAATTAACTAAAATTGCCTAAATAGTTTTGTAAAACTAAATAGGTTTTTTATAGATATATTACTTATAAAGTGTAAATTTTATAATATCGTACTTTCAAAATAAAAGTTGCAGTATCTACTATTGTGTAACTCTGTAAGTTTCAGCATGACCGGTTCAAAATTCAAACCGATAACATTTATAATAAATTTTGTTATAATCTGCCAAAGTGTTGTACAAAGTAATTGATATGGCAACCCTGTTAGTATGACGTTTAGTTTGAAGCGTTTCGAAGCCGAACGTAATGCTATCTATCGATGATAAATACTACCATTGTTTCAGATGGAGCCATCTCCCTACATTACAATTTGAAGGCGGTAGTTCAAGACATAATTCTTGTTTAACGCGATTTTTCATATGTTTAGGAAAAAATATTTAACGTTTTATTGCAAATATTTTCCACTTTTACAGTTTTATATATGTTGTTATTAAAAAAATTTTCGGTTTCTTACCGGTAACTTTGTTATAAGCCGAAACATATTACTTTTTCCTATTGGGACAAAACTGTAAATTCAAAAATTTTCAAAAAATTCATGAGTATTTCTTATAATTATATCTTGATGCTGTAAAAAAATTAACAGAATCCTATGTTTGGTTTTCCCGCTTTATACTTGGAAAAAAGTAGTTTTTTTGAGTTTTTTCAAAAACGAAAACATGAAGTTTGCTTAAAAGTTGTCAAAATACTTCTAGTTATCACATATACCTTCTCAAATTTTTTCAAATTTTTTGAATTTACAGTTTGTCTTTTGGGGGGTGCACATCAACCTTAAATTTTTATAAACGCAGGTATAAAGATTAATTCCTGAACTGATATCAAACATAATACCCTATTAATACATTCCGAGAAAATTTTTAACCAAACAGGAAGTTCAACAACTTATCACTAATATGCATTTATACGCAATGAATTATAATGACAGTTATATTAATCTTTTGTTCTAGATCTAGAGATACGCATTTTCAAAATTCTCAAGAAATTATATAGTTAAATCAATATTTACAAAACACATAGTAAACTTGGAGTGCAATTAATTTTGTTCATCGATGACTAGCCGATGACTATTTGTTTTTAATACATGTTTGAGATAATAATATATATTTCAAACGAAAATACTTTTATGTGCACCATTGCATAAATTATATAAAATAATTTGATGTAAAATTTGATGATGTATACGCTGTACACTGTACATATAATTTTAATTATATTCCATATTGTTTCTGTCCTTATTAAACTGTAAGTCTACGAATGTGTCAAATAATTCCTCTTCTATGTTCTTCCTATTATCAGTCTGAAGACGAAGGTGATTTTTAATTTGTCTATCTTTCAAATCTGTGTAGTCTCTACAAGTTACTAATATTGAGGTACTTCGTCGCATGTGTAAACAAAAAGAATTACCAAGAGTAATCAAAGAGAGGAAAATGCAATACTTGGGTCACGTGTTGAGAGGCGAAAGATATGAATTACTTCAAGTTATACTGGAAGGAAAAGCACGGGGCAAAAGAAAAGTAGGAAGACGCCAGAACTCGTGGCTGAAAGACCTAAGGAGATGTTTCGACCGCTTATCCGCAGAAACTTTTCGCGCAGCAGTTTCCAAAACTACAATTGCCATTTGGATCGCCAACCTTCGAAAGGAGACGGCGCCATGAGAAGAAGAAGTCTCTACAAGCATTAACATTATCTCTAATATTTTTGTATATATTTTGTAGCGGATTTGTGTAAGTGAGAGGCATTAAATCTAACTATCTCATCCCCTCCAATCAACCGTTACAAGTCTTATAAGTTTGTTGGTGATTGTTACCTCTCAGGACATAAGGTTCCCTTTTTCTAGCTGGGAAATTGTACGTTTCCTTAAAAAATGTAGTTCTTTAACATGAACCTAGTGTCTTATTACTTATGTCAATTATTAATATTATGAAATTTAGGGGCATTTGAACCATGTGGCTAGATTTTCACTGAGGATGATTTGATAGGATCGAAAACGTTCTGAAAATTTGTAAATCCATTTTGGATAATTTTTAAAAATTTTAATAATAAATTTTTTTACCATTTTACAAAAATTTTTACTTCATCGTAAGTTTTTTTAAACTATGGCATACAGCCAACCACTGCGAATTTATCTTTTAAATCTTATAAGTTTCATCGGTATACCCCAAAGTTTAATTCTTCTTTAATGAGTTTTTTAATTTTCTTACTCGGTACGTCTTCTTTTCTTGGTGATCTAACACAATACTTTTTTTATGCAGTTATTAGCGCTCCTGTGACTGCATTATTTACCGTTTTAACGTCCGTCGAAAGAGGATAAGGACACATTTATAGATTGCACAAAATCATTTGTTTTTCTGATTTACTCCATTTTATCATTTCCCTTATTCTTTATTAATCCTGTTCTTTCATTTTTTTAAGTTGAACTTTGCTGTGGCTCTTACTGCTCGATGGTCACTACCAATGCCAAACCAGTGACAGATCTAGATATTTGCCTAAAGGGGGGATTTCCAATGAAACAACAAACACCATAAAAAAGATAAACCCAAACGACATAGGTAACAAATGACAAAGACATAAATAATAGGTTTTCTTTAATTTTGGACCTTGTTGGGAGACAAATTTCCCGATTTTCCCTGCCCGTGTATCTGCAACTGTGCCGTACCTTTATGTGTTGTAATAAAGAAATCCATTTCATTTTTATCTTTCTATTTAGATCGGTCAGAGAGTCAAGCGGTCCAGGCGCTTGGCTCTCGCTTTACTGTCGAATACTTTAGCGGACGATGGTTTAGGTCCTGCTCTGGCCAGAAACACAAAAAGGGTAACGTTGTCATCGAATGCCATAGTCTGTGGACTAGTACGCATTTCGATGCGCATCGCCCCGCCTCGAATTTTCCCATTGGCTCTTTACCTGGAAATCCCTATTTATCGCTCGAACAGCGCATATAAATATTGGCGATTTTCAGGTCAGCCAGGTCAGTCCCTCACGGGCTCTCCGAGAGCTTAGTGCTCTCGGGGCTCTGCTTCCTGTATTTATTTTCCATACTCTGTGGCTGAGAATAGTTTCAACTTAACTTGGTGTTTTTATTTCGACCAAGAAATTGTCATGTAAGAAATATCTTGCCTTTTTCAAGGCAAGACACCGAAGATAAATATTTTCCAAGTCCATAACCCGAAAATGGACTTAAGTAGAGGAGCTCTCGACAGTATATTCGAAGCCCTCTGCAGAGCACCCGGGGATATCAGAAGGTGGTTAGACCCTTATTTGTTCCCCCGAGGTGACAACGTAGTAATTTAAAATTCTAAATGAATTTGCTATTAAAACTAGAATATGCTGGTGTTTGATCAACCTATGGTTCAGCAGTACGGCAAGAGATGAGGGCTTGCAGTTCAGAAGTAGGTATATAAATATTTCCATTTGGGCTTACCCATGTCTATCGTCTACGTAGTTTCTATTGGAAGAAGCTATTCATTAAATACAATTAATAGTTATGAAGAAAATTTAATAAACGACCTTTCTCGTTTCGATCTTCTAAACCGTGATTTTATATTACCGTTTCTGCATCATCAATTTGAGTTCCTACCTTGTCATTGAAGTCTCCTGTAAGAAAAGTAAAATTACATTTGGCTTCCGATACTGATGTTGTCAATTCTTCATAGAAGTATTCGAATTCTTTTATATAACTTTCATTTTATATATATTGTTCAGTGTAATTGTTATGTACCTATATCATTCTCCCTGACAATTGCTTGATATCCAATTTACTTTGTACGTGTATTTATGGATGACTAAGCCAATGCTACCATTTTAAGTTTTACATGTTGCCATTTGTGTAAAGCATGTGGCCTGATTTTAAGACCTAATAAGTCCCGGTCTATATCTCTTAATTCCTCTTTTAAATCTAGGAGTTTATCGTCTAAGTGTAGTGTTCTTACTAGTAGTTTTATTGTTCTGATGTATCTTTAATGTGTGTCATCATCATCATCATTGGCTTTTACAACTCTTCGTGAGTTTTTGCCGCGTTTACTATTGCCTTCCATTGATTCCGATCCTGTGCTATTATTTCCCATGGCCTTACTTCCATCTTCTCCAGGTCTTCCCTGACTGCGTCTTTCCATCTTTTTCTAGGCCTTCCTGTCGATCTTCTACCATCTGGTCTTTCCCAAAACACATTGCTAATCAGTCTGTCGTCATCACTCCGTACCACGTGGCCTGCCCATCTTAATCTATTGGCTTTTATGTATCTTACGATGGTTCCTTTCCCGATGAGAGTCTCTATTTCATTGTTGTATCTGCTCCTCCATTCATTTGTCACGGTGTCCCTGCAAGGACCATATATAATTCGCAGGATTTTGCATTCCCATACTAATAGCTTATTGATTTCTTTCTTTCTCAATGTCCATGTTTCACTTCCATATGTCACTGCTGGTCGTATTATGGTTTTGTACATTTGGATTTTGGCACGCCTTGACAGAAGCTTTGACCTCATTAGATGTTGAATGGCAAAGAATGATTTATTCCCCGCCAGTATTCGTATTTCAACCTCCCGTTCTCCTGTGTTTTCAGTGGTAATTGTTGCTCCTAGGTATTTGAATTCTTTGACCACCTCAAAATTATGATCGTTTTGTGTGGAAGTTTCGATATGTCAGTTTACTGTTCCCTCCAGAAAACTTGGGACCAAGTTTTCCTTCGTGCAAGATTCTGAATGGTTTGTTCTACTTGCCTGTGGTAGTTTAGTTTGAAACCTTGACATCTTATTTCATTTAGAGGGCAATTTAAACACCTCGCCTGCCAAATGGTTTAGTGCATCGCAGGATGGGAATTAATAAAAACTACTGTAGTTTTGCTTCCTTTGTAGGAATGAATAAAATATGAATAATATGAACATGGATTTTCTGGAATTATTGAAATGTGTGCTGCTTTGCGTATTGCATTAATTAGAACAAAATATTTTGCAATAATTTTGTTCTAAAAATCTTCTTCTACTTCCTCCGCTTTTCCCCTTTCAGTTGTCGCTGTTCCTTACGCTACTGCGCCACTTATTTTTGCCTATCGTGTGTTTTTCATTTAAACCTTTCTCTCTTAAATTAATTTATATTTAAATGGGAATAAGCCACATTTAAAGGTTAAAATACGTTTATTGACGTTTCAATTTCCACTTCGGTAATCGTTCTCAAAATACAAACATTAGTAAATTAAACAAATTTTGTTTAATTTACTAATGTTTGTATTTTGAGAACGATTTCCGAAGTGGAAATTGAAACGTCAATAAACGTATTTTAACCTTTAATTGTGGCTTATTCTCATTTAAATATAAATTAATTTAAAATGCCACAAGAAAATAGCTTCAGAACAATACTTTCTCTCTTAAGTCCTCTGCCAAACAGTCCTTCCATCTTCTCGGTTTTCCCCTACCTCTCTTTCACTCAACTCCTAAC